>NC_139566.1:3573635-3661135 GCF_965112155.1 Podarcis liolepis
CTTAAGGAGATTATCAGAAGAGATCATAAAGAAAAAAAGAAAAAATATACGAACAAGATGAGATGTGGAAACAGCAAGATAAGACTGGATAGAATTATGAACTTTATTTGGACTGATTTGGACATTAACGCAGTAGCAAGAAGATGATCAGAATCCCCCTTCGGATCTTGAAATATGGGTCCCCTCAACAAAAAAACAAAAATTTAAAATTCCTCTTTGTAATTCGGAATTTATGTGATGTGATTTGATTTGATTTGATTGGTCGGTTAATAAAAATTATTTTAAAAACAACAACAACAAATAACCCAGAGATGCATTTTAAATAAAAGGACACATTCTACTCATGTAAAAACACACTGATTCCCAGACTGTCTGCGGGCCGGATTTAGAAGGCGATTGGGCTGGATCCGGCCCCCGGGCCTTAGTTTGCCTACCCCTGCAACCCCTCTCTATCCTCCAATCAAAGAAGCAAAAGGGTTAAAAAGAGTTCCAGGACACATTCCAGCCAGGCAAAACAGAAGGGGGGCAGAGAGACATGGGCGTAGCCAAGATTTTTTGGGGAGGGCAGGCCTTTTCTTGGGGAGAGGAAGGACCTATATATACCTGTATACCTGAAGGAGCGTCTCCACCCCCGTCGTTCAGCCCAGACACTGAGGTCCAGCGCCGAGGGCCTTCTGGCGGTTCCCTCATTGCGAGAAGTGAGGTTACAGGGAACCAGTCAGAGGGCCTTCTTGGTGGTGGCGCCCTGCCTGTGGAACGCCCTCCCTTCAGATGTGAAGGAAATAAGCAGCTATCCTATCTTTAAAAGACATCTGAAGGCAGCCCTGTTCAGGGAAGTTTTTATTATTTAAAGCTGTATTGTTTTTAACACTTGATTGGGAGTTGCCCAGAGTGGCTGGGGAAACTCAGCCAGATGGGCGGGGTATAAATAACAAATTATTATTAAATTATTATTATAAACTCTGTTTGCTATGTATTTTTGTTCATTTTTATTGATTTAGGGAGGGGGGCAGCTGGCCTTCCCTGACCCCCCCCCCCGCTACGTCGATGGAGAGAGATAAAATCTAGTTGGTTATTAGCAACATGAGCCTGCGTTCAATCTAACCAGGAGACTCTGGTGAAGAATGCTGGAGGCTGCTGCAAGCTTGCACACAGCTTTGCAATGTTCCGGTTGGCCTAATTTTTGCTTTGTTTTGTTTTAAAGCCCTGATATGGTGTTTAGAATTTGACTTATGGACTGTCAACACTTTGGGCTGTTGCTTTTTGAATTTCCGTCTCTCTCTCTCTCTCGAGTCAGCATGCCGTTTTCGGATGCTACCCGCAGGCGTCAAACCAAAGGCCAGCCCCCACTTCCCCCCACTCTTGGTGTGCGTGGGGCTGATAAGATTCCTCGGTGGTTTTTATCTCCGCTGTTCTGCGAAATGAAAGCCCGGTTCCTTGAGCTCGGCTGGATTTCGTGTACTGCATCCGCCCCCCATTTCTCCGTAACGCAGTAAATGTTCTTTTGGCTCATCGCAAATTCAAGGAAACGCTATTCGCTTGCACCCGAGAGATTTGATAGCAGAAACAAACAAGCCAGCTTTGAAAGATGATGTGTCAGTTCTCCCTAGAAACTCTCAAATAAATGCAAGGCCACAGATCAATTCCTCAGTGTGCCCCCATTCTGTACACCCCCAGGCCCCTGGCAATGGCTGAATCCTAAAAACCGAAAAAGACCAGCCAATATTTTTAACACCATCCAACCACTGGTAGTCAAGGGCAGTGGCGTAGCGTGGGTTGTCAGCACCCGGGGCAAGGCAAGTAATTTGCGCCCCCTAACCCATGGATTTGCGCCCCCTAACCCGTGGATTTGCGCCCCCTAACCCTAACCCCCAGATGTTGTGCCCGGTGCGGCTGGCCCCCCCTGCACCCCCCACGCTACGCCACTGGTCAAGGGTAATCCTTTAAACATGGGAACAGGTTAGGACTATGCTACATTTATCATTTAGGATGCTTGCACCCTGATCTTGCAGCCAAAAAGGCTCCAAGAATGGCTTCTGGACCAACAATCAGTTAAAACAAGGAGAGCCTGCAGGTTTGCTATTGAAAAGACACAACATAAAAGGGAAAAGGGACAGAAAAAAGGGGGGGGGCAAGCACAGGAACTAAATCTTAATTTTTTATGATCAACTGGATTGGGAACTGTTTGAGGGTAGAGACTGCCCTATGGATCTAGTCTTTCAGCAGAGCCAGGGCTGATAAAACTTACCTCTCTCTGTTTTGCCTCAGGTATGACTTAAGCCATATCTGAGCTGGAAATTAAAACCCACTATGATTGTTTCCCTCCCCAAAAAAGACCCTGGGACGTGTAGTTTGGGGAGAGTGAAGACTGTTTTCTAACTTGGACTCCTAAGCGCCACTTCAAACTGGAATTCCTAGCGATCCTCGGGCAAGAAAGACTTTCCAGCGAAACAGCCTGACATTGATGATGATGATGATAGAATCATAGAATCACAGAGTTGGAAGAGACCACAAGGGCCATCGAGTCCAACCCCATGATGATGATGCCATGGACATGATGGAAGGAAAAGTGAGTCAAAAGTGTTAAGGGGAATCAGTTCTTCAACTGATGCAAGGCAGCTGGGAAATGTCTGACTGATCTGATGGTTATTAGACCAGCCAGCTGTGTCAAGAAATTATGGTAAGTTGAAACGCCTTCAGGTCTCAGCTGAGGAATCACCCACATGCATATGCAAACACACAGTCTCAAGACATTGCCTCCTGAACTCCCACCCCTGCCCGGTATTTATTTGTTAAATGAATATCCTGCCCTTTTCCTTCCAAAGGAACACAGGACATCCAACAAGAGATAAAAGAATAGCGGACATGTTAAACATCCTAAAATGATTCCAGCACAGATGCGGATTGGGAAAGATCTCAGCTTTAAAGGCTTAGAAGGTCTTCAGAGGGTGCCGAAAATACAACAGAGATGGAGCCTGTCTGATATACAGTGGGAGGGAGTTCCAAAGGACAGGTGCCAACCTGCTAAAGGCCCGTTTCCTACATTGTGTGGAATGGACTGCCTGGTAAGATGGTATCTGCAGGAGGCCCTCAGTTGAGTGGTAGACTGGTCTATAAGAGGTAAGGTACCCTGGTCCCAAGCTGTATGGAGCCCTTTACACCAGGACTAGCACCTTGGACCTAGGTCTGCCTGTAGCTAACTGGCAGCCCATGCAATTCTTTCAGCCCCAGCAAGCAGTCAGTGACAACAGACGATGACTCCATCCCTGTTTCTGACAGTCTTCCAGATTCATCATTGAGACTTCATCTTTCAGGATGAATGACTTGTCCTCTTTTTCGGATGTTTACAGGGGAACTGACATTTGCAACTCAGCTGTTCTGCGCAATGTTTTGCCACAGTTGGTCAACTGTAGAGGACAAAGTACTCAGATAACCCTTTTTTGAGACGCTGTGACCTAACCGTATGTTTCCCAGTCTCCAATTTCGACGAGACTTTAGCAAAAGTCCGCTGGTTCAGCAGAGAGATGTCAGCGCTCAAGATCTGTGGTGAATCCACTCAGCTCTCAGGAAGGTGAAGAAATTCTGGGATCTTTACTGACTTGCTTGGGCTGGGGGCGGGGGGCAGAAGAGCATCAAAGTATAGGAAGAGACACTAACCTCCTCTCTCTCACCCAAGAAAACCCCAGCAGCAACTTGGAGCCCCTCCAGACTAGTGTTTTTTGTGAGTGTGTTGTGCTCTGCAGGCTGCAAGTCGAAAACTTCACATTCCCTGCCCCACCGCGGACGGGAGGAAAAGGCAGTGAGCAATGGATTACAGTCATACCTCATGTTATGTTTGCTTCATGTTATGTTTTTTCAGGTTATGTCCCGCGGCGACCCGGAAGTACCAGAAAGGGTTACTTCTGGGTTTCGCCGCTCGCGCATACGCAGTAGCGCTACCTCACGCCGCACACCTGTGCAGATATGGCGCTTCATGTTGCGGGCTTTTCATGTCGCAAACGGGCCTCCGGAATGGATCCTGTTCGCAACCAGAGGTACCAGTGTAATAAACACAGAGGGGGAAAGTCCAAATTTCAATGATGTTTCTTCTGGAAAGAGGTCCCTACATAACCGGCCAGTGAAGAAATCCAGAGGAAAAATTATAAGAGAATCTGAACTAAAAGGAGGAATACAAGCCATTGTAGGGGCTTCCCTGGATTTAGGAAATGGTCTGCATTGTAAATACCGGTACCTGTCTAATTGTGACCAGAGAGGCAGTATCAAACTAACATTTTAGGATCCAGATGTATGGGATAAATGTTGGATTTCCAATTTTTACATTTGCTGACAGGGAGCTGTTATTCGAATTAAAAGGTTTCCCAAATAACCCCCACCCGCCCAATGGCAATTTAGAAATATCCTTTCCTTGTACCGGCTATTTATTTGTTTATTAGATTTATGTACTTGCCCTTCATCAAAAGATCTCAGTGTGGTTCCGAAGATAAAAATACAAGATAGAAACGGAAGTAAGTTATTGAAACGAAAACTAGCAAACAATAGCCCCCTCCCACAAACACACAGTCGAAGAGGAACATTTCCCCCTGAAGATATATAAGCGAGGGGAGAGAATTCCACAAATGGGGAGCCACTGCAGAAAAGGCCCCGTTCTCGTGTTGCCACCCTCTGGACCTCTCTTGGAGGAGGCACACGAAGCAGGGCCTTAGATGGTGAATGCAGTTTTCGGCTGAGTTTATATGGGGAGAGGTGGTCCTTGAGGTACCGCGGTCCTGAGCCTTACTAGAGAAAAGGAACTGCAGTCTGGAAATTCCTGCTGGAAGGAACAGGAAGTTCTCAAGCTGTAAGACTCATGCCTTTGTCACATATCCTAATAATGTCTGGATATGCTCCAACTGATAAGAAGGGAAGATTGGCCCGAATGCAGGTGTCGGAATAAATATGCCCGGGTTAGAGGCCCAAAATGCCTACCCTGCTAGCAATCTATTTTCCAGAAATCAAAGAGATTATCCATTAACAAACGCTCACAATAAGCCCAGGCTTGTGGGAGAAATTTCAAATTGCCAACATTGAGTGCAGACCTCTGCTATTGATCCAAGAAGTATACAGGGTCAGAAGAGGTTTAAAAGGTGGTATGAATGGTGCTTTTAAAACACTGTTTTAAGCCTTTACTGAGCTGCATTTCCAAGTGATGCCCAACACAGCCTTGGACGGGCCACTACAACAAGGCCCCGTACGCAGACAGATTTTGTATTTCCGTCCAACCTCAGGTGGAAGACATCACTCATTGTCTGTTAGCCTGTCCCTCAGATAGAGACCCAAGAGATCCCTTTCTGAAACCTTTGATCACACAAGGAAGCAGGTACACCCTGGCAAAAATGGTCCAGTTTCCTTCGAATGACAGTAGTAGCTTCGTAACACAGGGTCAGGAGATAGATAAAATCGCTAAAAAAATTGTTGTGGTGATTCAGAGGTTTAAATGGAATCAAGGTGAATTTGAGTTTGTCGGTGTCTCTGCAACCTCCCTCTGACATCAAGGATCTTGGCTCGTATTATGGATCTCTATTGTTTTATTGGCACTGTTGCTGTGGGCTTGTCATGGCCTTTGGTTGGAACAATAAACTTATATTGCTTGAATGAATGTGTTCTTGATCTAGCAATAGGGCTGCCAGGTTAAGAGCATCCCAGACCCTGAGATCTCAGGGTCTAAACCTGAGTCCTAGGGGTGGCCCCTGGTGATTCTTCCTCTGCACTCTGTCTCCCTACTGCAGGGGTAGGCAAACTAAGGCCCGGGGGCCAGATCCAGCTAAACTGCCTTCTAAATCCAGTCCGGTCTGGGAATCAGTAATAATAATAATAATAATAATAATAATAATAATAATAATAATAATTTATTATTTATACCCCGCCCATCTGGCTGAGTTTCCCCAGCCACTCTGGGCGGCTCCCAATCAATGTTAAAAACAGTACAGCGTTACATATTAAAAACTTCCCTGAACAGGGCTGCCTTCAGATGTCTTCTGAATGTCAGGTAGTTGTTTATCTCTGATGGGAGGGTGTTCCACAGGGCGGGTGCCACCACCGAGAAGGCCCTCTGTCTGGTTCCCTGTAACCTCACTTCTCGCAGTGAGGGAACTGCCAGAAGGCCCTTGGAGCTGGACCTCAGTGTCCAGGCAGAACGATGGGGGTGGAGACGCTCCTTCAGGTATACAGGACCGAGGCCGTTTAGGGCTTTAAAGGTCAGCATGTTTTTACATGAGAAGAATGTGTGCTTTTATTTAAAATGCATCTCTGGGATATTTGTGGGGCATAGGAATTCATTCATCCCCCCCCAAAAAAATATAGTCCGGCCCCCTCCAAGGTCTGAGGGACAGTGGACCGGCCCCCCTGCTGAAAAGGTTTGCTGACCCCTGTCCTACTGAGTCCTGGAGATGGAGATTAATTGGAACAGGAAAGAGGGAGGAGGGAGGACAACTGCCCCACAGCCTTTGCAAAGATTTAGAGACGGAGGTTAATTGGGAGGGAGAAGCAGAGGAGAGCAGCAATCATTTGCATCTGGCTCTTACCAGGATGAAGCCTGCAAGCTGCATGAGTAGTCTTCTTAATTTTAAAAAATTTAAGGCCCTCTCAGCCACCTGGAGATCCAAACCCTCCCCATGCCACCTGGAGGGAGCCAGTCAAATCTGGAGATTTCAGGTCAGCTGCAATTCAATCAGATCCCAATGGAGCAAGGGCTGATGAATGCCACCTCAGGATCCAGAAAGCCCGGAAGCCACTTTTATGACACCTTGTGTCCTGTCATGGGAAGTCGGAATACAAATGTGAGACAACTAAAAAATAAATAAATAATAGCCATATTGAGGGAAGGCAATTAACATGCAAACAAGGGTCCTGCCTGCATATGAACTATTTTATTTTACTTTTTAAATGCAACAGCTGCTTTGTCATCTAAAAAAGCAAGGAGCATAATAGGAAGAGTCACCGCAAGCCCTGTGAAAGAAGAAAAACGGCTAAGGTTCTTTCTGAAAAGCCCAGCAACTACTCAGACCACCAATTATACTGAGAAAAACAGATTTTCTTTCTTGGGGAAAAAAAGAGAGAGAGAGAGAGAGAGCTGTTCTCTTTTCAGACCTGGACAGGACCCAAGAGTGAATTCATGTCAGTGGAATGCCTGTCTCCTGCTGTCTGCTGAGAAAACTCGATCGAGACTCTGGCAGCCTCATTCATGGCCTTTTCCTACATGCCCATAGTGCTGCTTCAGGCCTTACTATCGCTGGAGATATGAAGACTCCTCCTTACCCTTCCGCCATTTTCAATAGGGCCTAATAGCAAGCCAAGAGGTCTTGGTCCAATGCAGTTTGATTGACATGACTCCAATACAACAGCGACATTCAGGTGGCAACCCATGCCTGGCAAATAGGATCGGTAGAATTACTCCCCCCTCACCACACACACAGATTTGCACCTTGGTCCTACCACCTGAAGGGAAGCCCAAAGAGAAACCAATGCATAACAGCTGTCGTTTTTCCTTAACTCTGTGTGGCGAGGTCAACTGATGCCACGTCCGTAACAGAAAATAGTTCCGATGCCAAGGCCCTGCAAGAACTTGATTTGGAACACAGAAACCATCGTTTGTGCCTTCCAACCCTCTGGTCTGGGATGAGGAAGATTCCTCTGGAGGGTCACTGCCGGCCAGGAATAATTGATACTGAGCAAAACAGATCAGTGGTCCAGACTCAGCAAAAAGCAGGTTCGTCTGTAACCACTTTGAGGTGGGTACCGGTAGTTTGTTTTTACAGTCAAGTTGTATATTCATTTATGAAATACATGGAGCTTTGTCCCTGCTAGCTCTGCTTACCAACCCGCTAGAGCAGGCATCCCCAAACTCGGCCCTCCAGATGTTTTGGGACTACAACTCCCACCATCCCTAGCTAACAGGACCAGTGGTCAGGGATGGTGGGAACTGTAGTCCCAAAACATCTGGAGGGCAAAGTTTGGGGATGCCTGCGCTAGAACCTCCCCTACCTGCCCCATGCAACTACTAAACTCACCTTCCACCTTCCCAACCCAATTTCTTCATAAAAGCCAGGACTGCGATGAAGCGCGGCATATCCTCCAACGGGGGCTACGCAATCACAGCTGTACATTTTTATGTATATGGGAAGAAATAATAAATACATGTCCACACAAGGTTGCCTTCTAGGACTGGGGTTGGAAAGCCAGGTGCATGTTATGTACATGAGTGCAGGTAGTTGCTTTGGTGTCCTATGGAACAGAAGTCAAAACTGGACTGGTCAGCTTGGATGCCAGTGTGCTGAAGTGGCTCAACAGAAGCAGGCAACCTTTAGCCCTGCGGTCACACGAGGCTTAATTTCACATAGCCCTCAACCTTCTTGCAAAAGCCCTATAGAAGCAATGATCTTCCAGAGCCACTAATAGGCAGTCAATCCCATCCTCCTCCCTGAGTTCTCCAAGGGGGAACCATACAGAAAACAGACCCTTTTGAGATATATACATCTACGGCAGCCAAGTGAGTCTTCCATGACAGCTGCCTGACCATTTGAAACCTTTTCTTGCTCCCTCCTTGGTTTCACGAGAGGCGCATACGCAAAAGGGCTTTCAGTCTCACTTCCAGCTCTCATCAGGGCAGCAGATACTGCAGGAACACAGTTTGGAATTTAAACGGCGGTCCCTGGGTGTTTCATTCGATGCTTTAAACACGCAAGTGAGCTTATGGAACTCAAAGCAAGACGTTATTTGGAGTGTGGGGGTCTGTAAAAGGAAGTGCTGTTAGCCACACCAGTTTAGTGGTTAGAGATGAGATACTTCTGAAGAGCAATTGCTGAGGGAGGAGGACAGCAGAAAGATGCCCCTGGGAAAGGACTTGCAAACGGAAGGCTGACCAGATGGACGCTTAAATCTAGGCAGCGCCGAGTTACACTATGGAACTTGCTCTCCCAAGAGGCAGCGATTCCCACCAACCTGTTTGGCTTTTAAGGGTCGACAAAATTCATGCAAGATAAGGCTATCAATGGCTAATAGCCACAATGGCTATGCTCTGCCGCCTCCACAGTCAGAGGCAGTAAATGTTTCTGGAAACCAGTTGCTGGAAACCACAGAAGGGGAGAGTTGCTCTTGTGTTCGAATCTTGCTTATGGGTTTCCCACAGGCATCCGGTTGGCCCCTGTGGGAACAGGATGCTGGACTCGATGGGCCACTGCCTTGACCCGGCAGGCTCTTCGTATCTCGTCCAGCAGGACTATTGCTCCATTTTTACAATAGCTGGAAACAGAACTTCCATGTTTAGTGGTAGTATATCTTTAATATCAGGTGGCGCTGTGGGTTAAACCACAGAACCTAGAACTTGCCGATCAGAAGATCGGCGGTTCGAATCCCCGCAATGGAGTGAGCTCCCGTTGTTCAGTCCCTGCTCCTGCCAACCTAGCAGTTCGAAAGCACGTCAAAGTGCAAGTAGATAAATAGGTACCGCTCCGGCGGGAAGGTAAACGGCATTTCCGTGCGCTGCTCTGGTTCGCCAGAAGCGGCTTAGTCATGCTGGCCACTTGACCCGGCTCCATCGGCCAATAAAGCGAGGTGAGCGCCGCAACCCCAGTCGTTCGCGACTGGACCTAATGGTCAGGGGTCCCTTTACCTTTTTACCTTTAATATCAAGATGAGGGAAGGAATTACAGAGGAAAGCTATTGCTTTTGTTTCATGATACTGGGCTTCTCAGATGTACGTATCTGGTTTGCAGGAGATTAGGAGAGGCTAACTAGTGGCTCTCTAGATACTGTTGAGCTTGCAACTCCTATCTGTCCCAGCCAGTGCATGGCGAACAGTCAGGGATTACAACATCTGGAGGGCAGGAAGCCCCAGAACAGAGGAACATTTCGCCTGATCTAGTTGGCATACAACAAGCAAGCCCTTTCTGGTGCAAAAGCAACGGAGTCCTCTGGTGGAAAATCTGTTCACCAATGGTGCCTCAGCTACCCAAAGTTTGGGGGAAACTGCCTGCATATCTGACAAACACACTTCCCCAAATACTGTAATTAAAAAGAAAATGAAAGTGTTGTGTGCAAACATTGACAAGTACAAATAACTGAGAGGAAGGCACACTAGCAAAGAGTGCTTTTCACCTCGTCAGGCCTGTGAAGGAAACGCTGCCTGTCTGCTTGCCTGGATAAAAGCTTCCCTTTCATTTATTTATTTGCAAGGCCTCTTATTACAGGAAAAGCCACAGCAATGACTTCACCGGGGAGGAATGGCGTTAACATTTGGATGGCTTTATTTTTTGCTTTCGCAACCGAGAGCTAAAAGCAGCTGCATTAAGTTAGGCTCCGTGGAAAGGGCCGGATGGCTTTATGAATCAGCTAGATCCCAGACGAGGTAGGCAAAAGAGAAGGATCAGCCCAAGGCAGGGATCCTCGACAGACTCTGCCGAAATCCCTAATCAAGCAAATCGAAGGGCTGCTCCCTTTCGGAGTCTTTCCTTGAGACTTCGGTCAATTGTTTTGAAGGAGTCCAGCACCCTTTGAAACAGATGGTGCCCTTGACAGCCATCAACTCATGTTGTTTGCAAATGAATCACAAAAAAGCCTAAGAAACCCATTTGCAAAAGGCAGCTGCAGTTGGGTCACCATGGACCTCTGAGAACCCGACCTTTGGAGTAAGCATCTAGTCCCCATGGCTACAGGAGGGCATTTTGAAACATGATCGCTATGGCGGTAAACTCTGGAAGTAAGAATAACTGGAACTACAAGAGAAGACTGTATTCCTAATCCAGATTCTCCCCTGACCCCCATTCATATCAACACAGACCCCGGGCTGGATCAGTGCCACACAGTGAAGTTGATATGTAAACAGAGAAGGCTGATACTCAGTGCTGCTTGCCATTATTTGCCTAAACAATTCAGCCAATGTTGAAGTGAGTTCTAACAGGCAAAACTGATTTTTGTTTTTGGCAAGAAAGACACACAGTTTAGTGGAGACCCAGATTTGTTTTCCTCCACAGGAATATCATTGTGTGTGTGTGTGTGTGTCCTTCCCTTGGGTTTTTGTTTTTTTAAAAAAGCATGACCTCCTCCTTTGCTTTGAAGAACAGCCATTGAATTAAGCACCACACCCAACCTGATTTCCAAAACAGCCACCTGTGTGTATTGCAAAACTGAAAAACAAAACATTTGCTCAAACTTACAAAGGCCTACTTTTGGGGAAAGGTGCAAAAAGAACTCCCCTGTTAACTAGTCTGGATCAATCAAGGCTGGGAAATTATGAGTATGTGCTTAAGGGCAGAACGTGTTGGGGTTTGTTTATTTTTTTGATAACTGGGAATTCCCTGGCAAAATACCCACAGCTACTTTTTAGTTTTTATATGTTACGAAGAATAAACCCTCCCCAGGGCCTTCTCGGTAGTGGTGCCTGCCCTGTGGAACGCCCTCCCAGCAGATGTCAAGGCAATAAACAACTATTTTACTTTTAAAACACAACTGAAGGCAGCCCTGTTTAGAAGTTTTTAATGTCTGATGCTGTATTGTTTTAATATTTGGTTGGAAGCGGCCCAGAGTGGCTGGGGAAACCCAGCCAGATGGGCCCGATATAAATAATAAATTATTATTAGGAGTTATTATAGTTTAAGAGGAAAATGAACTCCATTAGGCCCAATTGTTATGTAGTTTCACTGCATTTTTTCACAGGAGATTCATGGATCCCTTCCCACTTTAACACCTTCATAGCAGGGCAGAATGTTTCTGAACTCCAGTAACTATTCCTGTGAGTGGGCATGGGCCAGCCGGCTGCATTAGGTAACCATTTCAGTGGTGTATTTATGCTTCAAGTCTAGTACCATGGAAACAATACGTTCACCCACCTATTAAAAGCAAATGATCTTGACATTATTAACCTTCCAAATGGCAGGGAATGGATCTTCTGGGGGGTGGGGCAGGGCGGGATCTTCTGGCAGACACAGCAATTGTGAATCACTCTTTCTAGAGGGAAATTATTTCCAGGCTGAACATACCAAGCTAGCAAAAACCCCAAGGGTAACCCCGGTTAGGTAACAGGACTACCCAGCAGCAGCAGCAGCAGTAAGCTTGTGAGCAAGAATTCACTGCTGGTTGGTTGGAGGTGCTTGAAACATATGAAGAAAATGTGGGCGGTTCCGGAGCAAATATGTTTGTGATGCTATAGGATGCATAGCAAGGTTAGCTGAACTACAAAGATCCTTCCAAAGAGGAATTCTGCGGAGAACAGGGGCATTTTAGATCCTGTCCCATTCTTACGATCAGGTTAGGGGTATGCATGGCTTTGAGAAGAATACTGTGGCCCTACAGGTGCGGTTGGACTCCCCAACTTCTATCACCCCATGTCAGCATAGTCAATGGTCAGGAATGATGGGAGAACTGGGAGTTCCACCATTTGGAGAGCTAGATTCCCCATTACTGACCTAGATCACAAGTAGAGGGGTCTGTGCTGAGGGATGGGGAAACTTTGGCCCTCTAACTGTTCTTTATTTTCTAGATCCATTTCAATCAGGGCTTTGGTCTGGAAAGTGCCCAAAGCGCCATATATGACAACCTCTGTCAGGAGAGAGACGGGGTAATGTATCCGTTAATCCTAATTGACCTCTTGGCGACTTTCAATACCAATAACCATTACCATGACTGGGAGCGGCCGCCGAGACCATATAACACCGGTCTTGAAAGACCTACATTGCCTCCCAGTACGTTTCCGAGCACAATTCAAAGTGTTGGTGCTGACCTTGAAAGCCCTAAACGGCCTCGGTCCAGTATACCTGAAGGAGCGTCTCCACCCCCATTGTTCTGCCCAGACACTGAGGTCCAGCTCTGAGGGCCTTCTGGCGGTTCCCTCACTGCGAGAAGCCAAGTTACAGGGAACCAGGCAGAGGGCCTTCTCGGTAGTGGCACCCGCCCTGTGGAACGCCCTCCCACCAGATGTCAAAGAGAACAACAACTACCAGACTTTTAGAAGACATCTGAAGGCAGCCCTGCTTAGGGAAGCTTTTAATGTTTGATGTGTTACGGTATTTTAATATTTTGCTGGAAGCCGCCCAGAGTGGCTGGGGAAGCCCAGCCAGATGGGCGGGGTATAAATAATTAATTATTATTATTATTAACCACTGTATCCTCCTGGAAAGGCTTTCTGAGTTGTGGGTGGGCAAAATTGCTTTACAGTGGTCCCAGTCCAATTAAGGAATGTTGAAATGACGTTTGATTGAAAATAAGTGGTACTGGTAAAGAGATGCTTAGGAAAATGTAAATAGGGACTGATAATTGGAAATGGATATCTATAATAATAGGTTAATATATGGAGCAAGGATGAAGGTTAGAGGGTAAGGATTTGCTGAATTTAATATCTGAACTGGAATACAAAATGGGAGGTGTGAGGAGGTCAAGAAACTAGTGAAGAAAATATAAGATTTGAATATATATATATAAATACAGTGGTCCCAGTCCTACTTGGATGGTTGTCTTCATCAGCTGATGCTTGGGGAGTCTTTTTCGGCATCATGGGGTCTTCAATGTGGGGTCCCTCGGGGCAGTTCTATCCCCCATGTTGTTTAATATTTATATGAGGCCGCTGAGTGGAGTCTTCCAGTTTTGGAATGTGTTGCCAGCAGTATGCTGATGACCCACAGCTCTATTTCACCTTTACATCTGCAGGGGGAGTCAGTTGGTGTACTAGACTGGTGCCTTGCCTAGGTAATGGACTGGTTGGGAGCCAACAAACTGAAGCTCAAGCCAGAGAAGATACTGTTGATGGGTAGTCCCCTAGACCGGATGGATGGGAGTCTGCCTGCTCTTGAAGGGGTTACACACCCTCTTAAGAAGGGATGTATCTTGGGGGTGCTCCTGGATCTATTGGCGTTGCTTGAAACTCAGGTGGTCTTTTATCAGCTTTGGCTGGTGGCCCAGCTATGCTCATATCTGGACAGGGATGAACTAGGTTGATTTACTGCAATGCGTTATACGTAGGCCTCTGAAGATGGCTCAGAAACCTCAGCTAGTACAAAATTCAATGGCCAGATTGCTCACCAGAACAAGACTGTTTCAGCATATAACGCCAACCCTAGCCCAACTGCACTAGCTGCCAATTTGTTTCCCAGCCCACTTCAAAGTGCTGGTGTTGAACTATAAAGCCGTACATGGTTCAGGACCTCAATGCCTTGGGGCTGCCTCTCCCTATATGAACAGACCGCACTTGTCATCCATGGCCCTCTTCTATGTACCTGCTTCCTTAAAGGTTCAGAGGGTGGCAACACAAGAGCAGGCCTTTTCTGTAGCGGCTCCCCATGTGTGGAATGCTCTCCTCAGAGCGGCTCACCAGGCACTATCATTACATGTCTTTAGGCACCAGGCAAAAACATTCCTCTTTACCCAGGTCTTCAGCCATTAAGTAATCAATGGCCTGTTAAAGGGATCTGTTATTAAGATTATTTTATTATGGCATTATTATGCTTTGTATTGTTATTATGCTCTGTAAAATGTTGTCCATGGCCATGGGATCTTTTGATATAAACTGGTATATAAACCGAAATAATAATAATAAATAGTAATAATAATGAAGAAAACAATTACCATCAGCCCCAGCTAGCACAGCCAATGGCCAGGGATATGAGTTGTATTCCAGCACAGGTTTCCCTCTCTGGCATTAGAAGCATGAAATGCTTGATTTTCCTCAGGATTCCCTTGAAACGGGAGCACAGGGAATTGGCTTTTGTCAACTTTTGCCAAGTGCAAATTAGCAGAACAGAGTCCAATGAAACATCTAGAACTGTGTTTAAATAGTTAAGTGAACGGTCTGGTTATAAAAACCCCTCCCTCTACTTTTGACAGAGAGATTTCCTGTTATGTGAAATATGTTGCTTCAGAAATTGCCCGATCTACCCTAACCAGGAAGCATCCACCTTTGACACAAACACTGCACCACTAACTAGAAACAGAACTTTGCAGAAGGTGCAGATTTGCATATTTCCAGGGCAAAGCTTTGCATAGGGCCAGAGTGCACCACCAGCACATTCAAAGGCATTACAAAGTTGGTGTGGAGGATTGTGAAAATGGTTTCATACCTCTTGTCTTAAGAGTCACAGCACTTAGAAGGGGAAGACTGCTTCTTATATAAATTTAGGACCCACCCTATTCCTATGACTGTAATCTGTTTTCAATTCTGAATTTTAAATTGTTGCAATCTGCCTTGAAATCTGCTAGTTAAGGGCGGGTGGTGGTAGTAGCAGTAATAAAAATAATCATGTAAAATACAGCACTTAATTTCAAAGAGACTACTGCAATATTGCACTAATATACCGTATTTTTCGCTCTATAAAACGCACCAGACCACAAGACACACCTAGTTTTTCGAGGAGGAAAACAAGAAAAAAATATTCTGAATCTCAGAAGCCAGAACAGCAAGAGGGATCGCTGCGCAGTGAAAGCAGCAATCCCTCTTGCTCTTCTGGCTTCTGGGATAGCTGTGCAGCCTGCATTCGCTCCATAAGACGCACACACATTTCCCCTTACTTTTTAGGAGGGGAAAAGTGAGTCTTATAGAGCAAAAAATACGGTAACTCTCACCTTTTTTTAACTACCGTTGAAAAATGTATATAGGCATAGATATGCTAAGAGAGCTATGGATAAAGGCAGTGCAGTGGGGAAACTGAAGCACTCCTGATGCTGTTTGACTGCAACTCTCACCAGCACCTAGGGTTATAAGCTTACCCACCACTGATACAGAGATACCAGTCATGGCAAACCCCAGGGGCATAATCCAGGATCCAGCAGTAACTGGCTACTTTTTCACAAGCCAGCCAGGGGTGCCCCCCTCCAGAGCCAGCTGCAAGATTGAGTGACAAAAAAAGGAAGAAGAGAGGCCAGGCCTTCTAGTAGAGTTTGGCCACAGAGAAGGCAGGATGTATACAAATATAGCTTCAATTGTTTCATGTTTCTGCCTTAAGAGAAGGCACACACTGCAACCACCTGTGAATTGTTTTATTGGACAGTTTATGTAAACAAGAAAGTCTGACCATAGCACCATGTTGAGTCTATGCTTTGTTTTAGGTTTTCACATCTGCCACAATCTGGTCTAAACAAAGCTAACAGTACAGCGAAGACTAAACGCAATCTAGTCAAACTGCAAAAACAACTTAACCTCTGGCTCCTATACTGAACCCTTCTGCCTAATAAAGAGTTCAAGAAACTCCAAGTCTACAAGCCCCTCTCATATTCTCCCTCAAAGATTCAGATTTATTCCGTGCATAGGCCATAATGTCTTACATTGCTAACTCATTTGAGAAATTTTATTCTTAGAGACAAGTATGACATTCTTTTGTAAGTTTAGCTTAAAATAATTGGCTTTAAAGAAAGCAAGAATCAAAATAAAGAAGGTAAAAAAACTTAAGATTTGTGGAAATGCCTCCCCTGGCAACCATGAAGAAAGAAAACATTTTAAAGAACAAAAAGAAAGTCGCTTAGCTGTACTTAGATGGTTGTTCAGTAAAGTCACCTGGCAGAACCAAGTTGTTATTGAAGTACATAGAAAGGTAGGCCCAGATTATGTGACATTTAGAGGGCTAAAGAATAAAGAGCTGCAAAACCTGAATCTAATTACATTAAAAAAAAACTCTTTTACAACCTTTCCCAAAGATAAATCTCTTTTAAGAGTATACACTTTGTACAGTTTCAGCTACAAATGTACATACATTTCTGCTGACTTCCCCGTGAAGGTTTATACATATTTACACTATTGCGCTCCATGTCTTGTGATAACTTGGGAGCTATGGCAGTGTACGCTTCCAAGGGGAGGGCAGAGGAGAACAGGAAACAAAAACTGAAGGGAGTACATAGAACAGGATCAGCCCTTGATGCAATGAGATGGGTTCAGATTTTGGAGTTTTCTCTCTCCACAGCAGACACAACACACATCTGTGCCAGCGAACAGATAAGGCATTTGCAGTGTTCACCTAAAGGTCCTTCATTTTGCTCACCGCACAAAGCATCTTGCACGTCACCCCTAACACGCCACTCTCTTCTCTGAAGGTGATAATTTAGATACCCTGCTTGGGCGTATGGTCACAGTTCTGTGCAAATAGAACACTACCTAGCACATCCAAGAGTTCTTATAAGCCCAATGTGGCTGTGGGTTCATAGTCCAAGCCCAAGACTGTGCTCAGGTGGGTTTCAGTCCTCTTAGCTCCACCACTGGAGGAAGCGGAGTGCGTGTTCCTTGGCTTGAAGGATCTACTCCCAATTTGTCAAGACATCCTTGTTGGTGACATTCTAAAACTGACAGTTCAGACCAAACTTTCCATGGGATTTCGAGGTGTTTTAATTCTCCCGTCAACTTTCAAAGAACGGCTCAGTTTTCTAGTCACAGTAGAACAGGATAGTCCAAGCTAGCTCCTCACTGGGAGCACTCCTTGACTCACCGGATCATGTAAGCCAAACCTGCTCCTATTCCAGCCACGCCTGCAAAAGCCATCAGAACGCTTCTGATGCTGCCTTCTACGTCCTCTACATGGAAGAAATTAACAAATCCCTCCTAGAAGAAAGAATTGCATTGTTAATTGCTTTTAAGCACTGGCAGCCATGTGTGTCTGACTGCTTCAAAGAGAATTCGCAGGAAGAATGGAAGGTAAAACCATGTCCTGAGCAAAGTCCAACATCCAGCAGTTCTCAGTCCAATCCACTCCCCATTTTCAACAACCGCAACCACGCACACACAAACAATGTTCCCTTTGTGGGAAACCAATTTTAGCGTAGCTCTTTTAAACATCTCATGACAGATATTCACTCTATTTATGGAGAGTTAACATAGGGAGGCAGCCCTAAAATCTGATGAAGCATGCATTCACTTCCAGAAAGATCAGGTACAGGAAGGTATTGGGGTCTCCAGGTTTGGATTTTGACTGTGAAGAGTTACAAGGGAAAGGGGCAGCACAACAGCACCTACCATTCAGCCCCACCATGACTCACTTACCCAGGCATTATTGTTGAGGATCCATTCCCGCTTGTCTGTAACCAGAACCTCGGTGATGAGCTCTGCCAAAGGACCGATGGCACTCTCCTGATTGATGCACTTCAGATGTTTGGCAACAAAGGCACCAAAAGAGATGAGAGTCACAATTCGACCCCAGTTTGTTATGCCGTCACTGAAAAGGTGCTTTGCAACTTCTGACACAGTCTTCAGGTCATCCTCTTTCTTTATTTCAATCTTCCTTAGCATTCCTGAAGAGGGGGTGAGCAATAAGCAAGGAACACAGGTGAATATACTGAAAATTCCACATTTAAGTGTGCAAGAAGTTTTAACAATCAAAATCATTAACAAAGCAGTTTAGTTTTCTCCCCCTCCCCCACTCTTTGCTCTTTGTTTTTGGAAGGATTGAGGTTGTAGTACTTGGTTGAATGAGCAATGGATGGTGGGTGGGCACTGATGTTTAAAACAGGGTCAGAGCCTGAACATGTTGATGGGATAAGCTTGCTCAGAAGTCTTATTGGCAAGAGTTTCCCCCTCCCCAATGAGACAGGGAGCGTATGTGCTGTCCTAGGTGGGAGGCAATTATTACTTACTTTAATTCTGGGGCTATATGAGTTTTTAGCTGGTCAGCTGTCTTTGTCGTACAAAGTGATTGGTTGGGATTTTGTAACTGTAGGCTTTTATTTGATTATTAATATACTGTATTGCATTTGATTTCTATTTTGTGCTGTTTTAAAATTCTTTTGCATTGTATTTGCTTCCCATGTTGTACATTGCTTTGAGATTCATTTAAATGGTTTTCACTTCCCATTTTGATGTTCTGTTTTTTTATTTTGACTATCACTTTATGAATTTATTTGAATACAAAGTGATTGTCTGAATAAAAATAAGTTCTAGCACTTCCTGAGAAGAACATGAAAATGTTCTAGAGCTGCTTTAGACTTGCAGATCAGCAGCTGCCTGTTTCAGAGTCCAGTTCTCAGACAAACTTAACACAACTCCTACTTACAGCCACTGATACCTGCAGCCCTAGACCAAAGCCCAGCTCTAGCGTCTAAGTATTTTTTAATACAAAACAAGGAATCCAGCAGCCGTCATGCTTTGAGCTAGTGGTTCAAGACTTGAATCCTGGCAGTACAATTCTGTCCTTAAGGGTTAAGCAGCCTTCAACTATTAGCCACTGATACTTAAAAGAAACTTGAGGAAGATGAAATCCAGAAGTCAACAAGGAAGTGACTATAGCTAGTTCATTTTCATGATTCAGGAACAGAGATGCTTGCATCCGCATTTAGGAGTTGCCCCAAAGCAGTCTTTATTGTGAGGCAGTGATTCAGAAGGCTTAAAGCAAACCATTAAACATAAGTCTAATGAAATTTGTTCTTATACACTAGATGAGTGAGCCAAGTCCTAATGCTTCCTAACCCAGAAAACAAACAATACCTCTGTGGGAAGTCTGTGCCATTGTGACTTGTGTATATGCAGGATGCAAGGAATGTTCTACAGGACATCTCACAAATAGCTACTGTCAAAAGTTTTTCTTGCCCATCCACATTACAAAAACCTGAGCAGCTCAGCCACAAGGGTAGCTGGGAGGGGACAGACAACTGGAGGACACTGACTTAGAGGTGGCAAACCATAGAGGCTCGCTAGGAGTGTTCAAATTACTGGAGGTTATTTTAAGGCTACTTCCCAACTCTACATAGTCAGTGCCCTGGCTAATGTAATATACTAAAATAAAGGCAAATGAGAATGGCAAAGTGCTGGTAAATAGCAAACCTGCTCCAAAGCAACTCAGAAGGAAGTTAGTTGTTCACAGCAGGAACCAGCTAATCTTTTATCACCATGTTTACAATGAATTATATTTCACTTGCTAGGCAGGAGCAGGATGTCAGCAAGAGCTAATCTGTATCCAGATTATCTTCTTCTGCCTGCAAGAGTTTCTCCCCACCCCCACTGTCAAGCGAACTAAATTCAGTTTCGTTTCTGCTGGGCTTGGTGCTTTCACAATGACTCCTTGCAGAAAAACAGGGTGGGAAGGCAGGCTGGGCCACCCACAAACTTCTGGCTGCCAGGGTGGCCTCTCAAGAAGCCTGAACTCTACTGAAGATCAGGAATCTGGCCCAAACTGCACAGAACAACCAACCAGACTCAAATGTGCAACCTTTCAGTCCACGGACACATCAGGAACTTTCCCTTCAACATCCCTATTTACTCTTTTTAAACTTTGGACACTCTTCCAATTCTTTTTCATGAGAGCCCCGCCATTTCTCCCCTTTACTTGCCCCTCCAACACATTCCCCCTCCCACCCATCGATTTCCTTTGCTACATTCCCATCCCAAGGACACCCTGATCCACTATGTTTAGCTCCTCACCTTCACTTCCCCCCCCTCAGGCCACCTGCTTTCCTCCCTCCCCCATCCCAACCCCTACCTCTAGCACTTCACCAGCCCTACAGGTGCTCACCTCTTCCATTCACCCCTTACAGCTGACACCCCCAACTTTTCTTTGCCCCATACAAGCTCCTTTCATGCTCTTCCCTAAACACACCTTAGTGAGTGCTTCCCGTCCTCCTCCTTCCCCAGTCCCTTTCCACTTCAGTACCCTGCTACACTTCCTACTTCCCGTTTTTGCTTTTTTATAACAATAAATCTTGTATTAGTTTTTTGTGAACCACCTTGGCTGCTTTAAGAGAAAGGCAAGATACTAAAATGTCAGTAAATGTGAGATGCTGTTTCCTCCTCTCCACACCCCGTGACTTAAGCCCCCCATCAGTTATTACTCCTCACTGTTTCCTCCCAAGCAAGCAAACAAACGCCCCCATTTCCTTCCCACACTCATTCTAAGAAAGCCACACCTCAACTTCAGTGTATGTAATTAGAATAATTTTATTTTAAATGTTGCTTTTCTCTTCAGCCACCCAGGAAACATTGCTGGGGAGTGTTCCAGTCTGTCAGCTTGCCTGACTGGCTTCAACTAGCAATCAGGCACTTGGTGTCATAGGTCCCAGGCAGTGGGGTACACTTCCAGAAGATTAGGCAGGCATCCTCTTGAAAAACTGTTTTATGCCAATGGGCCTCTGCAGAGCCTTTTATATTCTTAAAATGAAGCAGCCACTGTTATGGCTATTCTGTATTTTATATCTCTTCCATAAATGTTGTTGCATCTGTCTCTGGTATTTTGTATCTGTAAATAGTTCCCACAAAAAAGGCTGCCCAAATGTGGCCCATGGCCTTCTGCTTCAGGCTTTCCTCACAGGATAAATGGGTCTTTACCAGTTTGTTAGGCCTATGGTCTTTTCTTGCATGTACTTCCTGTTTTCTGTATATGTTTATCATCTTCATTGAAAACAGCTTCTGTTTCATTTATTTAATGAGGCATCATCATAGCTCAAGGACACATTCCAGCCAGGCGAAGAACACTTAAGCATGCAAATGACAGAGCCTGGGAAAAGGGGGTGTGATCTCAAGAAAAAGCACAACCCCCCCCCACCCCACATCATCATCATTATGGACAGAAGCTAGCTTGGGCTGCTTTGGGGGCAAGTTATAATCTCCCCCAGCCCTTATTTGTAGACCCCCTCTGGCTTTCTTCTTCCCTTGACCTTTTTCCATCCCCAATGAAGGGTGCCAATCTGCGATTCAGAGGGGGCGTGGCCCCAGAACAGACCCCTCCCCCACTATTCATTATTATGGCTGTCTAGAATAAGAAATGATTCATCATTTCTTCCCCAGCCCTCTTTTAGGCACCCCTTCCATTTACTCTCCCCTCCCCCGCAAAAAAGGGGTGCCAACCTGGTGCTGTCGAGGGCAGTGCGCGGCCTAAAAAACTGGCACCACGCCCACCTCCCGCTGCTCCTGTGAGCCGCCCTGGCCCCTTTTCGGGGCGGCTTGCAATAACCTCGACACCAGGATTAAACGGCGAAGAGGCAACCCTCTTGCCCCTCATCTCCCCACTTCCTCCAACCCCCTCCCTCCCTCCCACCTCGGCCCAACTGCGATTCCAGCCCCCGCGGGGAGGGGGGTTGGGCTAGATGACCTCGGGGTTCCCCTTCCCCCCTCCGCTCCCATCACCCACCTTGGAAAGCCAGCTGGTGCTTGTCGAGGATGTTGTCCCCGACCCGCCGGAGGGTCTCCAGCGCCTGCGAGGCGGCGGCGGCCTCCTCCTCCTCGTGGGTGGTCCCCAAGCGGCCCAGGAGGCCCTTCAGGATCTTCTTCCCGCCGCCTCCCGACGGCCCTTTGGCGTCGCCGTCGCCCGAGGCGGCCTCGCGCAGGTACCGGCTCACCAACTCCAGCGTCACTTTGCGCAGGTCGTCCGGGGCGGACGCCGCCGCCGCCGCGTCGTCGTCCCCCTGCGAGGACGGGATGGACTCCAGCGAAGGGGTGGGCGAAGGCAGGTCTCCGGCCTCCGCGGCGTCCGCCTCGGCCTCGTCGTCGTCGCAGCCGTCCAGCTCTCCCTCAGGGAGCGCCAGCGCCAGCGGCCGCGCGGCGCCGCCAACGGCCGCCGCGGCGGGGGAGCCAATCAGCGCGCGGGGCGCTACTTCGAAGGGCCCAATCCGCGCCAGGGGCCCCGCCAGGGGCGCCCCGGAGCCAATCCGCGCCAAGGGCCCCTCAGGGAAGACGCTGGCCCCCCAGCCGCGCCCAATCCGAGGCGAGAACGGGCCGGCGCCCTCAGAGCGGCCGTTGGCGGTGAAGACGGCGGCTGAGGCGGTTGGGGCTCCATTGCTGCTGCCGCCTCCGCCGGCCCCCGGGGAGACCGGCGTGGCGGGCGCCATGCTCGGTGCGCCCCCACAATACAACACCACCGACTTCTTGTTAAACATGGCGGCCTCCTCGCAGCTTTCCGCGAACTCCGAAGCTCGTCGCGCAGAGCTGTGAGAGGGGAGCGGCGGCGGCGGGGAGGGTCTTATAAAGGCTCTGACGCGCTGGCGTCAGAAGGGACGTGGCATGCGACGTGGGCTTGGGGCAGTGACGCGGAGGGGAGGGGAGGTGGGCGTGGCTAAAACAGGCCACCATAGACGTTTAAAGGGTAGAAGGAGGAGCCCGCTTTTGTATAGGGCGCTTCTTGGTTGCTCCATTGTTCAGGGGCGGGCAGGTGGGGACCGGTTAGTAGTAGTAGTAGTAGTAGTAATAATAGTAGTAGTAGTGATAATAATAATTAATAATAATAAATTTTATTTATGCTCAGGGCGGCTAACACCAGTAAAATTACAGTAAAAACATAATAGAGGGGGGGGAACCCAATTTAAAATACAGGTTAAACTGCAATTTAAAATGCAGCCTCATTTTAAAAGTAGCCCGTAGTAGTAGTGATGATAATAAATAATAATAATAATAATAATAATAATAATAATAATAATTTTGTTTATTCCCCGGCCAGAGCCGGGCTCAGGGCGGCTAACACCAATAAAATCACAGTACAAAACATAATAGGGGGGAAAGAGGGGGGGACGACCCAATTTAAAGTACAGGTTAAAATGCAATTTAAAATGCAGCCTCATTTCAAAAGTAGACCATAGATCAAAACCATAAGGGGAGGGAAACATAAGGGTCAGACTGAGTCCCAACCAAAGGCAAAGCAGGCGTCAGGGTGGTTTCCCAGTAGACTGGCCCCTTTCTTTCTGATGGTTTGTTCTTCTGTCCCCTTGCCAATCTAGTCCAGCATCCTGTTCTCACAGTAGACAGGTCCCCTAAGACCAGGGAGTGCATCTGAGACACGTGGCCAAAATTTTGCAGTTCGAGATTAGGGTTTTGCCATCCTAGATCAGGTGGGTTTTTTTGCGTTTCTGCATTAGAGGTGCCTGGCGTGCTCTGGTCCATGGGGTCATGAAGAGTCGGACACAACTAAACGACTAAACAACAACAACATATATTAGAGGTTTGCTATTTTAGATTAGGGTATTGCAATCCTGCATTAGGGCATTGCAATTCTGGATTAGAGTTTCGCAGCCCTAGTTTGTGGGCTTGCAGTTCTAGATTAGCATTTTCCATTCTAGATTGGCTGTTTGCCATTCCAGATTAGTGGATTGCCGTTCTAGATCAGGCAGGGCAGAAACCAGGAGCGGATGTCTGAGCAAAAAAAGCTGAGGCTGAAAGTTGAGTTCTGAAACCGAAAACTGAAACTGTAAACAAGATTCCTGGGCTGCGCCGTGTTTGCTCTCCCATATGTACTCTTTACCCTCCTTCGATTCCAAGCGTGCGTCTGACCTGTTCAGCCACTGTGCAAACACTTGGCTTCGGTTTCTGGATTCTGGTAATCTGGTGGAAACAAATCTCCAAAGCATGAAATCTGCACAGCCATGCTGTGGGCACCAAGAGAGAAAAAAGTCAATTTCAGAGCAGCTGTGATTTGGGATACTAGGGAGCCTACCCACAAACCATTAGCAAAGAGAAAACAAATGGAAATAGCCAAGCAATTACCATTTAAAAACCTCTGTCTTATTTTGTGTGGAATGTGTAATTTTTAAATGTGCAGCCTATTGTCCATATATTTCAGGTGGGCTTACAACGCCCCTGCTGTGTAGTCCAGCATTGCAAGAACTTGGAAAGAGAGAAAAGCTTACAACAGTCCTGCAATGTTGTCCATTGCTATGACTCCCATATTGCAGATTGGGGTCTTTCTGTGCTGCTGCGACTGAAAGAGAGAGCAGTTTACAAGAGCCCTGCAATCCAGTCCAGTGCTTAAAAATCGCAAGGCTCATCTGGGACTGGATATGGAGTTATGGGACAAGACCACCCATGTAAAGCACCCCCTCAGCTTGCAGCAAAGTCTTTCTCTGCTCAAACTACCCCGGGGCGTCTTCCTCCCTGGGCCAAATCCAGCGCTTGATTTCATGCAGAAACGTCACCCTTAGTTGACTCACCTTGAAATTGACAGGTTGCAATGACCTGCTGATATGAACAGGTTTTCAACATTGAGGCTGTAACCCTTATACACATTTGTGTGGGAGTGAGTTTTATTGAGGTGAAGAGTGTTCACCTCTGAGTAAGAACAGGAAAGAGGCTTACAGCATCTTAATGGACTTAACCAATTTTTATTATGGCATCAGCTTCCGTGGACCAGACCCCCCTTCCTTAGAGTGCTGTTGTGCTCAGGTTGTGTGTTGAGGGTTTTGCATAATAGGCATCTGGTTGGCTACTGTGAGGACGCTGGACTATGATGGGCCCCCTTTGGCCTGATCCAGTAACCAGGCTCTTATGACTTTCTTATGGAATCCCCAGGTCCAGAGGCAGTCTATCTAGATTCCTAGGTTCTCTGCGGCATTTGGCCACTGCGAGGACAGGATGCTAGACTTGACAGGCCCCTTTGGCCTGATCCTGTTGCGGGGCTCTCCAATCCACAAAAGCTGATGCCGTCATAAAATGTATCAGCCTTTAAGGTTGCTGCATCAAACCACCATTGTCCAGAAATTGTTTATTTTGAGGAGACAGGTACAGGATGGGGCTATAAATGCCACACTTAAGACCTGGGTTAGGAAGAGGAAGAGCTCTTTCTAACATGGGGTAAGGTAAAGGTAAAGGGACCCCTGACCATTAGGTCCAGTCGTGACCGACTCTGGGGTTGTGGCGCTCATCTCGCTTTATTGGCAGAGGGAGCCGGCATACAGCTTCTGGGTCATGTGGCCAGCATGACTAAGCCGCTTATGGCGAACCAGAGCAGCGCACGGAAACACCGTTTACCTTCCTGCAGGAGTGATACCTATTTATCTACTTGCACTTTGACGTGCTTTCGAACTGCTAGGTTGGCAGGAGCAGGGACCGAGCAATGGGAGCTCACCCCATGGCAGGGATTCGAACCGCCGACCTTCTGATTGGCAAGCCCTAGGCTCTGTGGTTTAACCCACAGTGCCACCGGCGTCCCGCGGTACTCTCCTATAAATCCATGGACTCAAACGTTACTCATGGCCACCAGTGATTTCAGTAGGTGTCCTCCCAACACTAAGCGAAATTGGCCTACCAAAGCAATTATAGCCCATTAGCCAGTGTGGTGTAGTTGTTAAGAGCATCAGACTAGGACCTGGGAAATCTGGGTTCAAATCCTCACTTGCCCATGGAGCTCCCTGTGGGTGACCTTATGGCAGCCACCACCTCTCAGCCTGACCTACCTCACAGGATTGTTGTGAGGGTAAAATGCAGAGTGGGAGAACAGTCACTGTTATAAGAATTTTAAGGTCTTATATATCTCAAATAAATGTTCATAAATGTACCAAGCAAACACATATATATAAACCACATGTCCAAAAGCCATAGGAAAAGTCCTAAAGCCATTTTGACTCTTTCAGTCACCTCAAATATTTCTCTGCAAGGTCAAAGGAAACGCAGAAACCTCCCCATTGTCTCTGTCCTCACAAATCCTGCCTTAAGGGCACATTTAAGGTGTGAATAGGGTGAGCCTGTGACCTGGCTCAGGAATTAAGTATTATTTTTACAAAAGAATGGCCAGGCTCCACAGGTAATCCAGTCAAGTGACCATTAACAGGTAACCTGGCAGACAGGGTAACAACAACGCACTCAGATTTCTGTTGTAGACCGCCTTTTCTGTGATGTAGGTATGATGTTTCTGGGGGTGGTCTTGGACTCCAGGGCGGGTAATTTAAAATGTCTATATAAGGGCAGGCACACCTTTGTTCTGGGTCCTCTCTCCTGCGTGTGGGGAGTGAGGACCCTGTTGCAACAGTTGAATAAAGATCAGGCTTATTAGCTGCTTTGCTTCTCAATATTCTCTGGTTGGTCTCTGTTATTTTCTCCGACCGATAGAGAACCTACAAAAGGACTCTATATGGGCTTTTGGGTACCCCATAAGGGAAAATGAGCAGTTTTTTTTTACTTATATCAATCACCTTGGGCTCTTTGGAGGAAAGGTAGGTTAGAAATGTAACAATAAATAAAATTAAGGAAACAAAATAAAATGTTGGAGTCCCTCCCCCACCGGTTGAGTTTGATGGGTAGCACTCACTTCTCCCTCCGCCCGCCCCCCCAGAAAGAAAGAAATGGTTCAGTCTACAATTTAACATATCTGTGTTGAACACTGAAGCAGCGAGGCTACAGGAGAGGTGGGAAGGATCAACAGCTCCATGGAACTTAATGGAGGAAGGTGGAGCCAAGCTGGAAAGGGAGGAGTATCTGTTTGGGGGGGGGGAAAGCTCAATGGGTGAAGGATTTGGGTTTTTCCCTCTCCCATCAATGGAAAAGCAAAGAGAGATCTTGAGGGAGAATAGGAAGTATCTGTGTGTGTGACTCACCCGTGGAGAATGCAGAATGCTTTGTTATGTAACGCTTTCTCAAGGGGGGGCAGAGAGGAGAAGGGAAACAAGTCTCAAAAAGAGGAAGGGGGGGAACTTCCCCTAGAGACCGAGGAGAAGAACAAACATTGGAAACTTCCAGCAGCTTCCCGAAAGGTTTATTTTCAGCACCCAATAAAAGGAAATGATGCATTTTAAAGAAAAGCGCACTTTAATGTGTGTGCCATAGGGCCTTGGTGGATGCAAGATCCTCTAAGACTATGAGGGCATCAGAAGAGCACATCCCGCAGTCCCTTGTACTCCAGCATCCTGTCCTTTGCGCTTGGGATCTTTGAATTCTACTTGAACAGGTGTGCCGGCATCTCCCTTACCTGAAACCATGGAGAGCAGCTGCCAGCCTGTGCAGGCGTTACTGAGGCAGATAGACCCATGGTCTGACTTGCACTTTGGCAGTGGCAGGCCCCTTCCTTTCCCCCTGTTTAAACCGGCGCTCTCTATCTCTAGAACCATGAGGAATAGAACCTTATCTTTAGGCCAAGGGCTGCAGCTCGCTTGGTAGAGCAGATTAGAGCAAGCTGGGAGCACGCGGGTTCAGTCCTCAATATCTCTAGGCAGGGCTTGGAATATCTACCATCTGAAAGCCCAGTCGCTGCCATTCAGTGTGGACAGCCCTGAACTCTGTGGATCTGAACGCAGCCCTGTTTAGGGAAGCTTTTAATGTTTTAACAGACTATTGTATTTTAATATTTTGTTGGAAGCCAGCCAGAGTGGCTGGGGAAACCCCCCCAGATGGGCGGGGTATAAATAATAATAAATTATTATTATTATTATTATTATTATTATTATTATTATTATTATTATTAACAGTCTGCCTCGGTATAAGGAAAGAAAGAAGCAGCAGATCAAAAGGGCGCTTGCCCACTGCTCATTGCCACGGGCACCTCGCCCCCATAAACAACAGAGGTGCAAAGAGTTTTATGGGGATTTGTCAATGTTTTATTTATGACTGAGGTGGATGTGAGCTGGCTTCAGTGAAAAGGGTTTGACGGAACCCACCCACCCCCCGATTTTAGCATATGTCCATTCCCCCCACCCACCCAAAGTCCAGCTCGCTCTGCCCTCTTTCCTGATTCTGCACCGAGCATAACAGGATGTCACGTCTGCGCTGGAAAGTGATGCTTTTTTTTCCACCGGATGTTCAATCCCCCACTGCCGGCTTCTGCAAAAAAAAGCACCAGCTGATTTTGCAGAAATATAGGTCAGGAGGTAGAGGAACCCCAGACAAGCCTGTTTGTCCCAGATGACGTCTGTGTCTCGTGGAGGGCATAGGGTTTTCCGAAGTGGTCATTGGAACCAGCAAGGATGTCATCGTTCAGCTGATCGTCAGGGCTTGCAAAAGGGCAGAGCGGCTGCTCTGCATGCAGAAGGCCCCAGGAGAGCAGCTGCTAGTCAGTGTTGACAATATTGAACTAGATGGTTGGCACCCGTCTGTCTCGGGAGAGAACGGAGGAGTGCGCCTTTGGAGGTCAAGTCAAACTGTTGGAGACTTACAGCGCCTGCTGTGGCTTAGAGACCGATACGGGAGAGACATGTTTTGTTGCAGCCGGGGCAGATGAAGGTGCCCGGTTCTGCTGCTGCAGATGCACCACAACGTTTCTTCTCTCTGCACTGCTCCCAGCGGTCATTCCTCCCCTGGTCACTGCTATGAATGTCCGACCTGTCTGTCTCTAGGCACTGTGGTCACCTGCAAGGGATTCCCACATGGCGGTGTTGATACTGCCAGCCTTTGCGTCACATTTGCAGACATCTTTGTGACACAGAGCTGGACTCTCAACAGATCTGGTGCCTGAAGCCAGCTCCTCGCAGAGCACGTTCTTGGGGTTCCTGCCATCTTCCAATCTGTGCACATGGCCAAGCCAGCGCAGACGTCGCCGAGACAGAAGCGTGATCATGCTCAGAATGTAGGCTTGGGAGAGCACATCTTTGAGACTCTGTCCTGCCATCCGATGCCCAAAATCATGGCCTAACTTGGTACAAGTTTCCTATGTTCATATTTAAACCAGCTCTTTATTCAGAATCACGAGGAGTATAATATTTTTAAGGGAAAGACTGAAACCATGGACAGCCGCTACCAGTAAGTATCAACAATACTGAGCTTAGATGAGCCATTAGAAACAAAAATACATTTAGTATTTATTTTAAGGCATTTATATACCACTCAGTTGTCTAGTATTTCTAAGCGTTGTGTCTAAAAATGAGCCATACAGAGAATGAACTAAAAATAATAATAATCATAAATGCCCAAGAGACACCTGCTAGAATAAGGAAGTATTTGTTGTGCAGCTGAAGTTCAGCATGGAATGTACTGTCAGGTGAAAGGGAGTTCCACAGGCTTGGGCCAATGCGACCGACTGCAGATCTTCTAGTAGTTACAAGCCATGCATCTCAGCCATGGGTGACCATCAGCAGAGACTCCTCCCAAGATCTCAGTGATCAGGTAGGGATACAAGGGATCAGGCAGTTGTCAGACCAAAGGCCAGGGGGAAATGTGTGAATATTATGACCCTGGGACTTTTCTGGAACCTAGGGCTGGCACCCAGCTTCCCATCTCTCAAAGGGACAAAATTTGTTGCCAATTGGAACAAAACCTCAGCAAAGGTGAGAACCAGCATCTACCTCACTCTGCCCCACGGCAGTGCCAGCCCTGGGCAGCCCACCCTGAATTTCAGTTGCGACTGAAACCGGCAGAGGTGACACAGAGACGAAACCATTCGCTCTGCGGGCTCCGAGGACTGTCTTTGAAAGACATGTCCGCTCTTATGTAAGCAGATTTAACAGGTCGCTGGAGATTGCATCACCGCAACCCTTTTGTGGGAACATACCTGGGGAAATAAAATAAACACCAGCGCACAGCTATTTTTAAAAAGTACATGCCGTATTCAGATGTCACAAAAATGACGTATGACAAGCCCAAACCTGTCCTGAGTTGCGCTTAGGGACTGCCAATCACCTTTTTTTCTTTTCTATTTTGAGAAAGGTGCAAATAGATTAGCAAAACACACGAGTCTTCCTCCGCCTCCTGGGAAAACCAGAAAAACTCACCTCTCTATTAAACAGCAACAATTGCTCGTGGATCTGAGCTTCATCAATACAGGGTGGGGTGCAAGTTTCTAGCCCTCATTGTGGCAGGAAAACACTTGACGCCAATGAAGGGCAGGTACAATTCCCAATAGCCTCAGCAAGCATGGCCAAAGGGTGGAATATAGTGGGGGACGTGCATGAGTATCTGTAGAAAGTAGTCTTCTGTACAAGGCATAGCTGTCAACTTACAGATTTGAAAATAAGGGACCAGCAGCCAAAATAAGGGATCAACAATTACTTTGATAAAATACATATTTTGTTGCGTGCAAATGGCTTTAGATACCTATTAGGTCCATAAATTACAATATAGCATATATTCAACACAAAAAAACAGCAACAATTTGTTGTTGACAAAGGACAGCTGGACATAGAAAGGGCCCCATTACCTTCAGTAGCTTATTTAAGGGACATCATCAATAAGGGACAGCAGCGGGACATGGCGCTGGGATAAGGGACTGTCCCGCCAAATAAGGGACGCTTGACAGCTATGGTACAAGGGCAGCATTTACAAAATTCACAAAGTGTGTCGTTCCACAAACTTTTGCCTCTGGCCCCTGGGAGGTTGCTCAGAAAAGAATGCGGCCCTCAGCCCGCAAAAGTCTCCCATCTCTTTTCTTGACAGCCTGGCTGAGTCATGCACTGAAGAGGCCCCTGGGACATCCCGGATCTTGCTGGATGAGACTTTGGCCCTGAGATAACAGAATTCTCATGTTTGACTCCCCATAAACTTAATCATCAGACCAGCCTCAAAGTCCTACACATAAAAAAGAGGGCAAAGTCTCTAGCAATAACATTTCCAGGAGATAAGAGTAGACCTTCGACCGCGGAGATATCCTGGGGGAATCTGCACCCTGCCTTGGGTGGGGAGGGACCCCAAACTCCACACAGAAACCACACTGCGATGGAGCAGATTGAAATATGCAGGAAGTCAGGATAAACCTAGCTCAACCTTGCCCAACCTGGTGCCCACGAGACATTTTGCACCACGACTCATATGTGGGGCTACCCTAGACCCTGGGCCAAAGTCTCCAGCTGGTACAAAGCTCTGTGGCTAGACTGGAGTATCTCTAGCGCATAACTCCAGTGTTCAGAAGCCCCCACTGGTTGCCCCTACGTGACCGAGCCGGGTTCAAGTCCTTGTTGTGATTTACAAGGCCCTTAACAGCCTGAGTTCAGGATACACCAAGGACTGCCTGAACCCTTAAATCCCTGCCCCATCACTGAGGTTTTTTGGGAGTTAATGTTATCACTCAGGCGCACGGTTCTGATCACCCATAGATTGTAGAATTGGAAGGGACGTCGAGGGCAAACTAATCCAACCTTCCCTTTTTTTGCGGAAAATTCCCTTATTCCAGAGCCATTTCCTGCTGCTTCCCGCTGCTATCTCAGATTGTTAGATATCCCGTAGACTGTCCCCGGGACAGGTGAAACTGCTGATCCCTTTTTTCCGAGTTTGCTGATCCCTTATTTTCAAATCTGAAAATATAGCCCAACCCCTTGCAATGCAGGAATCTTCCACCCAACTAAAAGTCTCATGCTCTACCGACTGAGCTATCCCGAAAGTCATCTGTTTTGTGGGCCCAGTTTTAAGAAACTCCCTGCCAGTTGTGGCATCTGGCATGCCCACTTTCCCTGTTGCACAAGGTATTTTCCCTTCTTGTCCTGTGGGGCTTACAATGTAAAACTGAAAGTAGGGAAGAGGACACAGAGCTGGCTGAAGATCGGGTGAAGACTGAGCTAATTTTCCCTATCCCTTAACTCGAAAACAACGGAGCGATTCAAAGATCCTTCGAATATTTTTTTTTTGGGGGGGGGGGAATCTCAAGAACTGTGGAACCTGAGGTGCACCGCTGCAAATCTCTTCGGGGAACAGCTGTGACTTTTAAAATCTTTAAACTCTTGCTCTCCGGCATGAACCTGGCATCTTCACTATCTGGCTTTGGGCGAATGCTGAAGACCAGGGGTCAGCAAACCTTTTCAGCAGGGGGCCGGTCCACTGTCCCTCAGACCTTGTGGGGGGCCAGACTATATTTTGAGGGGGCGAATCAACGAATTCCTATGCCCCACAAATAACCCAGAGATGCATTTTAAATAAAAGGACACATTCTACTCATGTAAAAACATGCTGATTCCCAGACTGGATTCCGCGGGCTGGATTGAGAAGGCGATTGGGCTGGATCCAGCCCCCAGGCCTTAGTTTGCCTACCCATGCTGAAGACACATGCTGAAGAGACACACCTTTGACACCTGAGCTGTGTTGTTCCAGAATCCTCCCTATTCCTGTGACTGTAACATTTTTTACTTGTGATCTTTGGGTGAAGGGTGGTAATAAATTTAATCATCATCATCCTCATATCCAGAGCACAGCCCAAGAATCTCCTGACTCAGGCTGAGTGGGCAGAAACAGGAGTGGCTGCACTTTGCTACCTTGAAGGGTTTTCTGAATGCCCTGGGTAACCTCCTATGGTATAGGCGGGGCCAGAGGCAAAAGTAGGCGGGGCCAAGCAGGTGAGTCTTACCTTTGTAAGGACAAGCAAGAGGCACAATCACAGGTCAAGGACACCTTTTAAGTTAAGTTTTTTTTTAAAAAAATATTATTTTAATCCAAAATTTGAGTGACATAACACGCTGTTTTGGGAAAAAGAAAAAGAACCTGTGACCTGGTAAGGAAACTCTGGGAAATCATCAGTCTCTTCTCCCTCCTTGGGGAAAAGCCCCCAAGAATTCCCCCACCTTGTAGAAAAGCCCGCAGAAGTCGCGCAGCCTTTAAAGAGCGTGCGGCTTTTGCAGGAGGTGGGGGAATTCCCCCATCTCCCGCAAAAGCCCACAGGAGCAGCTTCTGCGGGCTTTTCCCCCACCGCCAGCCTCAAAACCAGCTAGGGGAGTAGCGCGAAGGTGTCGTGCACCTTCCCGCTGCCCCCCGAGCCTGTGGGGCTGGCAGTGGGGAAGTGCGGCTTTCCCCACCGCCAGCCTCAAAGACCAGACTCTCCTGGCTTCAGCGAAAGCAACGCGAAGCCTCCGGAGCATAGGCTTCGTGTTGCTATCTCTGAAGCCAGGGAGCCTGCATTCACTCCATAGGACACACACACATTTCCCCTTAATTTTTGGAGGGGAAAAAGTGTGTCCTATAGAGCAAAAAATACGGTATATGAAATAGAGGAATATACGTTAGATGAAATGCATGACGTAATCGAGGAATATGAATTCGGTGATAAGTGTGGTAGTATGCAGTATATAAAAGGGATGACTATAGGAAGTTACGAAAATCTAATAAAAACCTTAATAATATTAAGTTATTTTTCTGCTTAATCTGAGAGTTGACTCAAGTGTTGCTTTTTGCGCTGTGATTTACGGACAAGAGCCTGGAGCCAAAAGCGCCTGACTTTGGACAATGCATCGCAATCAAGTTATTTTGGGATTAGGAGTCAGCAGATCAGAGAAATAAGTTTCCTTTTCCTGGGACAATAAAGAGGGAACTTGCAACCAGCGCCTTTCCTGTCCCCTGGCTGCCTCCCAATGCCAAAAGCGGAATCTTGCAGAATTTGAAGACTCCCGAGACCTGATCTTGTGGTAGAAACAGACGGCGCGATTCACAGAACAGAGGAAGCTGGTTTTTACCATTACTCCATCTAGCTTAGTACTGTCTGCACTGGCTGGCAGCAGCTCTCTGGGGGTTTCAAGCAGGGAGCCTCTCCCAGCCCTACCAGGAAATGCCAGTGGGGACTGAAACAGGGACTTTCGGCAGGCAAAGCCAATGCTTTGCCCCAAGTTAGGGCCCTTCCAATAAAACAAAAGCAAATGACCACATCCCCATGGCTCTGATATAAAGGGCTGGTTCCAAGAGGAACTCAGGAAGCCGCTTTGTAGTGAGCCAGACCCTTGGTGCAACTGACTCAGTGCTGCGTACACTGGCTGGCAGCATCTTGCCAAGGTTTCGCATTGCAGTCTCCCTCTGCCCTAGCTGGAGAGGCCAGAGATTGAAGGTGGGAGCTTCTGTGCGGAGAGTGCTGCCCCTTAAAAATAATCTGGGCCTCATGATTCTCAGCATGGAGCAATTAGACAAAATCATGGAGGAGGAGGTGGCTATCAAAGGCTAGGAGCTAATAATAATAATAATAATAATAATAATAATACTCCATCTGACTGGCCATGTTCTGCCTCTATTCTCGTTTCCCCTCACCTATGGTAATAGCTTCTGAGTTTTCTCCTTCGGAGACTGCGCTGGAATTATTCAAAATCTGACGAAACCTGACCCACGGGGCTTTCCAGGTCGATTTGGGTACATTTTGACTGTGCTGCTTGTTTTTGGCAGAGCTATATTAGGATTAACCAAACCATTTTAAAATTATTGTTTTCATGACGCAATGGCTATAAAAACACCCAGCAACTAATTTTTCTGTAGGCAGCTTTGTGAGGGTTCTGCGGCGGAAGAGCAACGTCATTCAAATAAACACTTTCACCACAGATTTAACCCTCATAGACGGAAGTTGACATACGCCGTTTTTAGGGTGAATTTTTCAAGCACCGAGTGGAATTCCTCTGCATCTTGGGGCAGCCCGAAGAAAGCCACGTGGCAGGACCTTTTCGGTGGCTGCTCCCTCCTTGTGGAACACCCTCCCTCTTTATTGACTTTCAGGAATAACATAAAAACATTCCTGCTCACTTCAGGCCTTTTGATAGCAACCTTGGAATTATTAGCTGCAAAGGTGACAGTTGTTTAATATATTTTTTTGATGGTGTTAATGTTTTAAACTTTTATTTTTTAAATGCATTGTTTTACCAGCACAGACAGAAATTCCTTCCTGTATTCATAAAAATGTAAGTTGTTGTCACCCTCTGCAGGCAAGCTGTTGAACGCAGGGCGGAGGCACTATACACAGCGGTTTAGCAAGCTGCTGTGAAGCTCCTCCCTCTTTAAAAGGGGTGGAGCTTAGGGATGGTGGGAGGGGCTTGGGTGAGCTGTGGGTGGACTGGCGAGGGATGGATGAGGTGTAAAGGAGCTGGGAGCTGGTCAGATGTGGGCGAAGGGCAAAACAGGAGGAAAGGTTGGCAGCCCCTACTCATTCATAACTGCGTCATGCCAGAAGAAGCAAAGAAGAATGTTGCATCGAAGAAGAGCGCTTTCGTCTGTTTCCCTGGACCAGTTTCTGCTTGAGAAATCACACGGGACTTTGGTTGTTGTTTCGTTTCACAGCATTAAGATACCGAATGGAAACTACAAGTGGCAGCTTGGGAATTTTGCGGACACGCTTTGCTACCCCAAGCCAAATTCAAGCGTGTCTCTGCATCCGGGGCTCAACAAAAATGTAATTTACTTTCGATTGATTCCATCAGGCTCCGCTTTCGCCGGCTGGCCTAGAAGCAGCCATTCCGTCAGGCGACAGGAGGAGAGAAAAGGGACCATGGGGCTTCCTTATCGGCTTAGCTGAGAGATCAGCAAGTTCCAGCTTTTTCCTCTCCTTCAGCTTGTTCCACTCCAGCCCGTTGTCACGAGAACCTTGCAGTGAAGAACTGGTGCCCAATTTTGCTTTGCTCTCCCCTCCTATTTCCCCATCACTTTTTCCTTTTGTGCTACGTCTTTTAGATAGCAGGCCAGAGTGCAAGGATTATTATCACAGAGATCACTTTGCCAGCCAGCTCTTTTTGAGGCTTGTCATTTTTAACTGTGCTTCTCGTTTGGCAATATATTTATATGAAAGCAGAGTTTATAAATACTGAAATGAAAAATAAATAAATCGGAATGTCGGGTGGTACAATTTTTCCCAACCCACCCAGCGTTGGGTCTACTCTATTTTTGCAGAGTTGATAGTGCTGTTGTTGCAACCCTCCTGAAACCAGACCAGTGGTCCTGTAGTAAGCTCTGGCCCGTTGGCTGAAGACCGATCCTTTTGGAAGGGGTCTCCTGTGGTTCAGATCCAAAACTTTACCAGCAAACCTTCCCTCCCTCCCCGCTGCAGTCTCCCCCTTTTGCACCAGTCAAGTGATGTTATCCCTTGCATGACACACTCCCAAGTTAATCACAGGGTGCAGGTATGCACCTGGGGGAAAAGAAAACAGCGATTATATCTTTGAAAGCAAACAGGAGAGGTTTATTTTTAAACACAGATGAAGGAGGGTTGCTCGCCCGGCCCAGTCACGCTGACTGCTAGGAGTCCAGACTGTTGGAAATAGGAACAAATGTCAAGCCAAAAACTGCACAGGTTTCCTCCAACTTCCAGATCAGAACTGGAAACCTCTTTCATCCCGAGGGCCACATTTCCCTCTGGGAAGTTTTTCAGGGGCCGCATGCCCGAGGTGGGCAGGGCCAGAGGGAAAAGTGGGGGGAGCAACAACTGTGAACATAAACTGTGTAGAGTAGGCAGGTTTCTAAAGCCACTCACATGTCCCCTTTTCCAAACACGGTTGGAGTTCAGGGATGGATTCTGACCAGGCCAAGAGCACTCCAGGAGGGTGCAAAGCAGGGCTATTGAGGGGGTGTCCAGGGGCCAAACAGAAGAGCCTGGAGAGCTACACTCAGTCTGAGGTTTCCCACTTCAGTTCTAGAAGCAACAGTTGGTCTTTGATGACTCTCCGTTGCACCATCAGCAAAACAGGCCAACAAAAGAGATCCTGATTTATTTATTTCAGGGTGAAGAGCCTGGTGGGGTGTATTTGTTTCGGCAGGGGGAGAAGGCAGACTTGAAGAAGTCTGAAGATGCTTCCAAACCTGGGCTTCTCCTCAAATTGCAAATAAACAGGAAATTCTAAGGAGTTGGTTCCCATGGTTTGCTGGGCTTAACCCCCCCCCCCCCCCGTTGCTGATCATTTCTTCCCACACTTCCCGGAGGCGAATGACCTAAACCTTTGAAAATGCAAGGCAAAACTCTGGCCTCCCCTTCCCTTATTTGGGAGCGATTCGCATTTATCCGGCTTCATCCGAAAGTCTCTTTCAGCCTCTGCTGACCGAAAGGAGAACTGCAACAGCCCTCCCATCTGATGTTCTATTGGATCTTATTTTTAAACCGGTATTTTGGTGGGGAAAGGGGCCTTCGGGCGGTTGGCCCGATTGTTACTGGCATGTCACAAGGGACTACATTTGTGGTCGTTTAGGATATTTTAAAAAAAGATTCGGTAGGTTTAGAATATAATCCATACCTTAGAGTGGCTGGGGGTGTGTGTCCTTAGCTTTTGCCTGATCCAGCTATGGGTCTCTTCTGCTGTTACATATGGAACCTCCAGGTCCAGAGGCAGTCTACCTAAATCTCTAGGTTCTTAAAGGAATTTGGCCTTGGTGAGAACAGGGCAAGTCCCCTTTGGCCTGATCCACCAAGGTTTCTTAGATTCTTCTTATGTCCTCCCGATAGGGCTGGGAGAGACCGCCCGCCAAAACCCTGGAAGGCCACTGCTGCCAGTCAGTGTAGACCAGCTAGATGGACCAATGCCCCCAACTCAGTAGCTGATAACTAATCCATTGCAACTGCAATCCGCAACTGCTTCCTATGTTCCTATCTTAAGTCAACAGCTTTCTTCAGAACATGAGGACTAGCGTTTTTAATTTTTAACTGCCCTGTGATCTTCGAAGAAAGGATGGTGCAGAAATTTAAAAAGGAAATAAAAAGGTAAAGGTAAAGGGACCCCTGACCATTAGGTCCAGTCATGACCAACTCTAGGGTTGCGTGCTCATCTCGCTTTATTGGCCGAGGGGCCGGCGTACAGCTTCCGGGTCATGTGGCCAGCATGACTAAGCCGCTTCTGGCGAACCAGAGCAGTGCATGGAAACGCCGTTTACCTTCCTGCCGGAGTGGTACCTATTTATCTACTTGTACTTTGACGTGCTTTCGAACTGCTAGGTTGGCAGGACCAGGGACTGAGCAACAGGAGCTCACCTGTTGTCTCGGGGATTCGAACCGCCGACCTTCTGATCGGCAAGCCCAAGTGGCTCAGTGGTTTAACCCACAGCGCCACCCACGTCCCAAATAAAGAAATACTCCCCCTTTAAAGGAAGAGCTGTGGCTCAGGGACAAAGCAGAAGGTCCCAGTTCAATCTCCAGGTAGGGACCAGAGAGACTTCCTGTCGGAAACTTAGCTGCCTAAAACTGTGAGCAGGGAAACCTAAGTAACTTAACAGAACGAAGTTTGGGATGCCATGGAAGCGAATGCTGCAGCCATCGCAGGAGAGAACCAGGAATCAAAAAGTCCACGTCGACACGAGCCGGACGGCATTTCAAAGTCCTTTTTAGGTACTTTTAAGAGAGCACAAACTTCCAACCTGCGGGTCGAGACAAGGGTTACTTTATTTCCACACATTTTCTCTTTAATTCTCTTTCGCACCCAACTTTCCCTTCCTTCCTCTTTCTACATCATCAACAACAACAACACAGTCATCTGCAATTGCCCAACAGGACCCGGACGAAAGGAGGGTGCCAACCCCCCCTCCCCATCACCTCCCCCACCGCTACAAGAAGCAGCAGCTTCAAAACTCCAAAATCTCGCCTGCACCCGAGGCCTCAGTGGAACGGCTGGCAGGCGGGCCAGTGATGTGCGACAGATGTGGGGGTGGTGCGCTTTTTGCGTGTTTTTTAGAATGCGTCTTTTTGACTATTTTTATTTTTTTAGAAAAAAAGCAAACACCAGAAGATAGAGATGAAGATGATGTAAAAAAATTATATATATATATGTATGTATATATATATATTTATATATATATGATTCACATCTATTTACAGTATGGCTGGGAGGCGGGGGGGGGGGAGTATAGGAACTAGGAGGCCAGAAATATATCCATGTTGTGAACTGTCAGCCTGCAGGCCAGAAAGGCCCAAGAGCCAGATTTGGACAGCCAGCCCCCAGCTCAATTTACCACCGCGGCCCGTTTGCAAGGATGCTCTGGAGTGTGTACTGGCCACATGCCCTTCCATCGCCACTGGCCTGCAGCCCTCCGACGGCTCTCAAATGGCCCCTGAGCCCCAAAAGAGGGTGTTAAGTCACCCCTGCTGTACGGTAGTTCATCTGGGAGAAACGGAAGCGAACTTTGAGGGGAGAAGTCTTTTGAAAGGGCAGAAGGGAAGGAAACAGAGTCTGCCTCCAAATACAGCCCACCGCCAAACACAAGCCGCTCTAAAAAGCCCCGCGGTTTCAGTCCCACCACCCAGGGAGAGGGCATAGTGGGCAGTAGAAAGGAAGGGGCAGCGGCTACAGATACCTGAACACGGAGGAAACGAGCCTAACTCACTCCTGAGAGTCCTCCGTCCTCACTGACTAGCTTGTGCCAAGGTAGGCACACCCCACAGGTTTTCTAGCCAGCGAAGCCTTGGCGATGGCACCTTTTTCTGCACTCATCTGACAACTGTGACAATTTTGAGCTGGCGCCAACTACCCTCAAATCAAGGTGGGCTTTGTTTCCCCCGCTGGGCCTGTAACCCCGAAGCATCAACTGGCAGGACAGTGAGAGGAAGTCGGAGGTCCAACCGGTCAGATCATTCGTCAGATATTTTGCCCAGTCTCTGCCGCCTCGGCCTGCCAGCTCCTCTTGGAAAGACACAAGACAGAGAGACACTCGGATGGCCACCGCTCAATTTTTAAAAATAATAATACGTGAAGCCATCCATCTTAATTTTTACATTACCCTTTGCTCCTATTGTCTTTACTCCAACCCATCTGACGAACCCCAAATTCTCTTCTCAGCCCAGAATGACAGAGGCAGAGGGCGACAAAAGATGGGAGTGGCACATTCCTGTGTCAGAAGTGCAGGGAGAAAACTCCTGGGAGCAGAGAAAGGGTAGTGGGATGTGTTTTCTCCAGGAGATGCACCATGGTAAAAAAATGTTTTTAAATGCAGGCTAGCAGAGGTTCTCTGGGATCTCGTCGCCAGTTCGGCGGTGAAGCAGAGGACCAGGCAGCTCAAACATGCAGAGCAGCGTGGATTTCAGGCGTTGGCAGCAGAGCAGGGCTTCCGGGGACTTCCAGCTTTCCCGAAGTTTCTAGCCTTCTAAGACCACAGGATCAGCATTACTAGCAAGGAGTGCTTGGTGAAGTCCCTCAAGCCAAGAGATGAGGCAGGACGAGATTGCCAGAGGTCACAGGGGGAAGAGGCTTCACAAAAACACTCTGCGGCGTTTTTCTCGCAACACTGCCCCACCAAAGAGCTGTCAACTCAAGAAGGCAGAACATTTAACAGGTGGGGGTCTCGTTCTATGGAAACTGCAGAGAACTTTCTCGGGTGTCATCGAAAGGCAAAGCCCAGGACAGTAGCTAGGACACAGATTCCCCTTGCTGCCATTTTTTACTTTCTCATTCGCCCTCACAGCCCTGTAACAAACGGAGCCAAATTAATTATTACAAACTCTGTTGTAGGCTGTGAGGACCCACACGGATGGGTGGGGGAGGGGCAATATGCTAGATTTTGTTTTTAAATCTTTCCAGCAGCAGCAAATTAATCTTTTGTGCTTTTTTCTTTTTCTTTTAGAGGATAAGTTCAGCGCTGCCAGTTGCTGTGTGCAGTATTATTCCAGAAGCCTCAAGGCTAGCCATTGGGAAGAACTTGCTCCTTGCTACAGGATTGGTTTCCCTGACCCAGCTGTCCTCAACCTGTTGCCCTCTGGCTGTTTTGGACTACAACTCCCATGAGGCTGCGCTGGCTGGGGCTGATGGGCTTTGTAGTCTTGGCGCATCTGGAAGGCCTATTTGGCAAAGGATGTCCTGAACACAAAGAGCCAATAAAATCCTAATTTTTTGAGGGGGTGGGGAACCAGAGATTTAGAGTGGGCGACAGTGGGAAATCAACTAACGGATGAGAGATTTCATTTCGAAGTCCGCCAGAAGCTGAACCAACTCTTAAGGTCAAGCTAACTTGGCCGTAGCTCATCCCACTTAAGGCACTGAATTTTGTTAATTTGAAAATCTAATTAGTTTTTTTGCGGGGGAGAGAGTCAAGGGATTGGAGGTGCTGAGTGGCAGAACTCAGCTCAATATTTTTTAAGGAAAAGGTTTTTCACACAACGAGACCCTGGGAGGTTCAAACAGAGCTGAGCATCAATATGGATGTCTGTGGAACCAAATGGCCACTGCCAAATAAAACCCTCAAATTTGTCACCTAATACCCAGATGCTTGAATTCAAAGCTAAAAGATTTCCATTATAGTGATCATGATTCTCTTACCAATTCTCTCTTCTCAAATAGAAATCCAACCTGCTTTCCTTAGGCATAAAAGTTATTTTATTTATGCTCACCGACTGCATTGGGGATGAATTTGTGTCCATTTTCTAAATCCTTTTTTTTGGGGGGGGGGAGAGTTAAAAGTTGTCAAGAACGACATTGGAATCAAGGTCACTTCCAAACAAGGCAGCATCACACCCTGTGAACAGAATACCTTGCAGTTTGGTAGAGGTCAGCAATGGAGAGGGAAACTCTGTAGGTCAAGGATTTCAGCACCCGTTTACAAACTAAGCCAAGGTCCTAGTCCTTAAGCCTCAAAAGGGCAATATATTTTGCTGCAATGTCAGAAGCTGAGCGCTGCCGTATCATTTGAGATCTCTCCTTCCCAATAATCAGGACTGAGAAGCAGCAAACATCTCTGCGGCCCCTACAATTTCCTCAACTGATCCAGATAACCGACCCTCTGCTTCCATTGGCACAGAATTTCATGTTGTGGTTTTTTAAAAATCCACAAGGGAAACACAGCCATTTGGGGAGTGGGGTGTTGGGACTTTGAGCCACCCGCGGCCACTCTGTCAAAGGGCCCTCGAGGAAAAGCTAGATGCCGACCGGTGCGACAATGGCGGCCTGCCTGTTTGCTGAAGAGCCGTGTGAAACTCAAAACTCTCCACATTCTTTACACCTGCCTAAAGTTGGTCTGACAAAAACGCTTTTCAAAACCCTGCTTTGAAACGAACACAGCACCCAGGATCCTCTGTAAGTTGATAACGGACGGTCTACCCCTTAAGAGCCACACTGGGCCGAAAGTCGGCTCAGGCGGCCTTTGGGGTGGGAGGCGGCGCTCCGTGCAAAGACGCCTGCCCCTCCTCAGTTTGCCAAAGAGACACAGCGTCCACCAAAACCTGCTGTGTGGACCCTTTGAGCAGCCTAGCTCACCCACAATGTCACGGACCAAAGCCCATCAAGCTTTTGCTATCTTAGCTTAGAAAATGTTGAAACAAAAAATCCTGTTCGAACCAGCCTTTCCCCAACCTGGGGCTCTCTCTAGATGTCTTGGACTACAATTCCCATCAGCCCCTGCTAGGAGGGATGGCACCCTTGTATGTGCCAGGTGTTGGGCTCAGAATACCGGAGCCATGATGCTTTAGACCCCAGAGGGAAACAACATGCTGAATCCTTGGTCTAAAAACCAGCAGGGCTCTTCTTACGAGAGCTGGCATAGCGATGAGGTTCAAGAACCTGGGCCCTGTCTCAAGCAGCCCCCAGTTCTAATCTCACCCCTGTAAAGAGCTCCCAAAGTGACCGAAAGCAAGCTTGTCTCTCTCGGCCGCAAGGCCCTGGCTCACCACCTGCCGTGTGGGGGCAAGCATCCTGGACTACCTTCATAGGGCTGTTGCCACAATGGCTGTGTGCACCCGGGCATGTTATATAAAAACGCTTAGTGTTATTCTTAATTATGATCCTGCTCTTAGGCTTTCTCCGACGCCACTGGCAGTTCCGGATCTCGCTTTCAGAGTTCACAGCGGGGGGAGACTCACAGGTGGGGCTGGTGCTATTCCACTGGCCTTCCGCAGCGTCGCAGGAACAAGCAACAGCAGCTATAGAAAAATCTGGCTTTGGCCCGGCAGGACACCCCCCCACCCCACTTGAAAGTGAGGTTCTTAACTCATCCTGGCGGGTGAGCGAAATTTAAGAACCTGTTTTCAGTGCTCATCAAGAGAACGGAGGGCGGGGGCGGGAAAGGACATCAGATCAGAACTGCAAAGAATAAACCACGTCCGCGTGCCAGGCTCCTGGTTTGGGATTTGTATAAATATTTCCGACGGCTAAAACGAGTCCTGCATTATCCCAGCCTTATGATACAGCAAAGTTCAATCCATCTGACCAAAAAAAAAATATACATAATAAAAATAAATCAAAAAAACCCCAAAAGGAAAAAAAAAAGAAAACTCATCGGGAGGTGGAGGAGCGCAGGTTACCCTGCCAGCTTGCTGGTCACGAGGGAGGATTTCCTCTGCGGGAGATCTTGCGGCGTCGGGATGTGGTCTCCCGTCACCAAGTTCTTGTCGGTCCCTGCGGTTGGCAGCTGCTTGTTCTTGATCTTGGCCTTCGCCATGTTGTAATCCCCGGAGTCGAAGTACTTTTGCTGAAAAGCGGGAGAGACAAATGTGTATGTTTAGATCGTGGGGCTATCTTTGAAGGTGACCTGGAAAATACAACTAATCCAGAATGCGGCAGCTAGACTAGTGACTGGGAGCGGCTGCCGAGACCACATAACACGGTCCTGAAAGACCTCCATTGGCTCCCAGTACGTTTCCGAGCACAATTCAAAGTGTTGGTGCTGACCTTTAAAGCCCTAAACGGCCTTGGCCCAGTATATCTGAAGGAGCATCTCCACCCCCATCATTCAGCCCAGACACAGAGGTCCAGCTCCGAGGGCCTTCTGGTGGTTGCCTCATTGCAAGAAGCAAAATTACAGGGAACCAGGCAGAGGGCCTTCTCGGTCGTGGCGCCTGCCCTGTGGAACGCCCTCCCACCAGATGTTAAGGAAATAAACAACTATCTGACTTTTAGAAGACATCTAAAGGCAGCCCTGTTTAGGGAAGTTTTTTATGTTTGATCTTTTATCGCTATTGTTATTATTGTTATTATTAATATTCCCTTGGGAGTCGCCCAGAGTGGCTGGGGAAACCCAGACAGATAGGCAGGGTATAAATAATTTATCATCATTATTATTATTGAGAGGAGAAGTCAGCAACGTGCCGAGAGTTCAGGACGCCGCTGAGCCAAACCTAAGAAGAGGTTCTGCTGGACCTGACCAATGGCCCATCTAGCTGAGCATTCTCTTCTCCAAGCAGCCAACCAGATACGATATGAGAATTTTTATTGTCATTGTCCCATAAAGAACAACGAAATTGAAAAAATCTACATCAGACATTCAAAAACCCACTAGCCCAGCATGGTCAGCCCCTAAAAACTCTGATACCCCATAACTGAATACAATATACCCACATAAAGTGCATTTGGATAGAAAGTGTTTCTCAGGCGGCTAGTCCTAGTCTTTATGACCCTGGACCTTCTTCCAGAAGGCAGAAGCTGAAAGAGATCATTTCCAGGGTGCGCACTATCCTGCGCTATCTCTGCAGCTTTCTTATGGCACCTGGAAGCATAGATGTGATCCAAGGTGGGAAGAGTGCACCCAATTATTCTCTCCGCTGTCTTTACGACCCTGGACAACATTGCCCCCATAGGAAGCCTGCAAGCAGGACCCGACCACAAGATCCCTCTCCCCTTCCTGCGGTTTCCAGCAACTGGCGTTCAAAAGTGCTATGGGCCTTCAAAGAGTGGAAGCAGAGCCACTGTGGCTAATGGCCATTGATAGCCTTATCCTCCAAGCACCTGTTCAATTTCCTTTTAAAGGCACCCAAGCTGGTGGCCATGGCTGTCTCCTGTGGGAGAGAGTTCCACAGTTTAAATACGTGGAGGACTTTATCATGAGGCTTCCCACAAAAGTCCACTGCCCCTGCTCTAGCCCTTTGCAGCCCCGCTGTAAGCTTTCAGAATTGAATTCTCTCCCTCTCGACACACATACCCCCTTCTGGAGTCTTTTCATTAGGAAGTCGGAGCCGCCGGGTTTCTGGAGTCCTAAACTGGGGTATTTGGCTTTGAGTTTTGCCTCCTCCGCTCTCTCGGGGATGACCGCTTCCTTCTCCTGCGAATCCTGAAAGAAAGAAAAACCCGCAAGAAATGAAACCCAGCCGTTTGAGAAAACAGAATGATTTGGCTCCTCTCTGACTGTGAGCAGCGCTTCTCTGGAAAGCAAAAAGTGTGCTTTTGAAGTGGGGACTCCAGGTTGGGGCAAACTACCATTCACACCTGTGCCCGTGAAATGTGAACAAGGCGAAGGGGGCTATTTGCTTGGGCAAGGAGAGGTGAGCGCTGGGAAGAGCAGACATTCCCTGTTGGCAAACCAGCTTCTCTTGCAGACGGGGAAGAGAACGCATGATTCTTCTGCTGATTGTTTACATAAAGATGCAGAACTCCCCTCGTCTCAATGCCGATTCATTTCTCAGAGCAGTTACATTTGATTTGGGAGTCCAGCTGGTCCAAAAGATGGGTGCCCCCCAACGCTTGCCAAGGATAGGAATCATCCTGGGGCCAGTTGCAGCAGGAGAGCAGGGCCCCAGGGCTTATATAGAGCTTGTTCCAAATCCTTGCCCTGCCTTGAAGTTCACCTTGGTGCCAGTCATGCCCTTTCAGCTTAACCTAGCTAACAGGGTCATTGCAAGGAAAAAGGTGACTCTTCTAAGTTGCTGAGATTTTCTTCCTTTGAGTTAAGTTAAATTAACCCTCACCTCCTTCATTCATTCATTTTATTTCTCGTACAAACAAAAAGTCATGTTCAAAGTGGCTTACCACAAGAAAACGAATGTGTTTCAAAAAGCAAACAGTGCAAAAACGATTTCACAATGACATAACAAAACAAAACAACACAACAGCATATATAGAACACCCTTACTATTATTACTACAATAGCAACAACAGTATTTGTAGTTTAGCTAAGGTGTATTAATCTGTGCTGTGAACCCCTTAAGAGTTTTGTTTTAATCCAAGTGGTATCTACATTGTCAAAATTGTCATGTAACCCTGACCGCCTTTCAAGGAAAGTGGGGCATACATTAATTTAAATTGTTTTAATATATATTTAAATGGTTACAACTCGACCTGGGACCTCATGCAGGTAAGAAATCTGATCGACAGTAACAATGCCAGGATATAAAGGAGTAACATTTGCTCCATCAAAGGACGACAGAGAGAGAGAGAGAGAGAGAGAGAGAGAGAGAGAGAGAGAGAGACTGTGTGTGTGCGGGGGTTATGAGCAAGCACGAAAGAGAGATGGGGAGAGAGGCAGGTCCAGCCTTTATTGACTTCTGCTGAGTCCCTGTTCCATTATAAACCTCGAGGCCAGGATACCCTTTGTTGAGTCACGAGCACCATCTGGAACATCCGACTATTTTCAGACCAGCATGTGCCAGAGGGCAGCCATGCTCCCGAATGCACTGCCCTTGTCCCGTAAACCCAGCTCGTTCTAACATCTTTAGGAAAATACACGCCACTGAGCCTCAGTTTTAATTGGGAGTGGGAGGGGGAAGGGAGGGAGGGAACACTTTTGGGAAATCTGCTGCTACCTGTCAGGAGGCTTTGGGATGGAAATAAATCACGACTGCACGGTCCAAAAGGAAAAAAGAGAAGTTACACCCCAGCTCTCTTATTGACCCAAGGAGGAGACGGTACAAGCCAGGTCTGTAAACCAAGGAGGGGTCGGGGAGACCCAGGATTCTTTGCCAGCAGGCTAGAAGCCGTTCCACTTGGAAAGAAGCCAGTCATAACTGCTAAGCTAGAGATGTGTGAGGCAAGCCGGCAATTGTAGTGCGGCTAAATATCAATTTCCCCATAGATTTGGGCTGGACTGTGTGAGATGAGGGCTCCCCGCGCCTTCCACGACCACTGAAACACAGAACTGGGAGAGACACATAGAATCCTAGAGTTGGAAGAGACCCCAAGGGCCATCGAGTCCAACCCCCTGCCAAGCAGGAAACACCATCAGAGCACTCCTGACATATGGTTGTCAAGCCTCTGCTTAAAGACCTCCACAGAAGGAGACTCCACCACACTCCTGGGCAGCAAATTCCACTGTTGAACAGCTCTTACCGTCAGGAAGTTCTTCCTAATGTTTAGGTGGAATCTTCTTTCTTGTAGTTTGGATCCATTGCTCCGTGTCCGCTTCTCTGGAGCAGCAGAAAACAACCTTTCTCCCTCCTCTATCTAAATCTACATCTAGATCTTCCTTGGAAGTTTTTAAGCAGAGGTTGAATAGCCACCCGTCATGGATGCTTTAGCTGAGATTCCCGCATTGCAGCGAGTTGGACTAGATTACCTTTGGGTCCCTTCCAACTCTACGGTTCTATGATTCTAGACCGACCTCCCAAACGACTGATGCAAGGGAGGTGGGATCCACAAACCTTGGCAACGGATATTATATTGCTGCAACACAACAAGGCCAGGTGTATGGCTTTTTGAAGGAAGAAGAACCTGTTAAAAAACAAATCAACCCAAGTTTCTAGTCCTCAAGGTGCTCACTTGTTCTTTACTGCTTAAGAAGCATTTCTGAGAGGTCCCATGCTTTCATCCCAGTCATTCTCTTGCTCATCCTCATGGGAAGAAGTCTGCAGGCAGAGTTCCCTTCTCTCGTTGCTGGGAGCCTCCACACCCGGCGCGGGAAGCTGCTGAGCTCAGCTCAAGGGCCTCTGCCGCCAAGTTGGAAAACCACACTTGAATGTCGGAGCTCAGCAAAACTTTGGCAGGCCACCTCAGGCTCTCCTGACACACACACTTCCTAGCAGAGAGCACTGGAAGGAGCACTGGATCAGAGTTCAGATCCCATCACCAGCCATTAAACCCTCACTCAGCAGGCAGGGTCAGAAGTCCTGCTTTTGTGGTGCTTTGTTGTTGTTTAGCCGTTTAGTTGTGTCCGACTCTTCGTGACCCCCTGGACCAGAGCACGCCAGGCACTCCTGTCTTCCACTGCCTCCCGCAGTTTGGTCAGACTCATGCTGGCAGCTTCGAGAACACTGTCCCACCATCTCGTCCTCTGTCGTCCCCTTCTCCTTCTGCCCTCCATCTTTCCCAACATCAGGGTCTTTTCCAGGGAGTCTTCTCTTCTCATGAGGTGGCCAAAGTATTGGAGCCTCAGCTTCAGGATCTGTCCTTCCAGTGAGCACTCAGGGCTGATTTCCTTCAGAATGGAGAGGTTTGATCTTCTTGCAGTCCATGGGACTCTCAAGAGTCTCCTCCAGCACCAGAATTCAAAAGCATCGATTCTTCGGTGATCAGCCTTCTTCATGGTCCAGCTCTCACTTCCATGCATCACTACTGGGAAAACCAGAGCTTGAACTATACGGACCTTTGCTGGCAAGGTTTTAGTTCATCATTTTAATGTCCGAACAAGAGAACTCACAGGCAAGAGGTCTATCCCTCAAGACTAATCCATATGTAAGTTCAACACACCCCTTTCCCTGTTTATACAGCTTTCCACCAACAGGTCCTCCTGGGTCTGGGGCCTGTGATTGGTTCTTCCTCCACCCCACCTTTACATGCCTTGCTCTCACTCTTTTCCTCAGGCACCTGCCTTACTTAACCTTCCTTCTCTCAAGTCAACAGCTGCACACCTTTCTTTTATTTACTTTGTTCCTCCTAGCTTTTAAGGAACTCCTATTTCTCCACTGTGCCCACCCGGCCGCAGCAAAATGACATTTTGCTCTCCTCATGGCATGTCAATATCCTGTGCCTGACAGATGCACTCCATGACATCACAGCATTTCAGCCAATGGTGACGGGCCTTCACAGCTATTTGGTTTTTTTTTTTTAAGCCCATCATGAAATATGTGAATTATCTCTCTGCAGGAATAATTTTCTGACAGAGCTGCTTGACAGCAGAGCGGACTGCCTGGGAAGATGAAAAACTTACCTTCATTGGAGGTTTTTAAGCAGAGGCTAGATGACCATCCATCAGGGATTATTAACTATAATTTCTCCACATGGGGGCTGCTTCCAACTCTACAGTTTTATGATTCTATGAATGCTCTGTACTATGTTTTTTTTTTTAAAAAAGCCTCTATCTTGTGCATTAGGAGGAAGCAAACACTCCGTCTCTGGGAAAGACAGAACGCTTGAATGGTTAAATTGCCAGGCGGTAGCTAAGAGCAGATTCTGTGGGCAGCGTTCACAATAAGTGGATGACTCAGGAAAGGCAAAACAAGGGGCGAAAATAATACTTGTGTGGAGGAATTATGTGGGATGAGGGAGAATGGCTTTTGGTACTGTTATGTCAGCGCAGCAAGCGATCCTCCGCTCGGGGGGGGGGGGGCGATGTGCGTCAGCGCAGCATTCAGTACTAAGCCTCCAGGGCAGGGCTGCTGCCTTTCCCACTTTTGAACTGGGTGTAGCGGCTAGTATAGATGCATTATAAATAAATCTGCAGCTAATTCTGCTCTCTGGATTGCAGCTTCTGTGACTCAGATTCAAGCTGACAAAAGATTATCTTTTTTAAAAAACATAAGAAGACAGCGTCACTCCAAGTCCTGTTCCCAATGCACTTTTCTTTAATGCTGTCTGTGTACTGCAGGGAGAGTTGGTAATGATGTTGTTGTGTAAACAGAAAAATAAATTAACACAGTAGTACAGTCATACCTCATGTTGCGTCCGCTTCAGGTTGCGTTTTTTCGGGTTGCAGACTGCCAAAACCCGGAAGTACCGGAACGGGTTACTTCCGGGTTTCGGCAGTCGCACATGCGCAGAAGCGCTAAACGGTGCTTTGCACATGCGCAGAAGTGCCGAATTGCAACCCACGCGTTGCGAACGCTGCAGGTTGAGAGTGCGCATCCCACACAGATCACGTTCGCAACCTGAGCGTCCACTGTAATAATAATAATAATAATAATAATAATAATAATAATAATAATAATAATGTAAAAGACAGTACAAGAACAGTTGTGCTAGGGGAGGGGGCGGTACCTCTGGCTGGGGGACACATGTTCCTTCTGGGGTAGGTTGTTCACCTTTGGCGGTCCCCACCCTGCACTCAGCTCACCTATTGCTCCAAGAAGCTGTCGGCATGTGACAGAGGCCACACCCCAGGAAGCAACTTCAACCGCCCAGCTAAAGCAGGTGAGGTGAGGGTAGCCGATGGGTCTCAAACCCTCTGTGAGTTAGGGACTTCCCCTGCATCTGAATACAGGCTTTGAAAGACTTAGCCAGCAAGACCAATAGTGGGTCTGAATGCCAAGAAGCCGGTTTCTGCTTGCGCTGTAGAGGGAAGTGAGTGGCAGGTGCGGCTCATCAGCCTGGGGAGGGAGTCCATCTAGAAGGAAAACTCTGATCCTAAACCTCCACTGCCTTGCAGGATGTCTTCAGGAGAAGAACTTGGGACTTTTTCAAGCTTCTCCACGAACTCAAAAATCCCATCACAATTAAGAGGAAGGTACAGGATCAAGGGGACAAGGGTGGCGCTGTGGTCTAAACCACTGAGCCTAGGGCTTGCCGAACGGAAGGTCGGCAGTTCAAATCCCTGCAACAAGGTGAGCTCCCGTTGCTCGGTCCCTGCTCCTGCCAACCTAGCAGTTTGAAAGCACCCCAAAAAGTGCAAGTAGATAAATAAGTACCACTCCAGCGGGAAGGCAAATGGCGTTTCCATGTGCTGCTCTGGTTTTGCCGGAAGCGGCGTAGTCATGCTGGCCACACAACCTGGAAAAACTGTCTGTGGACAAACGTCGGCTCCCTCGGCCAGTAAAGTGAGATGAGTGCCACAACCCCAGAGTCGTTTGCGACTGGACTTAACTGTCAGGGGTCCTTTACAGCATCAAGACCCTCAGCTTGATAAATATTCTTCTTCTTCAAAAAGCAGCAACACACAAACCAAGTGTGACACAACCTAGATCTCACCCAAGCCAACCCAATTATGTTTGCAGAGCCCTGCAAAGTCATGTCAACAGAGATCAACAGACATCACTTATCTGGGCGATGCCAAACTGGATGCCCCACCGGTGATTCTTGCTTCCTAAAATTCTGTCGCTTTGCTAAAGCTTTCCCCCATGCCAATCTGAGCTTGGCAGAGACATCGGTCCTGAGCCGTTTATTTGGGGCAACCAGTAACCCAAGCTTGATGTGCCCCATCAGGTGGGAGATCACACACACCCTTCAGCGCTGGCTGGCTTGCTTTGTAGGCAGAAATCCCAATTAACCACGTAAGGATGAAAAGGGGTCCTCGGTTGAAAATGAGAGAGGCCAGGTTCAAATGGGCGACTTGTTCCACCTTTGCCAAGAGACTCCTTTGCATACTCTCAGACAAGCTGCTTGTCTGAGCCCCAGCATCCTGCCTCCAACTGTGACAAGCAGAAAGAGGGACCTAGAGCTTAGGGGTAGAGTGCTTGATTGACTCACAAAAGCCCCCAGGCTGAATCTCCAGCTCACAGGGCTGGGAGTTAAAGATTTCTGCCACAGACCTTGGTGGGTGACGGTCAGGCATATTAGACAGTGCAGGCCATCCCAGATCAATGGTCTCAGACTCTAAATGATGCAGCTGTATTGGAAGGAGCCCTCAGTAATAGCCCTAATAGATGGTCACCCAGCATCTAAATAAGTCACCAATGAGTAAGAGCCTACCAAAGTCCGAAGCAAACTGATCTGCCATCGAACAGCTCATTCCACCAGGAAGTACTTTGTTCAGTCAAAACCCCTTTCTGAACCTGCTGGGATACTACCTTCCTGGAGCAACAGAAAATGAATTTGCTGCATCTTCTCGGACTTGTCCCTTTAAATGCTTGAAAATGGCTACCGTAGCATTTCTCAATGGTGCATTCTCCAGGCTAAACGTGGCAAACCACTCCACCTCTACATTTCCTCATAGGATTTTGATCTCCAAGTCCCATGCCAACTTTGCTACCCTTCTCCTGACATGTTCCTGCTTGTAAATATCCTCTGTAAAATATCAGAAAATGTACTGTCTTGGAACCACAAAGGATTTGATCTCATTATCCTTCTCGATAGGAAATTCCCCGCAGACGTCAATTCCCCCTTTGAAATCCTGGTAATGTCAGGGGAAATCCAGATGTGTAGTGGCCCTACTTCTTGACGTACCCATAACTTTATGTTCTCTTTGCTAATTTCGAAACCACATTATTTTGAGCAAGGGCAGGAGAGAAATCTTGTCTGGAAATATAAAGGGCTGATTTTATCTGAGCTCCATCAGCTATTTATATATTGAATGTACTTCTATGCCACCCTTTTTCCTCCAAGGAGTACACGGGGTTCTCCTCTCCCCATTTTATCCTCACAACAACTGAAAGACAGCGACTGGTCCAAGGTCACTCAGTGAGCGTCAAGGCTGAGTGGGAATTTGAATTGTCCAGGCCCCAGTCTTAAATTCTGTAGGGCAGCCTCTCTCAACCTGACATCTTCCAGATGTTTTGAACTCCAACTCCCAGCAGCCAACATGGTCAACTGCCAGGGATGATGGGGTTGTGTTCTGAGAATATCTGGATGTTTCCCACTCCTGTTCTATGATGAGTGACAGGTCCCACAAGCCTCGCCATTCTATTTCACACCCACCAGCATTGGCGCAGTAGCCGTGCAACACAGTCCTAGTAAGATTGGTCAGTTGTAGCAGAAATTCACAGGAAGCATGTCTGCCAATGGGTATCGCACAGTTTCCTAGCATCTAAGGTTGAAAACCGGCTTTCTAGTTGTTCCTAGCTCCAACATGTCCCACCTCAATGATCCGAGCCCACAGTTTAAGAGCATGGAGTTTTTATCCCATGATTCTGTACTGTAAGAGCTGAAGCAAATCCCATTTTTCAAGATGCAGAGCTAAGGATTTCTTTTAAAATGCTAGTCACTCACCATCCCAGTCCTTAATGGAACTTATGGAAGATAAGGCTATATTAATGGCTGCTGGCCATGATGGCTAGGCTCTGCCTTCACACTCAGATGCAGCAATGCTTCTGAAGACGAGTTGCTGGGAACCAGGGGAGGGGAGAGAGAGTTGCTCTTGTGCCCAAGCCCTGCTTGTGGGTACCCCGTAACAGGCACCTGGTTGACCAATGTAAGAAGGGGATGCTGGATTAGATGGGTCCTCGGCCTGATCCAGCAAAGCTCCTCTTATGTTCTTCCGGTTTCAAATGGAACTAGATTTCCACTCAGATGTAAAATCAGTCAAAATGCATATTTAGGGCAATGCCAAGTTAACCAGGGCATCAAAAGTTTTCCTGAGCTCCTTACTCACATGTGAACATTACTTTTAGTAAAGGTAAAGGGACCCCTGACCATTAGGTCCAGTCATGGCCGACTCTGGGGTTGCGGTGCAAATCTCGCTTTACTGGCCGAGGGAGCCGGCGTTCAGCTTCCGGGTCATGTGGCCAGCAGGATTAAGCCGCTTCTGGCGAACCAGAGCAGCACACGGAAACGCTGTTTACCTTCCCGCTGGAGCGGTACCTATTTATCTACTTGCACTTTGACGTGCTTTCGAACTGCTAGGTTGGCAGGAGCAGGGACCAAGCAACGGGAGCTCACCCTGTCACAGGGATTCGAACTGCCGACCTACTGATTAACCCACAGCGCCACCCATGTCCCCATTTACTTTTAGTAGGCCAGCCAATAAGAGAAGACTCCCTGGAAAAGACCCTGATGTTGGGAAAGATGGAGGGCGCAAGGAGAAGGGGACGACAGAGGACGAGATGGTGGGACAGTGTTCTCGAAGCTACCAGCATGAGTTTGACCAAACTGTGGGAGGCAGTGGAAGACAGGAGGGCCTGGCGTGCTCTGGTCCAGGGGGTCACGAAGAGGCGGACACGACTAAACAACAAGGCCAGCCAAAATGTTACAAAATAGCGTGCAAGCGAAGCCCCTCAAATCTCCTCAGCGGGAGAGCCATAGGAAGAGTCCTGCATTTCACAAAAGCTTGCACGCTCACGAAGAGCTCTGGGAAACCCAAAAGCTTGCACAGTTTTGTGACATTTTGGTCGACTTAACGGGAACGCGCTCCCAGCAACGGACAAATCCCCTCTTCCCTTTCCAATGTCAACTATGCATTTTTTAAATTCATAATTAAAAACAGTGGCTTTTTAACCCCCGAGATGCCAAAATGGGAGAGAATCCAGGTGCTGGGGGGTCTTGCTGAAAAAAGCCGGAAGTTCAGAATGAATCTCTATGGTTCCAACGGCCTCCAATACCGGAAAGGGCACCTGCTTGGAAGGCGCCAACCAATGAGCGCCGAGCATTGCTCGGGAGCGACCAATCGGAAGCAGCTTCGAGAGCCGGCGGACCAATCAGGACACAGACCCACACACCAACGACAGAGCTCTCCCTCGCTCCCCCTCCCCGACCTCACCTGTTTCTCTTCGCCCGTCTCGTCAGAACGGGCGTCGCCGCCGCCGCCAAGCGTGTCAGACATGACGGGGCCTTGGGCTTAGAGGCAGGCGGGCGAGACGGTGAGGCGCTGGGGCCAGGCGAGGCCGGCGCTCCTGCTCCGGCGCCCTCTTCGCCGCTCTCTCCCGTCTCTTCCACAGCAGAGCCAAAATGGCCGCCGCCTCCACCGCCCCCTTTCTAAAGCTTGGCCCCGCCCCATCCCCCGCTCTGACGTGAGCGGCGGACCTCGGGCCCAATCAGGAGCCGAGTCTCCGGTGGCGGGCGGCGTCTCAGCCGACCAATCCGGTGCGGCTTTGCCCGACGAGTGACAGGACAGCCGAAAGAAAAGGGGGGGGGGAACGAGCGGGAGGAGAGACGTTCGAATTAGACGGGCATCTTCTGTAGCCAATAGAAATAAGCGAAGGGGCTCGTTCGGCCAATGAGGGAGCGGCCGGTTATGACCTCGGGAGGGATCAATTGGCAAGGGAGCCAATCAAATCGTAAGAGTGGATTGGAAAACCAACTGGCGCCTGAGGAAAGAGGTTCCTGAGCATGCGCAGAGTGTTTATTCGCCTGCCCCGAAGGACAAGATTTTTTCCTGACAAAATCTCTCTGTGCATGTGCAGAGTGCTAGTTAAAAAAATACTTCTTGGTGAAATGCTACTTAGGGTTTACAGAGTGCCTTACATCGGGTCAAGGTGCCTCTGAGCCCGTGCAGAGTGTTCGTTTCCAGGCAGCAGAATTAGTGGTTTAAAAAAATAAAAAGAGCTCTGGCCAAAGTGGATCTGAGCGTGTACAGAGGGCTTGTCCTCTGAGCAGGTCAAGTTCATTGGAATAACCTCAGGTCCAGGTGCCTCTGGGAGCATCTAGAGATCATGTTCCCACCAGGAAAAGGAGATTTAACCATGACCTCAGGCTAAATGCACAGACCAAATGTGTTAAAAGTAAAGGTGTCCAGGGCAGCTGTCTGTCTACCAGCTCCATCTGGTACGCAGGATGAGACCCTCCCCACGGACTGTCTTGCCAGAGTGGTGCATGCTCTGGTTATCTCCTGCTTGGACTACTGCAATGCGCTCTACGTGGGGCTACCTTTGAAGGTGATTGGAGGTTGCGGAGCTTTGAAAATTTAAAAGATAAGGTGCAAGATTGGTTTCACTATGCCCAAATTAACGAGGTTGTTAAGTTGGATAAAAAAACAGGATTCCAGGTGGAAAAATCGAAACTTGAGACAGAGTTGTTAGAACCAAAGACCAAGGTTTTATCGAGAATGTATAACTTGCTGCTTAAGTGGAATACACAGGATGAGACAGTTAAATCAGCCATGATAAAGTGGGCTCAAGACATTGGTTATAATATCATGTCTGAAGACTGGGAAAGATTATGGACCACCGGTATGAAATTTACGGCATGTAATGCCTTGAAAGAAAACATTATGAAAATGGTATACAGGTGGTACATGACCCCAGTCAAGCTAGCTAAGATATACCATTTGTCTGATAATAAATGTTGGAAGTGCAAGGAGGCTGAAGGAACATTCTTTCACCTTTGGTGGACTTGCCCAAGAGTGAAGGCCTTCTGGGAAATGATCTACAACGAGTTAAAAAAGGTGTTTAAGTACACCTTCCTTAAAAAACCGGAGGCCTTCCTCTTGGGTATTGTCGGCCAAAAGGTTTTAAAGAAGGATAGAACGTTTTTTATGTATGCTACCACTGCAGCAAGAATTCTGATCGCCAAATATTGGAAGACTCAAGATTTACCCACGCTGGAAGAGTGGCAAACGCAACTGATTGACTACATGGAGTTGGCCGAAATGACTGCCAGAATCCGAGACCTGGGAGAAGAAGCAATGGAGGAGGACTGGAAAAAATTTAAGAATTATTTGCAAAAATTTTATAAGTTATATGAACTATAAAATGACGCATAATTTGAAACGCTAGCCCCAGCAATGAGAGTGCAATATTTATGAAATAATATTATATATTATTATATAAATAATAATAATATTGAAGGGATCAAAGTTTAAATGTTAAAAAGGATAATACATTTTGTTTTTAGAGTAAATGGACAATAAGGGATTTAAACTTAAACTGCAATTGAAAGTATCAAAGAAACTCATGAAACAAGGTTACAATTTGCTGATAAATTTATTATTAAGAATGCATTGTGTGGGAGATGTGGGGAAGCTCGATGGAAAGTTGGAATGAGCTGTTTGAAGGGTTATGATCTTCTTTATTTTCTTTTTATATTTTTCTTTCTTTTTTTCTTCTTCTGTTTTCTGTCTGTGTCTGAAAAAATGCAATAAAAACTATTTAAAAAAAAAAATGAAGGTGACCCAGAAACTACAACTAATCCAGAATGCGGCAGCCAGACTGGTGACTGGGAGCGGCCGCCGAGACCATATAACACCGGTCTTGAAAGACCTACATTGGCTCCCAGTACGTTTCCGAGCAGAATTCAAAAGTGTTGGTGCTGACCTTGAAAGCCCTAAATGGCCTCGGTCCTGTATATCTGAAGGAGCGTCTTCACCCCCATCGTTCTGCCCAGACGCTGAGGTCCAGCTCTGAGGGCCTTCTGGCGGTTCCCTCCCTGTGAGAAGCGAAGTTACAGGGAACCAGGCAGAGGGCCTTCTCGGTGGTGGCACCCGCCCTGTGGAACTCCCTCCCACCAGATGTCAAGGCAATAAACAACTATATGACTTTTAGAAGAAAACTGAAGGTGGCCCTGTTTAGGAAAGTTTTTAACCTCTGACGCTGTGTTGTTTTTAATATTCGTTTGGAAGCCGCCCAGAGTGGCTAGGGAAACCCAGCCAGATGGGCGGGGTATAAATAAAAAATATTATTATTATTATTATTATTATTATTATTATTATTATTATTATCTGATGTCAAGATGCCTCTGATGCATGTGCAGAGTGCCCAGCAGACTAGTCTCCACACACCCCAATCTCAGACCAAAATGCCTCTGAACATGTATGCAGAGTGCTTATCCTCTGAGCATAACTCCCTCCTCAGAGAGACACCCACTTTGCCATCTTTACCTCCCACATATTTCTGCATTTAATCGCTGGCTCTGCTGCCTTTGATTTGCCTGAGAAAAGAAAGAAGATTTAATAAATATCTTCAGACCAACAGCCCCATGAAGAAGTGGCTTTGGAAACTCTGGCTGCATTTTACTCTTCAAAGTAAAATGAAGGACACTTTCTTGCCGGCACAGGAGCTGATTTGCCACCCTGTTGAAGCATTTCAGCCAGGTGGGGAATGAAAAAGACATCACTCCAAGCTTAATGATCTATCCTCGAGGCAACAGTTATGTATTATTGTTCAGGGCAAAAGGGAGACCAGAAATTACGCCACTATCCATAGCCAAACTCAAGATTTCTCAGGCCTTCTGTTTTGCATTTAGTTATTTACCACCCAGGGAAGAGTGAAATATAAGAATATGTACATAAAGCATAATCCAGGGGTAGGCAAACTAAGGCCCAGGGGCCGGATGTGGCCCAATTGCCTTCTCAATTCGGCCCGTGGACAGTCCGGGAATCAGCGTGTTTTTACATGAGTAGAATGTGTGCTTTTATTTAAAATGCATCTCTAGGTTATCTGTGGGGCATAGGAATTCGTTCATTCCCCCCCCCCAAAAAAAAATATAGTCTGGCCCACCACATGGTCTGAGGGACGACAGCTGAAAAAGGTTGCTGACCCCTGGCATAATCCATTAATATACACCCCCAAAGAACGCCCCAAAAGAAACCGTTCAAGCATCTTTACATCGCGGATCTTGATTTGTGGTGATTCAAGAACCCTGAAATAAATGATTAGTACAGAACCCCACCCCAAAGCAGTTCAGGTTCAAAGCAGCTTCTGAGAGAGAGAGGAGGCTGCTCGCTGTGTCTCTGTGTGATTTCCTCATTCTAGCCTTGGTCCCTCCCAGACTGGGTACGTCCGCCTGGTTATGTCAGTTCTGATTCAGAGATGCTGTGTTTAGTGGCCCTCAGAGGAGGGTATCGGTTGCCTCTCAGCACGAGTCACTATTCTCTAGAGGCTGGGGAAATGTTACAAGTAGTGAGATGCCTGTGCATTTGGAAACGTGGCCACGGAGATGACACGACAATGCATAAGTATTGGGTTGTGTTTGTTGCAACTGGTAGGGGAGATGGCCAGGAGACCAACAGCAGGGGGCGCCAGAGCCACCGACAGGCAGAGCCAACTAATTCTACTTTTGTGCCTGTCCTCCCTGCTGAGTTCTACAAAGACAACAATGAGACTCGGGTGGAGAAAGGTGGCAGGCAAGGCCACCCCCTGGGCTGGGTGTAAGCAGGTAGGCACACAGGGGCTGAGGACAGACTGAAGTTGGTGGGGCAGTGCCCCTACCGCCAGTACAGTGATACCTCGGGTTAAGTACTTAATTCGTTCCGGAGGTCCATTTTTAGCCTGAAACTGTTCTTAACCTGAAGTACCACTTTAGCTAATGGGGCCTCCTGCTGCTGCCGTGCCGCTGGAGCACAATTTCTGTTCTCATCCTGAAGCAAAGTTCTTAACCTGAAGCACTATTTCTGGGTTAGTGGAGTCTGTAACCTGAAGCATATGTAACCTGAAACGTGTGTAACCCGAGGTACCACTGTACTTTCCTCTAGTTCCCCACTGGCCCCATTTTGCCTCCAGTTCTGTTGGTGCTGAACAGTTGAGTTTGCTATTTGAGGGAGGTTCGCCCAGTATAACAAGGTCAACTTGCACACGTACAAACATGAGTTCTCCTTACGATACAGCAGGCATGTGTAGCTAAACATCCACCTAGCAAAATTTGCCTGATGTTTACTGATTTTGCCTTATGTAACCAGGAAGCGTGCTCCCAATTTTATTTTATTTTTTAATTTAAAAGGTTCAATGAAGTTTCATCAAAGGAACAGCCATAGCTGTTGGTCCCATGTTCAATCCCTGCCATCTCTAGGGAGAGCTGCCTGAAACCCCCGGGGAACAACTGGTAGTGAGTGTAGGCAATTCTGAGATCGATGGACCAATGGCCTGACTCAGTAGAAGGCAACTTCTGTAAACCAGCCCTTTGTCTGGAACCATGAGGACTGGAAGCTTGCGTTGTTTTAGGGGGAAGGCCCACCACTTACCGACAGAGCATCTTGGCATCACCTTCCCAACAAAGGTCCGTATAGTTAAAGCTGTGGTTTTCCCAGAAGTGATGGATGGAAGTGAGAGCTGGACCACAAAGAAGGCTGATCGCCGAAGAATGGATGCTTTTGAATTCTGGTGCTGGAGGAGACTCTTGAGAGTCCCATGGACTGCAAGAAGATCCAACCTCTCCATTCTGAAGGAAATCAGCCCTGAGTGCTCACTGGAAGGACAGATCCTGACGCTGAGGCTCCAAGACTTTGGCCACTTCATGAGAAGAGAAGACTCCCTGGAAAAGACCCTGATGTTGGGAAAGATGGAGGGCACAAGGAGAAGGGGACGACAGAGGACGAGATGGTGGGACAGTGTTCTCGAAGCTACGAACATGAGTTTGGCCAAACTGTGGGAGGCAGTGGAAGACAGGAGTGCCTGGCATGCTCTGGTCCAGGGGGTCATGAAGAGTCGGACACGACTAAACGACTAAACAACAACATCTGCTTTGCACGCAGAACATCCTAAGCCCGGTCCCTGGCATCCCAACACTAGGCTGGGAGAAACCCCTGCCTGAAACCCTGCAGAGCTGCTGCCAGTCCGTGTAGACAATACTGAGCTACCACCTGAGTTGTGTTATGAGGCAGCTTCCAATGTCTGCCGCGGCAGCCCTTTTCCTCTTCAGGGCTGCAGCTGGAGGATGCTCCACAAGAGGGGGCCAGCATCCTTTTGGAAAGCCGGGGTTTCCCGTTGTCCAAAATGAGAAACTTCATCCTCCCGGAGTTGAGACAGACACAAATTAAAAGGCATCTATTAGTGGGCTACCAGGCAAGCCCAACCAGGCAGATAGAAAGTGGAGTTAATAATTCAGGGCAACGTTGAGTCAAGCGGCTAAACAGCGGCTCTGCCGAGCTCCTAAATTTAGACTCCTTCAATAATTGGAAGCAGGCAGGGATCTCTGCCTGGGCGTTTCACTTTAGCTCGATCTGTAAGTGGAGAGAGAGACAGAGAGATAGAGAGGGAGTCCTTCGCTCCCCAAGCGTGAGGTCAGCCTCCCTCTATCTCAGGGGCAGGGAATCTTTTCCAGCCTGAGGGCCGCATTGCCTCCCAAGGAACCTGCTGGGGGCCACATCTCAGGGGTGGCCGGGGCCCAGGGCAAATAGGATCAGAGCAATGGTTGTAAATATTACCTCTGAGCACCTCTGGTTTCTAGATACACCTCTCTGTATCCCCCCTCCAGGGAAGCAAGTCATCGGAGCTGAATTTGGAGGGCATCCAGGCCAGGAAAAAGTTTCTGGTTGCGAAGCAGGGGACCACTATGTGCTAGGGGGTTAAGAGGAGGAAGGGGGCTTGCCTCCATGCGCAGCTGTGGGCGGGGGAGGTCCAGACCGAGGGAAATATTTGGGGAAACTGGAACGCTGAACTAGATGTGCCTATCGCTCTCTTTCAGATCATCACCACACATTATTATTATTATTTTAGAATTGTATTTATTTATTGAAGTTCTTATGTTACATCGGTAAACATTATCGTATCACAAGGCTTATTATACTATAATTTTCAGCATATATACAAAGTTTATATACTAAAAGAAAGAAAGAAAAAACAAGGGCAAAAAACTATTCCAAAATCATATACAGTGGTACCTCGGGTTACATACGCTTCAGGTTACATACGCTTCAGGTTACAGACTCCACTAACCCAGAAATATTACCTCGGGTTAAGAACTTTGCTTCAGGATGAGAACAGAAATTGCGGTGGCAGTGGGAGGCCCCATTAGCTAAAGTGGTGCTTCAGGTTAAGAACAGTTTCAGGTTAAGGACGGACCTCCAGAACGAATTAAGTACTTAACCCGAGGTACCACTGTATATACCAACACTTTGGACTTCCTGTCTATCCTGTTGTATATTCCTTTTTTACAAAGGAATGTACTCTGATTATTGTATATTTCTTTACATTTTATCTAATACATTCCTATATCAATATGTACCCTTGGTCTTCTTTCTCAACTCAGTCTCTCTCCAACGTGAATTGAACACTACCATAGATAGCGAACCTTTACTGTATTTTTGAACATATATCTTATACCTATCACACTTTCCCATAATTTTTTGTTTCGAATTGTCTCTCAGGCTATTTGTCAACGGTGCCATTTCAGCAAAATCTTCCAGCTTGTTATGCCGATCCGTTATTATCTCCACACATTGAAAGCACATGATACCCCCCCCCAAAAAAGAATCCTGGCAACTGTGCTCACCTCCTTGCAAAGTGAAAATCTGGGGCGTACCTAGGCTGGCCCCCGCCAAGGGTGTAGGCCAAGGGAGGGGCAGAACAAGCACATCTCTCCATTCTTGCTTGGAGTGGCTAGGAGTCGGACAACGCTGCCTGCGCACTCCCTCAGTGGAGGCATCCAGTCACCAGCACAGGCTATTGAAGCAACGCTCTGGGCCCCCCTCTCCGGGCTTTAGATGACAGCTTTGTTGTTGTTTAGTTGTGTCCGCCTCCCGCAGTTTGGTCAAACTCATGCTGGTAGCTTCGAGAACACTGTCCCACCATCTCGTCCTCTGTCGTCCCCTTTTCCTTGTGCCCTCCATCTTTCCCAGCATCAGGGTCTTTTCCAGGGAGTCTTCTCTTCTCCTGAGGTGGCCAAAGTCTTGGAGCCTCAGCTTCAGGATCTGTCCTTCCAGTGAGCACTCAGGGCTGATTTCCTTCAGAATGGAGAGGTTTGATCTTCTTGCAGTCCATGGGACTCTCAAGAGTCTCCTCCAGCACTATAATTCAAAAGTAACAATTCTTCGGCAATCAGCCTTCTTTCTGGTCCAGCTCTCACTTCCATACATCACTACGGGGAAAACCAGAGCTTTAACTATACGGACCTTTCTTGGCAAGGTGGTGTCTCTTCTTTTTTAAGATGCTGTCTAGGTTTGCCATCGCCTTTCTCCCAAGAAGCAGGCGTCTTTTAATTTCGTGGCTGCTGTCACCATCTGCAGTGATCATGGAGCCCAAGAAAGTAAAATCTCTCACTGCCTCCATTTCTTCCCCTTCTATTTGCCAGGAGGTGATGGGACCAGTGGCCATGATCTTCGTTTTTTTGACGTTGAGCTTCAGACCATATTTTGTGCTCTCCTCTTTCACCCTCATTAAAAGTTTCTTTAATTCCTCCTCACTTTCTGCCATCCAGGTTGTGTCATCTGCATATCTGAGGTTGTTGATATTTCTTCCGGCAATCTCAATTCCGGCTTGGGATTCATCCAGCCCAGCCTTTCGCATGATGAATTCTGCATATAAGTTAAATAAGCAGGGAGACAATATACAGTCTTGTTGAACCCCTTTCCCAATTTTAGGGAGCCAATTAATCTCCTTGCCACGGGTGCAAATGAGCCTAGATACGCCTCTGGCAACAATTCCCAGCTCCCTTCACAAAGCACAGTTCCCAAGGTTCCTTCGGGAAGTCATGAGCTTTAAGCACACATTGGACGCTCTTTGAACGCACCGTGTGCATCTGCCCTCAGACTATTTGTCCATTTTATACACTGACCAGTCGGGATGGCTCAGTTGGTAGAGCTTAATAAATAATAATAATAAGAATATTTTTTTTATTTATACCCCGCCCTTCCCGGTTCAGAAAACTGGGCTCAGGACGGCTAACAACAAATTTAAAACACTTAATTGATGCTACAAAAAAACCAGCATAAAATGCGGTATAAAACAAGAATAACAAATCAAAAATCAATTTTTTTTGGGGGGGGGGAATCCATCCAATAAACATTAGATCACCAGGGCTAGCTGGCTAAATTAGTCCTGTTTGGGCCAGCGAGGAGACCAGGGGAGAATTAGCTGTGGGATCCCAGAACGGGTAATCTTCATAAAAAGGGGAGGGGGAGGGAAGTAAGGGGAATAAAAGATCAGGCTAAGCTCAAATTAAAAGCCAGATGGAATAGCTCTGTCTTACGGGCCCTGTGGAAGGAGGTTAAATCCTGCAGGGCCCTGGTCTCCTGGGACAGAGCATTCCACCAGGTCGGAGCCACCACTGAAAAGGCCCTGGCCCTGGGGGAGGATAATCTAACTTAGAGCATGATAAGTCACAGGGTTGTGGGTTCGAGCCCAATGTTGGGCAAGAGATTCGGGGTTGGACTGGATGACCCTCGAGGCTCCTTCCAACGCTACAATCCCATGACTGGCAGAGGCTCTCCAGGGTTTCAGGCACGGGTCCTTCCAGGCTCACCTGGAGTTTCCGGGGATTGAACCCGGGACCTTCTGAATGCAAAGAAGCTGCTCTAAGCAACGGGAACGGGGACAGGCATTTATTCGGGATTAATCGGCGCAGAATCTGATCTCTCTGTGTGGGTGAAAGCCTTGCATAATTGGCCTAAGCTCATCCTTTGAACACCTCCAGCTTCTCCGCCGCCTCGCATCCCGGCTGACGTTGAAGGCCCCTCTCTGGATGGCTCTTGGGAAAGTGCGGTGGGGGAGGAGGCTCTCTCTGGCTGCTGCCAGCCACTCCAAAGCCGAGGATGGGCTTTTAATGTGCAGCTCGTTATTATTAGCAACATCGTTAGCAGCTGCGTGGATCGCTGGGAGGGAAGGCGGTGGAGGCAAAGCGCAGGGTTTTTGGCAGAGGCAGCGACAAAAAAGAGAAAACCTTTGCAGGGAAATCAGCAGGCAAAGGACAGGGAAAGGTCCGACGTATTTTGGGACCCTCTGAGGCGTCCCCTAGGTGGAGTGCTTAACCACCTCTGATTTAAGGTGCTGCTTCTTTTAAGCCCCCTACCTAAGCTCCACCATAGAGCTGTGGCCCTTCCCTTAAGGTTCCAGTCCTCATGAGGTTCTGAAGAAAGGACTGATTTAAACAGAAACAAAGGAATCTCCTCCCACAGAGGAGTCAGATTGTCTTCACTGATTGGCAGCGGCTCTCCAGGGTTTCTCCTGGAGATGCTGAGAATCAAACCTGGCCCCGTTCTGCCCGGACACTGAGGTCCAGCTCCAAGGGCCTTCTGGTGGTTCCCTCCCTGCGAGAAGCCAAGTTACAGGGAACCAGGCAGAGGGGCTTCTCGGTGGTGGCACCCGCCCTGTGGAACGCCCTCCCACCAGATGTCAAAGAGAACAACAACGACCAGACTTTTAGAAGACATCTGAAGGCAGCCCTGTTTAGGGAAGCTTTTAATGTTTGATGTAATACAGTATTTTAATATTTTTTTGGAAGCCGCCCAGAGTGGCTGGGGAAGCCCAGCCAGAGGGGCGGGGTATAAATAAATTATTATTATTATTATTATTATTATTATTATTATTATTATTATTATTCTGCATGCAGAGCCTGTGCTCCACCAGTACAACCCTCCCCTAGAAAACAAAGCAAGATTCCAGACCTCATGACCCTGAAAACACGATTCTGACACGTGGGTGTCTCCCAGGCCTACCTGCACTTGAACCCAGGACCTTCTGCAGGCACAGCAGGCGTCCCACTACAGAACCACACACCCCTTCCATGGAACGTTTCTAAAATGACACCCCCTGGCTCCCCAAATCCAAAGTTTCTCTACCGCCAGGCCCAAATCGCACGTGTGGGCTCTGCCTCACTTCCTTACCTAAGGTGATAGCAACACAAGAGAGGATTCTGGGGGTGGGATGGTAATGGCGGGGAGGGGGGGCAGGAGAGAGATCGGGAGGTATTGATTGGTGTCTGTCAGCTTGCCGGGCACAATGGCTGTGCTGCACGTCCAGACACCGCACCATCGCGCAGATCAATGGGGGGACATCAATACACCCGGAATTGCTCTGCAGCTATGGCAACGGGAAAGACAAGAATTAGGGCTCTTTGCTAGATGGCTCCAAAGTTCTTGGCTGCTGGGGAGCGCTCAATATATATATGTGTGTGTGTGTGTGTGTGTGTGTGTGTAATTTTTTTCCTTTGGAAGAAAAAAATCCAGCAAGGTAAAAGACACAGAAAAAGACAGAGAGATCTCCCCAGATGAAATAGGGTGCCCTTTGTTTTTCTAACCTTCCCATGTCTCAGAGAGAACCCATTCCTTTTTCTGCAGGGAGTTTCAGCGCTTCCAAGCCAAAATTAAGGACGCTGTTAAGATGGGGTGGTCATAAGGGACGAAAATTCTCTGCACAGTTGTGTGTCCGCCACAGAAGTGTCCGCCGCCGCCGCCTGATGCTTCCGCATTGTAGAAAATTCATCTTGCAGGTGTAGAACCACCCGCTCTCATCTGTAGAACCACCCGCTCTCATCTGTGGTTCTACTCACTTACAAGCCCTCTGAGCATGTCCAGAGTATTTTTTCCGCACCAATGAGCAGCTCCCCACCCCACATAGGAGTAAAGAGTGAGTCCGATGGCAACAGCCCCACGCAGATCAGAGCCAAAATACGACCCTCCAAGTCTCTCTGTTCGGCCTTTGAAACTGTCCCCAAGCCCCGCCTCTTCTCAGGCCACACCCCTTATGGATCCTGCTCCGCCCCTTCCTTGTTTTTGCAGGGCAGAGATGTGTCCTTGAGCTCTCTGAATGCCTCTTGCTTGCCCGGGTGGAGGGCAGAGACTGCGGTGTGCAGGTGTGGTCTCCTGTGCAAAGGTAAAATATATCTTCATTGCTCCGCCCACTTTTGCCTCTGGCTCTGTCCCATAGGTATGTGGCCCTGAAAAGCTTGCCCAGAAAGGAATGTGGGCCCCCCCAGTCTGAGAAAGGCTCCCCCAGCCCTGACTTAATAGAACCATTCCATACCACCGCTAAGATTTATGCCATTTCTAACATAAGAAATGGCATAAATCTTTGGTGACAGCAGCCACGAAATTCAAAGACGCCTGCTTCTTGGGAGAAGGCGATGGCAAACCTAGACAAGATCTTAAAAAGCAGAGACACCACCTTGCCCACAAAGGTCCGTATAGTTAAAGCTATGGTATTCCCAGTAGTGATGTATGGAAGTGAGAGCTGGACCATAAAGAAGGCTGATCGCCGAAGAATGGATGCTTTTGAATTCTGGTGCTGGAGGAGACTCTTGAGAGTCCCATGGACTGCAAGAAGATCAAACCTCTCCATTCTGAAGGAAATCAGCCCTGAGTGCTCACTGGAAGGACAGATCCTGAAGCTGAGGCTCCAAGACTTTGGCCACCTCATGAGAAGAGAAGACTCCCTGGAAAAGACCCTGATGCTGGGAAAGATGGAGGGCGCAAGGAGAAGGGGACGACAGAGGACGAGATGGTGGGACAGTGTTCTCCAAGCGACCAGCATGAGTTTGACCAAACTGTGGGAGGCAGTGGAAGACAGGAGGGCCTGGTGTGCTCTGGTCCAGGGGGTCACGAAGAGGCGGACACGACTAAACAACAACACAAGAAAAGCCTGCTGGCTCAGGGCAATGGGAGCCCATCTATTCCTGCAACCTGTTGTTCTAGCGCTCATGTGCCCCATAGAGCCTAGGAATCTAGATAGACTGCCTCTGGACCTGGAGGTTCCATACGAACAGAGCCCTGCTGGATCAAGCCACTGTCTCATCCAGTCCAGCATCTTGTTCTCACAATGGCCAACCAGATGCCTGTGCGAAAGGAGCAAGGAGGACCCAAACAGAAGAGCACTCTCCCCTTCTGCGCACTCTTCCCAGCAACTAGGGCTCAGGACCATTGCTGCCTCTGAACATGGAAGCAGAGCCTTGCCTTCGTGGCTTGTAGCCATCAATAGCCGCCTCCTCCATGAATTTGTCCAACCCTCTTTTAAAGCTATCTAGGTTGGTAGCCATCACTGTCTCCAATGGGAGTGGGTGCCATAGTTTAACTGTCTACTGTGTGTAATGGAAAAAGCAGCAGCATCCCAACTAAACCAGAATGGTTATCTAAAATGATGGAATACTTCCATATTGGGACGCGGGTGGCGCTGTGGGTTAAACCACAGAGCCTAGGACTTACCGATCAGAAGGTCGGCAGTTCGAATCCCCGCGACGGGGTGAGCTCCCATTGCTCAGTCCCTGCTCCTGCCAACCTAACAGTTCGAAAGCACGTCAAAGTGCAAGTAGATAAATAGGTACCGCTCCGGCAGGAAGGTAAACGGCGTTTCCGTGCGCTGCTCAGGTTCGCCAGAAGCGGCTTAGTCATGCTGGCCACATGACCCGGAAGCTGCACACCGGCTCCCTCGGCCAATAAAGCGAGATGAGCGTCGCAACCCCAGAGTCGGCCACGACTGGACCTAATGGTCAGGGGTCCCTTTACCTTTACTTTACTTCCATATTGCCGAACTAAGAGGGAGGATAAGAGGAAATATGGTACAAAAAGTGAATAAGGAGTGGGCTATCTTTAAGGAATACATCAAAATTTATGTGGAAAATTTAGAATTTCTGACAGATACTGAGTGAATCCAGAAAATGATTAGAGTGAAAGGTGAGGAAAGTTAAGACAGAAGAAGAGATTAAAGAAATAATGAAATGCGTTTAAGCTGGTTGGAAAAATAAAGTAGCGTAACAAGAACGGCTGGAAGTCAAGTCACTTGGTGGGTGTCTGTGTGATGGTAGGTGTGCAGGTATGTTGATATGTATAGTATAGGTAGGTATTATATAGAGTAATGTAGGTATGTTTTATGTTATGAAAATAAGGTAGTGTGTTGTGTACGTGTATTGTGTAAATGTATATGTATGTGTTTTATATGTTAATAAAAATCTAGCTTGGAAAAACAAAACAAAACTGTATACTGTGTGAAATATTTTCTTTTATCTGTCATGAAGCTTTCAGCGTTCATAACACTAGTTATGACCAAAGAGTAAGTTCTCTGTACCAAGGTGTACCCCCTCTTGCATACAGAATGTTTTGCGTGAGGAGGTTTGTACATAGTGACGGAGGTGAAATCTGATTTGTTTGCATCCTAATGAGAAACTACCTCATTTGCACTTCTCAACCCAGAACACAGTTATCCTTTGAAATCCAAACTTTTCTGAATATTGTAATGCACTTAGCCATCAAAACACTATGTGCAAAATGTATATATTAGTGGGAAACATGAACGAAAAAGAATATGCTAATAGGAATAATGTACAAGGATCCAGTCTATTGGGGAAACTGCAATAATGTGTATCTCAGTCAAAACTGCATACAAAAATTTGTTTCTTAGGAGAAATTTGCACCAAAACAGTGGCAAATTTTCAGAAGAATTCTTTTCCACTGAGAATTGCTGCAGGAATGTGGAGAACCGAATTTAAGACTGGAGAAATGAAAAACTTAGTAAACAGAACATGACAGATTTATCCATCCTTACTTGTATATGTGGGAGTTTGTGTGTTGTTTCCGACATGGGAGTGTGTTTCCTTCCATGTAGGAAATCGTAGCATGAGTTTTGAAACAGATGAAAAGTGAGACCGAGAGATAGACTCACCAGGAGACCTTCGGCTGAATCTAATCCGGTCGTTTGTTTCTCTGCTTTGCAAACACGCAAGCGCTGCGGACGACTACAAATTTTAAAAGAGATTGAGGGCCCAAATAAAAACTGTCAGGCGTTTTAAGATCCTTCGGGGGTGAGATGGTTTGGAAGACTTGGTTGGAATGGCTCTTTAAATCAATTCAATTCGGGTGGGTGGGAAATCTATCTATCATCTCGGAGGAGTTTCTGCTGAAATCTTCCGCCCAACACCCCACAAGGCAGGTGAGATGTGTGAGCCAAATCTATCGCTGTGTTGGTCAGGATGGCAAAGGGCCCCGTTTCACAAAGAACAATAAACGACCTGTTTTATTGAGTGCTTGTTTGCTGGGAGATCGGACAATGCCGACTATTGCATAATAATTCATTCTGATTTTTTTGTGGGAGATTCCAATATCTGACAAATTTCTGTCAATTTCTGTCAATTTTAGCTTCTCTCACTTTTTCACTCTTTTAAAGTTCAGCTCTCCACATTTCCACATCAGTTTGGAATTTATTTGTTTTTTAATTCTCAAAACCAGCATTTCATTGAAGATTTATCATGATGTACATTCCCTCCCCCCTTGTCAATATAGCCTGAGAGACATACCTTTGGAAAGCTGTTTCCCCAATGCAATGCATTTCTGTAATTTTATTTTTTTTAATCTACACATTTATATGCACATCCCTGTATTTGTACTTTTTGTACACGTTGCTTCTCTGGAGCACTTGCATTGCAAAATTCGGAGAAGCGTGAATTTCAAAGGACGGCTGTATTTTGGCTCCTTTATTGATTTGGTTTATTACATGTTGCTTTTCACTCAAATGAATCCCAAAGCGGCTTACAAACAACAAATAAAAATAACATGGTAGAACATACATAGAACATCCCAAATACAATACAAATCATACAGAATAATGAACAAATCACCAGTAAAACAATTGCAACCTATAAAATACTATAAACAAAGCAACAAATAAAGCATAAGCAGCACATCACAATTAAAGGAAAAGTCACATAATATGATTAACAAATCAAGACAGCATTTATAATATATAAAACAATATTAGTGGCATCAACAAAATAGCAACCAAAAGAAAAACTAAGCACCGTTAAGTTCATACAAACACTCTTGTTTTCGAAAGTGTGAATTAGGTTAAGTGTGGCGGGAAAATGTGCACTGGATCACATTATTCTCCCACTTGGGGATCCCAGAGATTTCTGCAGGGTCTCCTGCTGAACATGCTCCCTGCGCTGTTGGGCAGAAGTGACCATAACACAGGCAGTATTTGAATCCAAGAAGCTTAAGCTGGGGGAGGTGGGATCTTTCAGGGTTCCTGTCTCAGACTCCTTCCCAGCTGAGTGATACTTACCCTGCTCCTCATTCTCCTCCAACTGAAAGACAAAACTGAAAAACTACAGCTAATCCAGAATGCGGGAGCTAGACTAGTGACTGGGAGCAGCCGCCGAGACCACATAACACCGGTCTTGAAAGACCTACATTGGCTCCCGGTACGTTTCCAAGCACAATTCAAAGTGTTGGTGCTGACCTTGAAAGCCTTAAACGGCCTCGGTCCAGTATACCTGAAGGACAGTCTCCACCCCCATCCTTCAGCCCGGACACTGAGATCCAGCTCCGAGGGCCTTCTGGTGGTTCCCTCATTGCGAGAAGTGAGGTTACAGGGAACCAGGCAGAGGGCCTTCTCGGTGGTGGCGCCCGCCCTGTGGAATGCCCTTGCACTAGATGTCAAAGAGAACAACAACTACAAGACTTTTAGAAGACATCTGAAGGCAGCCCTGTAGGGAAGCTTTTAATGTTTGATGCATTTTTATATTTTAATATTTTGTTGGAAGCCGCCCAGAGTGGCTGGGGAAGCCCAGCCAGATGGGCGAGGTATAAATAATAAACAATTATTATTATTATTATTATTATTATTATTATTATTATTATGAAGGGCTTGGTTCCTTAAGGTCCACAGTTTTGGGGCCATGAGGGTGGAGCCTGGGAAAGGGCAGGCTGGCAGACCCTCCAGGGAGAAAGTGTCTCTCTCTCGGAGCTCTCCGTGGTACTTGCAGAAGAGGTGCTGGAGGCCTCAACTGACTTTCCAGGGCAAACGGGAGGAAGCGGCGTCCTTGGAACCATCCGTGATGCTGCAACCTCAAACAGCCCTTCCTTGACACCTTGACTTAACAATGGACGGGTCAGAGGACATTGGCTGATTCTCTGGTAGGAACAGACAGAGCCACCAAAGTCTGGCCCATCTCAGTTTTCAGAAGAGATGGAACTAAGTCCGTCTTGTTTTCCCAGTGGATGTTTAAAAGGGAAACACCCCCTTTTTAAAGTATGTCTAGAAGCACACATTACCAACATTTAAAAACAACTTACAAGGTGGTTGTACACTGTTCCCCCATTCCATTTCCCTAAAACCTTCAAAAATCATGTATCCAGCCACTGTATGCCTTGAAGAAGGAAAAAACTGGCGTCAAACAATATCTGGGGGGCACTAAGCTGGACACTCGAGTATCGGGCAAAGTCTGGGGAGACCCAACTTCAAACCCCAATGAAGCTTACTGGGTGAAAAGAGGAAGGGTATCTTTTTATATGCGACGGCGGCAGCAAGAGTTTTGATCGCAGCAAAATGGAAGAGTAATGAAATCCCCTCTATACAAGATTGGATCCAAAAGCTGGCAGAATATGCTGAATTAGATGGTTTATCAGAAAAAATAAAGAATAAATCAAAACAGGAATTTGTTTCTAAATGGGAGGTTTTTAAAGAATATCTGAAAAATAAATATAGTAGTTTAAATTCTGTTGCAGCATTCGAGGAACTTCAGTAATAGTTGCAAGGTAGATATAAGAAATTAGATTGAATGAGAATAAGTTTAATTATGAAAAAAAAATGTGTATTGGCAATAAGTAATATGAATTTGAAGTATGGAATAGACGGGAGGTCGGGTCTTTAGTGTTAAGACCCATAGATGTTTTATTGTTTGCTAAGAATATTATGTGTCTATGGTTATTTTTGTAATTTGTGTATAATTTGGTACAGTGGTGCCCCACAAGACGAATGCCTCGCAAGACGGAAAACTCGCTAGACGAAAGAGTTTTCCGTTTTGGAGGTGCTTCGCAAAACGAATCTCCTATGGGCTTGCTTCGCAAGACGAAAATGTCTTGCGAGTTCCTGCGGGTTTTTTTTCCTCCCCCCCCTTTTTCTAAGCCGCTAAGCCGCTTATCAGCTGATCCGATAAGCCGCTAAAAGCTGCTAATCCGCTAATCCGTCAATGGGCTTGCTTCGCAAGACGAAAAAACCGCTAGACGAAGAGAATCACAGAACAGATTCTTTTCGTCTTGCAAGGCACCACTGTATTTGTGTTTTTTGTTTGTTTGTTTTTCTTGTTGTATGAATAAAAAACTTTAAATAAAAATAAAAAAGAAGAAGCTTACTGGGTGGGCTCAGTTCAGTTACTTTCTCTCTGTTTAACCTACTTTGCAGGGTTGCTGTTAGGAATAAAATGGGACGGGGACAGAGAGAACAATGCCACCTTGATGGTCTCCTTAGGGAGGAGAGCCAGGGTATAAAATAATATGCTGTTTTAATGGTGCCCCAGATCCACTGTGCGGAGTCTCTTGTGAGGATGCAGCCCTCACTGGGATGGAAGGGCCTGCACTGCTCACATTTGTGTCAATTAAGCAGACTCCTGTTTGTCTGGGAATTGTGGAAGTGTGGATTATTATTATTTCTTCCCAGCGTGGGACCGGCACGTCTCCAAAAACCAAAGTGTGCCCTTGTCATCTGGAGCTCCAGAGCTCTCTCTCTCTCTCTCTCACTAGGCGTGCATATGGAGTGTGTGTGTGAGAGAGAGAGAGAGAGAGAGAGAGAGAAAGAACGAGAGCGAGCGTGTTCCAGTGTGTACCACATGGGTGAATCTCCTGCTCGGCTTATTGATTGGGGCTGCATTGATCTGCTAGAAGGGGATGGGGTGGAGGGGGGGGGCAGAATGAAAATCAATAACCAACCCTGCAATATGTTTCTGGGTCTCGAAGATTCACTCGCTCGCACGCACGCCCCACGCCGGAGCTGTTTTAATTTGCCGGGAGGACCAAGTGAGTGTGTGTGTGTTCATATGTCTGCGTGTGTTTAAACATGAGGGTTGGTTTTTTGTTTTTTTATGAGTGGAGATGAACCGGCAGCCTAGCTTCGTTGCCGTATATAAGAGGGATTCTGTCGGTCCTCGGCCTTGTAGCCTTCTCCTCCACCCGGATCCTCTGCGCATTGTCTTCCGCCAGCCAGTCCCACGCTGCTGAGTCTCCTTCCAGGTTCATCCCAGGCCCAGGTAGGTGGGTGGTTTTGTGGGGGTGACAGGAGGGGAAGGGGGGGCTGGCTGAGCCACGTGAATTAAACTGCGCCGTGTCGGCATCCTTGCATAGTTCAGATGGTGCACGCCCTCGTTTCTTCTTATTTTCTCTTGGCATGTGTGGCTTCACGGCTCCTGAATCGCATTCACAAGTGCTGCTGTGGTAGGCCTTGTGGTGAGAGAGGTTTTGCCTGTGGACGTCAGCAGGGGGCGTCCTTCTTCCTGCTGCAAGAGCCGCTGATTTATTTGCAAGCGAGAGCCCCAAAAAAACAGGGGTTGAAGCCAGGTTGCCCAGAAACAATTGTCCTGCGAGGCCTGGTTGGGATAGAAAGTTGTTGACTGAGGGAGACACTCAATCTGCAAAAACCCAACAGAGGAACATAATAATAATAATAATAATAATAATAATAATAATAATAATAATAATAATAATAATAATAATAATATATTTATATATTGGCGGCTTCCAACAAAATATTAAAAATAAAATAAAACATCAAACATTAAAAATTTCCCTAAACAGGGCTACCTTCAGATGTCTTCTAAAAGTCAGAAAGTTGTTTATTTCCTTGACATCGTGCCTATGGGGGAAGGTAATGCTTCAGCTGTGAAATTTCAGGCCATTTTTAAGATTTGAAGTGCAGGGTAAGGGGGGGGGGAATGGTAGCAACATGAGGCTTCTATGGTATCTGGTATATTTACTTATACGTCTCTCTGTCTTTCCTACATTTTTGTGGGGACATATTATTGGGGAGCAAAGCTACTTATTTCCTCAGCACACACTCTGGCAAACCTGTATGTGATTCAGCACCTCGAATACATATTTTCAGGGCTTCTAAGTGGTCCTGGGTGGGTATCTGCACCCAGCAACTGGGGTTGATCGCTAGTACGTTGTCTGATTTTGAAATTTCGATGGCATTATTATCACAGAGGCTCAAGGCCTATCGCGATGCAAGGCTACGACGCTGAATCGGTCAGAGTAAACGATATATTAGGTATGTGTGTATACCTAACCTGCCTCGCAGGGTTGCTGTAAGGATAAAATAGGGAGGGGGAGGACTTTGTCCGTCGCCTTGAGTTGAGAAAAAAGGTGGAATATAAATGTAGGAAAATAAATATGTGTGTGTACACACACACACACACACACACACCTGCTTCAGGGTGTGAAGTGTGATACAGAGGTGATTTGCGAATAAATAGCAAAAAGTTATAACTCTTTCAACAAACTTGAAAGCTGCTTGAGATTAAGTAGGTGGTGGGTCTGAAAAAACAAAGTACACATTTTTCTTTTTAAACTGTATTTTTTTAAGCAATGTATGGGAACAGGTACTCCCTGCGACCCAGGTATGCCTTTTATAGCACCACCTTGGAAGAGGCATCACACCTTCCCCCACGACCAGCAGGAAGGCCTCTTCTGGTACCATCTTATATTTATGAAAGGATATGCAAACGTCTGGCTCTCTTAAGACTTTATAGAACCTTTGTTCTCAATCACGATGGAACTCACAGGTGATGAATACTATATATATATATATATATATATATATATCCTTATTATTTGTAAAGGGAATATTTCCACGAGTTAATACTTGATTATCCCTGTAGAGTTGCATCCCATGTCTTGTAGAGTTGCATCCCATGTAGAGTTGCATCCCATGTCTTTGTACTTTTGTCCTTCCTGGCCGTGACGCTTTACGCTTTACATTTTTTATTCTTTGTTTTCTTTCCTTTTGCTATGTTTGCAATTTTTTATGTGGTCAACGAATCGATATTGTTTTAAAAAAGGAAGCGGTAAACAGAAACAAAACAAAAAAAGGGCAGAAAGATCCCTTCTTCCCGCGGACATGAGAATGCCTCTTCCAATACCATTTGAGAAAAGGTATACGCCTCTACTCTGTCACGCAGGTAGAATACCTTTTGTTTTTAAACAAGAGGTATTTCCTTCCCTGCCTCCTCTCTCACACAGAGGACAATGCCTCTTCCACAATGATGGTGGGTTGATTCTCCTTTTTTTGCAACAGATGCATGCATGATAAAAGAGCAACAAAACCAATCTCTTTCCTTCAAAGCCTCGCCTTTCACTCCCCTGTCCAGTTCTGCAGACTGAGCCACATACGGATGATAGGCTGAGATTTCTTTAACTGGCTGCAATCTCAAATTGTGGCATTTTTTTTTTAAAGATATTTATTAAGGATTTTAAACATTAAATTCACCAAACACATATAAGACCATCACCCAAATACAACAAACAAAAAACAACAGAAAAAAGCAAAAAGAGTAACATATAATAGAAAACACACCACAAAATCAAATATCCAACATCCATATTTTCTTAAGCTTTTGGACTTCCTCACATCTCCCATTCCTGCGTTCCCAATTATAAAATTATAAACAGCAATTTATCACCTTGTTTCAACTCCTATTTTGTGATTTTCAAATATTATGTCTCCGACTTTCAATATTTTTATCAAATACTTAAATACTTAAATTAGACATCATGTTATTCCAAAAATTTATCTTTTTCTCAGATCTCACTTATTCTCATATTTCTTTCAACTAAATTGCCGGTGCCATGTTGTTTTCAGTCCTGCATCCTTCTTAACACTCATACAATTTACAATGTTTTTGTAAATAGTCCTTAAACTTTTTCCAGTCCTCTTCCACTACCTCTTCTCCCAGGTCTCGGATTCTGCCAGTCATTTCTGCCAGTTCCATGTAGTCTATCAGTTGCGTCTGCCATTCTTCCACGGTGGGCAAATCTTGGGTCTTCCAATGTTTTGCGATAAGTATTCTTGCTGCTGTTGTTGCATACACAAGTTGTGGCATTTTTAAATATGAGTACAGTTGTTACGGATTACTGTTGATTCCTAATAACGGGAGATGCTCAGGGCCTAAGTGCGCATTATGAGGAATGTGTGCAAGGCTGACAGTGTTAAAATAAATACATAAATAAGTGCAAGTCCCGTCCCCTTAAGTGCAATGGGGGTGGGGGAGTTTAAACCCCACCCCCATTGACTGTGACCCCCATGAAAATCCCACCCCCAAAATCTGGCAATTACCTTTTTGAAAATTCCCATTGTAACCCACAGCTTTCTCCCTGAGATTAATCACAGAATGGGCAGGGGGGGCGTTATGAGGATCTTAGGTGGGGAGGCCCCATTGCAAGTCATCCTCCTCACCTCCCACTAACTTTAAAAAAGCCCAAATTTTGCTGGTGATGCAGATCCCTTCCCATTAACATCCATTAAGCTTTTAAAGAATCACCGTGACCAAAACAGTTCCCTAAATACTGACCATCTCAGATTGTTCCTAGCAGTGACTCATTCTCCTACTCTAAAAAGAGCCCTGTTGGTTCAGGAGGAAGGTCTATCGCATCCTGGAGCCTTCCCTACAGCCCACACGCCACCCCCCCAAAGTGCCCAACCAGATGTCTTCAGGAAGCGGACGAGAAGCGAAGCAGCCCCTCCCTCTTGGCTGTCCCCTAAGCATCTGGTCTTCACTGGTAGACTGCTCTTGAGCATGGAAGTTCCATACAGGAAGCGCGACCGATGCGAATGGGGGAGGAAAATGGATCCTGCCTCATCTGCACTCCTCAAAATAATGCACAGGTCAACATCTGGGTTATTCCTTCAAGATTTGCCATTCTCTGAATTTTACACTGCAGTTCTACACACACCCACACCCAAAAATGTGTACACAAACAGCATCTCTTAAGAAGTGTGCATTAAAATCCGCAAACATTAATGAAAATAATGGAGTCGTGTTAGGGGAAACCGCTGGCAAAAGTTGTGTGGGTTAGGCAAATCGTCACCGTCATTGCAAATCTTTGTAGACCACTTTGAGGGTCTCCCCAAGCGCTGTGTAAATTTAAGGAAATGAATAAAGCAAATGGATGCAGGAATGTGGAGAACCAAGTTTCACTCCGTTTCCATTTCTTGCCTTTCCAAGTGAAACTGACCACCCCTGAGATGAAATTGACCACCCACTAGAGATTTTCCCATTCCTGAGGTGACAGTCATGGATAGAGCAATCCTTCCTGCCCAGTCCTCTTTCAATCCATGCCTCAAAGTTGAGGAGCAGCTACCCAGATCGCCTTTGTACGTGGCTGCAGAGTTTGGATTTCGCACTTGCCTATAGCGTCTCCCCCAACTTAGGTGCTCCAATCAAGTGAGGTGGGATAGCAGCTTTCAAGGCCAGGGGAGCGCACCTCCTAGGCAAGCTTGCATCCCGCTTGCAAAGTGTCTCCCTTTTTTAGAAGCTCAGGCATCAACCAGCATTATGTCTAGCTTGGGATACTGACTGACAAACGGGCAAGGCTCTGGGCCTCCCAGGATGCTTGTTGCGGGTCGTGACGAGGAGTTCTGTGAAACCCAGAAGCTGATGTCCTTCGAGCCCCCAATCTGAAATGTTTATATATTCTTTGACCTATATCACACGAAGCAGAACCAAAATATATTTTTAAAAATTCAGTTTAGGAATGGGGAGCAGAACCCACCCCAAAAATCATTCACCCCCCCCCACTCTTTCTCCCTATAGCCTGCCTCTTGCCGTTCATACAAACACCTGTCCTTAAGGAATAGGGTTCTTTGAGAAGCTTGGATCAAGCGTCTCTTCTCTGCCTCCCCCCCCCGCCCCGCGGCCTTTCCTCTCCCCACACCTCCATTACCCACACCCCATCTCCAGCCCTGGGTTTCCATGGTTACGACTGATGTATTGGGCTATTGATCAGCTCAGCCAAAGCCTGCTGTCCACTCAGGACTCCGCGGCAATTTCACATTCTTCCTCCTAACCATAGGCCTAAATCAATATCAGACACTGTTTATTCCGGATGAGTATTCCTTCTCTCGCTGGTTCATTCCCCTCTTTTCATCATGTATTTTCTACCCTACAACTCCCCCCCCCCCTTTAACTCTACAGAGCTTCAGGCCTTCGTTCAGATAACCTCGCCCGCCACAGGCTGAGGTTAGCCATAAGGGGGTCTCTCGTTATCCTATATACATATTTCAGGATCAGCCACGACGCTGCGGGGCTGCAAAGAGACAGTGTGCCTGTAACGCTTCTGCAGTTCCTCTGCTGCAGCGCAGGAGTCCGCAGGGAGTACCCGTCATTCAAGTTTCTAGTCCCTATGAGCACGGATATTTGGGCTGCAAAAGTGAGGCCTGTGGGTCAACACAGATGTAGGAGGGAGTAGGGGCTCAAATCGCGAGACGATAGAATGGGGTGTAATATAAAGGTAAAGGGGACCCCTGACCATTAGGTCCAGTCGTGGCCGACTCTGGGGTTGCGGCGCTCATCTCGCTTTACTGGCCGAGGGAGCCGGCGTACAGCTTCCGGGTCATGTGGCCAGCAGGACTAAGCCGCTTTTGGCGAACCAGAGCAGTGCATGGAAACGCCGTTTACCTTCCTGCCAGAGAGGTACCTATTTATCTACTTGCACCTTGACGTGCTTTCGAACTGCTAGGTTGGCAGGAGCAGGGACCGAGCAACGGGAGCTCACCCCGTCGCGGGGATTCGAACCGCCGACCTTCTGATCGGCAAGTCCTAGGCTCTGTGGTTTAACCCACAGTGCCACCCGCGTCCCTGGGGCATAATATAAGAGCAAGCTAAATTTGTCCAAGTAGCTCAGCTTGTCTGCGCTGACTGCCAGCAGTATTCCAGGGTTTCGGGCACAGAATCTTTCCCAGCCCTAGCTGGGGACTGAACCTGCGAACTTTGAATGCAAGGCAGATTTTCTACTAACTGAGCAACAGTCCCTAGGCCACATCTCTCCTCCCGAAACTCCTCCTGTCTTTGTTTCCCCCCCCCCCCCCGCAAGTGAAATGTACCGGGTAAGTCTCCAGTCCTCATGGTGGAATTATTTTTTTTTTTTTGCAAGGAAAAACAAAACAAATCTGTAAGCCGGCCTTTGCCAACCTAGTGCTGAGCCAGCCGTGCTGGCTGATGGGTGTTGTAGTCCCAAACATCTGGACTGCCCCAGGTGGGAGAAGGGGCGAGTCTCCACGTCAGCGATTTTGGTGCTGTGCTGAGCTCACGCAACATCTCGGTGCTGTGCTGAGCTCACAGCCCTTTCCACCCCAGGCCTAGAACAAAGCAGGGAAATCAAGGGTATCTATTGCAGAGATGCCTATAATGGATACCTCAGAGCGCTGACACAGACGTTGCCCAGCGCTGAATTTAGTTTCCTCTTATGCAGAGTATAGCTATATTTACACAGGCTGGCTTGTTCCCTCTTAAGCGAACGAGGCTTTTTGTTATTATTAAAAATCCATGTGTACACAGGCGCACGTAGAACTGATTTTTCTGTCTGCAAGTTTTAGAGAGTCAGAAGAGTCAGGATTATTTTCACCTTGGAGTTGGGAACGAGAGAATTAATCCATTTCAGCTTCTTGTTTTTCCACTCTTAAACTCAGCTCTCCACATTTCTATATCAATTTGTGATTTATATATATTTTTAACGTCCTCGTGAAAGTTGGGTTTTTACCACGAGGGCCTGCTTGTTAGCCTAGAGTCTTGTTTTAAATGTATCTGTTTTCGTGATTTCACCTGCTTTTTAAAATTATCTTATTGCAAATCTCCTCGAGACAGTGGTTTGGAAAGCAATGAATAAATCATTGATGGCGATGATAACAATCAGCACTTTAGTGTGAATTTCTCCTAACATACTCATTTTTGTATGCATTCCCTCCTAAAACAAAACAATTTTGCAAAACAATTTGTTCTAATGTAATGCAATTCCTACACAACATTTCCCACCGGTGTAGGCATTTATATGCAAACTTCAAATGTGTTCTTTTACATCTCGGCCAGAGAACTGCATTGCAAAATCTGGAGGCGTGAGAATTTCGAAGGATGCTGCCTATGTCTTGCTTTGAAAAGTATGACTTGGGTGAAGTTTGCCTCTCAGTGCAAGCTGAACTTAATTCCTTCGCCTGTCCTTACATAATGCACATGTGATCTGTGGCACCGATATCCTCTGGATACTGGTGTCTCAAGTCAGCTTTGCTATGCAGGAAAAGCACAGATGTTTTAAAACTTTTTGAACATTGTCTCTCTCTTTCACACCCACACAAACGCGTCACCTCCTCGTTATTCCCCCTCCCTCTGAGCAAAAGTGTGCCTCTAATTAGCTCATCTGGTGGGGACTTTGGGGCCCTTGCAGCAACAGAAGGGACCACTGATCTTTAACCTCGCAGCTACTCAGAGGTCACAGTCCCTTTGGCGGCTGATCGATTGGGCAGTCGCGGCTTCTTAAAGTCACAGGTTCTCAATATGCTTGTTTGCTTTTAAATGGCAAAACCAGGAGACTTTTTTTGGAAACGGGGATTGTACCCCAGCAAAACTGTGCCCAGTTAGTACCACCGTTGTGTGTGTCTGAAATTCATCAGATTCTACCAAGCTCCGCCCACAAAGTCCTCTAGGCTCCACCCACAACGCTCCCAAATTTTGTCACCGTATCCGCCACCTCCTCACCAGATCGGGTCTCGGTCTTCTCCAAGCCAATACAGCCAGCTCCTTCCCCCGGCCAACCAGAATCTTCCGGGCTCTGCATTGGCTCCGCCTTCATTGCTCCCATGGCTGTCCCTTGTCAACGGAGACAGTAGACTGGGGAGCCAAAGTGGGAAACTCTGAGCAGCGGGCTGGAAACCGCTTTGAGCAATTAAACACTTTCATTACGATTATTTTTAAAAAGGGGAGTAATGGTGCAATTAAATATTTTCATAGAAAGGGTGAAAACGAGCAGTGCCCTCAGCCACTCCCATACCAGCATGCAAACTTGCCCCTGAGCATGTGCAGAGGAGATTCTAGCAACTAGCATTCAGCGGCATCCTGCCTCCAACTGTGGATGCAGAACCCAAGACAATGGTGATATTATATATATATATATATATATATATATATATATATATATATATATATGCTTTCGTAGATTTTCACGGGTACAGGAATGCAGGTTTTGGTGTCTTCGGGTGTCTTCCCGTGTAAGAGTACACGGGAAGACACCCGAAGACACCAAAACCTGCATATATATATATATATATATTTCCTGCCTTTCTCCCAAGTTGGGATTCAAGGGGGCTTACAACATTGAGAAACACATTTTTAAATGCAAAGCAAAACAAAAAAACTAGTTAAAATACATTAAAACACATTTAAAGCCAGCAATTAAACTTCAGTTTGCCCTCCCAGCGTTGCCTGCACCTCAGTTTCCAAAGGCCTGTTTGAATAGGAAGGTCTGGGCCTGCAGGTGGAAGGAGCACAAGGAGGGAATCGGGCAAAACTCTCTTGGGAGGGAATTTCATTCAGGAGCAGCCCCAGAAAAGGCTCTCCCACTCTTGTCACCCCAAACTGTGCTTCTGATGCCTATGGGACTGAAAGAAGGTGTTCACCTGAGGATCTTAGCACCTGGGCAGGTTCGTCCTGGCCCCCAAACTTTTTTCAAAGAGGGCCAGATTTGATGAAGTGAAGGGTCGTGGGGTCCGACCAAAGTTGTTGACCTTTTGCTGAGCTTTTTTTAGGGTTGAAGTTTTTTTAGGATTTCACTCCAGGAAATAAACTGCCACAGGGGGGGCTGGATTAAACTGACCAGCGGGCCGGTTTAGACCCCCGAAACGGACTTTGGACATGCCTGGATACAATCTTTCAGGTACCCTGGGCCCAAGCCACTTTGAAAAGTGACTGGAAATGGCCTGGCAGCCAGAGAAGCTGTTTTAACAAGGGGAGCAACATGTTCCCCTTAACCAGGGGTCAGCAACCTTTTTGAGCCATAGGCCGGTCCACCGTCCCTCAGACCATGTGGTGGGCTGGACTATATTTTGGGGAAAAATATGAACCAATTCCTATGCCCCACAAATAACCCAGAGATGCATTTTAAATAAAAGCACTCATTCTACTCATGTAAAAACACACTGATTCCTGGACCGTCTGCGGGCCGGACTGAGAAGGCGATTGGGACGGATCTGGCCCCCGGGCCTTAGGTTGCCTACCCTTGCCCTTAATGGTCCTTAGCCAGCAATCAGGCTGCAGCATCCTGTGCCAGCTGAAGCACCCAAAATCCTTCGCCTGGAGTTAACAGGATGCTTTGGTGGCAAGGGAACAAGCAAGCATCAGGTCCGACACTTGCCACTATCGCAAGGGGGCAGGGGGTGTCCGTGAAGAGCAGGCGCTGAGGAGGGATGAAAAAAACTCCAGGGAGGCGGCAAAGGAGACAGAAAGAGACCTCGAGAGAGCAGGCGGAAGAGAGAGCGTCTGATTGGGTGGCCTCTCTGGAAAGCTCTTCAGAACTGCCACAAAAAGGCCTCTGAGAGGGCTTTGTTCTCGAAGGGCAAGTTTTGATGTTCGCTTCGCCTTCGGAGCCGGCTGAAGTGGGGCCTTGAAGTGGGCCTTGTGCCATTTTCCTGCAGGCGGGGAGGGGGGGCACCCTGTCTTTTTTCTCCTGAGCCGTCCATTAGCTTACCTTTCTGGCTGCCCCTTTCATCTCCAGAGTGCCACTCTGGGCATATGCTTGGGGGCCCCTTCCTCCCCACATCACCCCACTCCGGGGCTCCGAAACCCCCCCCCCCCCACGGTGGCGAGGCCTAAATGGACGAGGGCTGCTCATCCCCACATGGCAAATTAAGTGCTTAGCACGGTCCTTTTCTTCCTTAATGGATCGTGTAGCAGCCATTCCCCCACTTTCGGGGCGAGAAGCGACAGGGCCACTAGTTCAACAGCTCTGGGAGGCAGCCTGCTCATCAGTGAGACGGGAGAGAACCAGCTTCACGGAGAGACCAGAGCGGCAAACATTTGTGCCACGGCCCCGTCAAACATTTCTTCCAAGATTTACCCCCAGTCATCCTGATTTTGGGGGCCTCCTCTCCCATATAAATGATGTGTGCCCTGCCAAGGAGGCTGCACTCTCTTAGGTTTCTAAAGAGGGAGGGGTGATCTGTAAAGACTATCAAGTCCAGGGTCCAAAGTCGCCAAACTGCTCCACCAGCCAATGGGAGTTGCAGTCACTGGCACCCGTCTGTCTCGCGAGACAATGGAGGAGTGCGCCTTCGGAGGGGAAGTCAAACCATTGGAGTTACAGCGTCTGCTGTGGCTGTAGAGACCGATATGGGAGAGACATGTTTTGTTGCAGGTGGGGCAGATGAAGGTGTCCGGTTCTGCTGCTGCAGATGCACCACAACGTTTCTTCTCTCCGCCCTCCTCCCAGCGGTCATTCCTCCCCTGGTCACTGTTATGGATGCACGACCCGTCTGTCTCCAGGCACTGCGGTCATCTGTGAGGGATTCCCACACAGCATGGTTGATATTGCCAGCAATCACGTCCACCAAACCTTAAAAAGCCACCTGTTCTCTGTCCCTGCTCTAGTACAGTGGTACCTCAGGTTAAGAACTTAATTCATTCTGGAGGTCCATTCTTAACTTGAAACTGTTCTTAACCTGAAGCACCACTTTAGCTAATGGGGCCTCCCACTGCCGCCGCTGCGCAATTTCTGTTCTCATCCTGAAGCAAAGTTCTTAACCTGAGGTACTATTTCTGGGTTAGCTTTCTGAGTCTGTAACCTGAAGCATCTGTAACCTGAAGCGTCTGTAACCCAAGGTACCACTGTAACTGGGCCCATAGGAGCCCACTTGAGATGGGGACAAATCTGATTTATTCTGCATTTAAAGGCAATCTTACCTCACACTTTCTGAAGCAATATATAATACCAAAACACAGCCATCCCTGTGGATCTGGATTCTGCAGTGCCGTTCTCCATCAATAATGGCCAATGGTCCTATACTTTCCTTCCACTGTTGCAGTAAATCATATCAGGAGCTGGGAAGCCCAAGTGGGGAGAGTTGATTGGGTCTTGCTTGTGGCCTTCCAATTGGGGCATATGGTTGGCTGGACTAGATGGGTCCTGATCCAGCTCCAAGGCTCTTTTGATGCTCTTATGGAGCCTCCAGGTCCAGAGGCAGTCTACCTAGATTCCTAGAGGCATTTGGCCACTGTGAGAAGCAGGTCACGCCTCGGGTCCAAATCCGGCAAGGCATTTTCACAGCCTCCGTGCTCCGGTTCCCAAGCATCTCGCAGACCCTCCGGATGACCTCTGGCATCTCCTTGAGACCTCGGCCTACCCGAAACCTCTCCCTCCCTCGAGCTCATAAAGAGTTAACCCAATTACCTCTCCTCCCTACACAGAGGATGAAAAAAAAACCCCTCCCCGAGACTCCATCAAAGAGATTCACCAGAAAAAGAGTAAAACATGGATCAGAGGTAGCCTGGCTGTTTGGAAAGGGGCACGTCGCTAGCTGTCCATTTATTATCTTGGCAATCGATAGGGCGGTCCTTGGAGCCGGCCGGGGTCAGATACGGTTGCCTAGGCGACCGCTGCATTGAGGATGGAGGGGCAGCCGATTGGGCGGGCAGGCGGGAGACCCAGAGGTCACTGCCACTGGGATTTGGGTGGTGTGGGGAGAGAGGCAGAGGCCAGGTGGGGCTGTGGTGGTGGAAGCAGAGGTTTCGGTGGGCAGCATCTGGCGGGGGGCTATTAAAGCCCCTTGGCCTGACCCGTCCTCTTGAACTCTGGACCCCCAGGCCAGGAGAGCTGGAGGAATCCTGGAGGCAGAAGCAAACAGATGGGAAGGGGGGGTCCCTAGAGCTACAGGGATCTCTCAACCCACCACACCAAAGGATCCCCATGCATTGCCTGGGATTCTGTGGGCATGCAGCCCCCACCCGAGGCTCACTGAAAACTGGGGCCACAGGTGGGGGGGTGATGGGTAACCAGTCGAGGTAGGGCAGCTCCCTGTGTTCCTATTTAAAACCAGCCCTTTATTCAGAACCATGAGGACTAGAAACCTAGGTCAGCAACAAGCATTCTGCATGCTGTAGGCCACTTGTTCAAACCCCAGCAGCCCCAGGTAGGACAGTCCGGGAGAGTCTCCCGCCTGGAAACCTGGAGAAGTGCTGCTGGTCCGTGTTGAGAATACTCAGCTGGTGAGGCTGATTCATGGCCGATTCCCTTTGGAACTCCCCGCCTCTTGACGCCAGGCAAGTGCCTTCACTGAACTCTTTTCGGCACCTGCTAAAAACCTTCTTTAGGCAAGCCTAACTACATCTGCAGGATGAAGTCACGCGTTTTAATCTGGTTTTCCAGCTTATCTTTGATTTTAACTCATTCTGGAATGTATTAAATGGTTGCTTTTAAATGGCCTTTTTTATTTTAAACTAGTAATTCCATCATTTTACTCTTTTTGTAGACCGCTTTGAGGTTGGGTTGGGTGGCTTTGAAGTTTGTTTGTTTGTTTTCAGCAAAGCGGTATATAAAGGATCAGAAATAAATAAAAATAAAACCCAGGGCAGCCTTCTTCCCGAAATGTAATTCGTTTGTGGAACTCCCAGACACAAGATGCCAGCTCAGATTGCTTTCAAAAGGGGAATTAGGCGGTTATTCACCATGGAGGCCACTGGGCTGTATGGAACATCCATGCTCAGGGCAGTCTATCTGAATACGGGCAGCACTAGTGGGGAGGAATATTGCTGGCCACTGTGGAAACAGGTTGCTGGGTTATGATGGGGGCTTGGCCTGATCCAGCCACAGAGCTCTTCTTACAACATCACTCCATCCAGTTAGGTCTGCCACCTGGATAAAAGCCTTCAGGTGTGCTCTTGACAGGTAGATGAAAATTTGGGTGCTTGGTTCTTAACCAATGAACCACAAACCAGGTTTTCTCAATAAGGAGCAAACCACTCTCCATTTCGACGGACACGTCAAAATCTGAGTTGCATGCCATGGTGCACGTTGCCTTGCCGTTTTACGGCAAACTCCCCCTTCCCCTGAAATAAGAATGCTTTTGGAATTTGAAAGCTAGCTAATGTCCGGCTAACCAAAATATCAAGTACAAACAGGAGAACAGGAGCCAGCACTAGGCTAAAAGAAATGCAAAGCCCAATAGCAGTCTAGACCTACGCAGAGTCCATAAAAGCAGCACACAGGCAGAGTTGCTGTTGGTAGCTATTGGACAGGCTGAAATCCACCAGGTACACTTCCCTTTCCTTGGAGATCCACCTGTTCAATCTTGCACAGCTCCTGTTTGTGTCAGTGGGGCTGCGGTGCAGATCTGTCATTCAGGCTGGCTTCTACACTCAGCCCTAATAATAATAATAATAATAATAATAATAATAATAATAGTAATTTAGTTATAACCCCCCCCCCATCTGGCTGGGTTTCCCCAGCCACTCTGGGCGGCTTCCAACTGAATATTAAAAACAACACAGCAGCAGACATTAAAAACTAAACAGGGCCGCCTTCAGTTGTCTTTTAAAAGTAAAATAGTTGTTTATTGCCTTGACATCTGCTGGGAGGGCGTTCCACAGGGCGGGCGCCACCACCAAGAAGGCCCTCCGCCTGGTTCCCTCTAACCTCACTTCTCGCAATGAGGGAACCGCCAGACGGCCCTCGGAGCTGGACCTCAGTGTCCGGGCAGAACGGTGGTGGTGGAGACGCTCCTTCAGGGCTTTAAAGGTCAGCACCAACACTTTGAATTGTGCTCGGAAACGTCCTGGGAGCCAATGAAGATCTTTTACCTGTGGTTCCTTCATTGCATGGGGTGGGACTAGATGACCATAGGGGTCCCTCCCAACTCTACAATTCTGTGAGGCCACGATTTGAATCTGGGGCCTTCCACATGCTTTGCCACTAAGCTAAGGCTTTTGCCCACACGTTGACGTTGCCTGACACCAGCACACTTCTGAGCAAAATGCAGGCGATCACCTGCGTACGCAAGTTGTGTCTACCTGCCTACCTGTATTTGTTATGCCTGGAAACACCTGCACGGCCACATCCCCAAACTAACAGGAAACAAAACTCACCTTTCTCCTCGCCAAATACCGCCAGGCAGAGGAGGAGGAGGAGGAGCAGAAGGAGAAGGGCGAGATGAATGAATCTCCCGGCGTTTCCACTCTGGAAATGCTCATATCTGGTTTAGGGAATAATTAAATTGGCTTGTCAAATGAACCCATCAAGAGTATTTGTTTTCATTAGCTGGTCGCAATGGAGTGAGCGGAGGGTGGGGGGGGCTTTGAGGGTGGGGGGAGGAGAGGGGAAATGATAGACAGCAGGCATCATATCTTCTTGCTTTCCTGATGGAAACTATTAATTAGGACAGCTTCTCATTAACATGCTGATGAGCCAGAAATGATTGGAAGGGAAGGGAAGTGTATTGTAGTGTGTGTGTGTG
>NC_139566.1:4266135-4738133 GCF_965112155.1 Podarcis liolepis
ACAGCTGCATATCAATATTTGTCCACATATTTTTTCTTCTAAATTGTCCATAGTTTCCATTAGGGGGCTAACCAGGTTGGGATAGCTGGGGTAGCAGGCTTGTTGGTTTTTGAATGTCTTATGTAGAGTTTTTCAATTTCGTAGTTCTGTATGGGACAATGACAATAAAGATTATTGTATCGTATCGTACTTTGCAAGTGTGATTTAAATCCTGCCAGTGTTTTAACCTGGTTACAGTGGTCTCGTATATACAGTAAAATATAAGCTGTCCCCATTCTTTTTTTAAAAGGTTCTTGTCTTCTTGATTTCGGAGCTTCCCAGTTAGTTTTTGCCATTTCGGCCTAGTCCATCATCTTGGTTTGCCGATCTTCTCTGGTTGGGGTTGACTTTTCCTTCCATCTCTGAGCCAAGAGCATCCGTGTGGCTGTTGTCACACACATAAACAATCTTTTTGGGCCCTTTGAGATTCCCTCTTATCAGGCACCTATCTCACCTGTGCGAAGGGATATTGCACCTGCGCTAAGCGCATGAAATCAGGGTTGGCGTGAAGAAAGCCAACGGAGAGACGTTTTCTTCTCCCCCTCTCCTAACACCTGAACTCGTGGACATCCAAAGATGGAAGACGGGGGAAAGGAAGGACATCTTCACACAGAGCAGAGTTGAACTGTGGAACTTACTGCCACAGGAAGGCAGCAATTTGGGATGGCTTTAAAAGTGGATGGGGCAAATTCGGATGTCAGTGGCTACTAGCCATGATGGCTGTCTCTGCTTCCGCAGTCAAAGGCAGTGATGCTTCTGAACAGTTGCTGGAAACCACAGGAGGGGAATGAGTTCTTCTTGTGCTCAGGTCCGGCTTGTGGGTTTCAGCAGGATACTGGCCTGATCCAGTAATCTCATGTTCTCATGGATTCACACTGGCTGCCTATTAGCCACTGGGACTTTTAAAAACTCCTGCTGGTTATATATAAATTCCTTTGAAAAATACTCTGGACCAGGTTACCTGAAAGAGGTGCTGGTTTTGACCTTTAAAGCCCTTTGTGGCTTAGGGCCCTCGTATCTACGGGACTGCCTCTCCTGGTCTGCCCCGCAAAGGACCTTAAGGTCCATGAATAACCATAGCTTAGAGGTCCCGGGCCCTAAGGAAGTCAGGCCATCCTCCCCCAGGGCCAGGGCCTTCTCAGTGATGGCTCCGACCTGGTGGAATGCTCTGTCCCAGGAGACCAGGGCCCTGCAGGATTTACAGTGGTGCCCCGCAAGACGAATGCCTCGCAAGACAAAAAACTTGCTAGACGAAACGTTTTTCCGTTTTCGATTTGCCTCGCAAGACGAATTTCCCTATGGGCTTGCTTCGCAAGACGAAAACGTCTCGCGACTTTTTTTTCTTTGTCTAAAAACAAAGACATGTTTTGTTTATAAAGTTAATTTATTTTCCCTTAAATTTTTGAACTGCTCTTTACAGTATGTGTGACTTTAAAGAGCAGTTAATAAACTGTTGTTGTACCAAATTTGGCTTTGTTTGGACTTTTTTTGACCATAGGAACGCATTAATTGATTTTCAATGCATTCCTATGGGATTTCGTGCTTCGCAAGACGAAAAATTCGCTAGACGACAAAAATTGCGGAACGAATTAATTTTGTCTTGCGGGGCACCACTGTAACCTCCTTCCGTTGGGCCTGTAAGACAGAGCTATTCCGCCTGGCCTTTAATTTGAATTCAGCCTGATCTTTTATTCCCCTTCTCTTCCCTCCCCCTCCCCTTTTATGAAGATCACCCGCTCTGAGACCCCACAGCTAATTCTCCCCTGGTCTCCTCGCTGGCCCAAGTAGGACTAATTTAGCCAGCTAGCCCTGGTGATCATCTAATGTTTATTGGATGGATTTCCCCCCTAAATTGATTTTTGAATTCTGAATTTATTGTTGTTCACATTTTATACTGTATTTTATGCTGTTTTTTTGTTGCACCAATTAAGTGTTTTAAATTTGTTGTTAGCCGCCCTGAGCCCAGTCTTCTGAACCGGGAAGGGCAGGGTATAAATAAAAGTTTATTATTATTATTATTATTATTAAAGATCACCTTCCCTTCCATTGCCTGGGAAGGGCATGCAGATCATCAAATCGAACGCAGATCATTCTGCCACAGCCTTATCACTAACACAGAGGCAGGCTTTTCCCCTGGTGGCCCCCGCCTTGTGGAATGCCCTCCCTGCTGAAATACGAAAGGGTCCCATCAGCCTTGGCATCCTGCCAGCTCTCAAATATGCACCTGCATAGACAAACATTCCCCTTATCTCTGCGCTCGTTTCAATTGCTGGTTTAACTCTCTTTAATTGTGCTGTTTTAATGGGCTTTGCTTTATCGTACGTTTTAATTGTGAATGTTTTAACGTTTCGATGAAATTGTTTTATTGTGCATTTCAATTATCCGTGTTTTCGCAATCGGTTTTTACTCTCAAAGCCGTCTTGGCAATTAAACAACCAATACAGATGATGATGATGGCGATAATACTAACACTAATATCAATAGACCAATATCATCAATATTAATGAATTGAGTTCTGGAGCTGCCCTTATCCTGAAACTTTATATGCCCTTAACCTGTCGCAATGCAACTCAGAGGAGAAAATGGAAACAGTCCCCGGTCTATCTCTTATGGATCGGGCAGCCACAGATCCTATAGCTAGACCTCCTAAACTCTGAGGACATACACTTGCCTGAAAGCCCTGAGAAATGGGCTACTGACTCCCCTGAGGATTGTGAAAACCCCGCTGAGCGTCCATGGAGCCAATCTCCACATTCCTGCCACCTAGAATGAGCCAGCAGCTCCACTTAAGAACAAGGGTAAGGTGTCAGCACTAGAATGCCAGCCAACACTCTGCAGGGAAGTGAAAGGTCTGTTCAGCCGGGGGTAATAAGTCGTGCTTAAGAACGTAGGAACAGTGAAAGACTTCTGGGAAAAGATTTATAATGAATTGAAAAAAATGTTGACATATACATTTATTAAGAAACCAGAAGCCTTTCTACTTGGAATAATAGGTTTGGAACTGCCCAGGAAAGGTGTTAGATTGTTTTTGTATGCCACAACTGCAGCTAGAATTTTGCTAGCCAAAAATTGGAAAACACAAGAAGTCCCAACAGTGGAGGAATGGCAGATGAAGATGATGGACTTTTTGGAGCTAGCCGACCTGACCGGAAGAGTCCGCGACCAGAAGGAGGAGGAGCACCAAGAGGAATGGAAGAAATTTAAGGATTATGTAGTTAAATATGTTAAGATAATTTAAATAGAATTACTTGTGAGTAACAGACTGGCCTAGGATTTAAATATGTGAAATTGTATAATATTATGGATAGAAGTCAAAATGGAAAGAAAGAAAGATATTATTTGAACAAGTAAATTTAATATGAAAATAATATTGGAAAACTGCTACAATAAGCTATATGGAAACTCAGCTGGGGGATTTGAGGAAGTCACCCAGCAATGGTAACAACAGTGGGACTATAACAGTTAGGATAAACGTTTGTTTTTTGATATTGTAATGTTTTGTTTGTTTGTTGTCATGCTTGCTATAAACTTGGAAAATCAATAAAAAATAACTGAAGAAGAAGAAAAAAGGAACGTAGGAACAAACCAAGAGCCCCAGGGATAGGGTCCATCACGCTGTGGCCAACCACACGCCAGCGGAAACCTGCAAGCTGGATGTGAGCACAAGATCACAGATGACACCATCGCTTTAACCGGCAGGCTGCAGTGACCCAAGGCGGAGCTTGAACCCGGGTCCTCTGAGCCAGACCATAATGTTCCAGCTGTTGCACTGAGCCAGGCTGGTGCTGAGGCAACATCTTCCCTCTTGCTCTCAGCCAACAGCCGCTGTCCGTGGTCCTGAAACTCTCACCCTTGAACTCTGACCCAGCACCCTTGGCCCTGTCCAGGGTCCTGAGCTCCTGAATTCTGAGTCCTGAGTTCCTCCCTGTGATGCCCTGGGAATCCGATTCAGAGGCTGAACCTGAGGAATCCCAGCCTGCACAGGATTCCCTGCCTCCAGAACCAGCTGAGCCGAGGCTGGGGCTTCAGCCTGAAGGGTCCTCACCTGTGATGAATCCTCAGGTGCAGGCACCAGCTGAGTCTGCTCTGGCCCCTGAGGTGATGGAGGACCCATTGCCTGCAGGTGCTCCACTCTCAGCCCCGTCAGGGGAAGAGGAGGTTGCCTCTGGGTCTGGTAGCCCTCCAGCCTCTCCTGAGCTGCAGAGGCTCAGGGCAGAGAGGCGGAGGGAACTAAGTTCTCGCAGGAGTGCTCACCTCCAGGCCAGGAGGGGCGAGGCACCTGTGGACCGGAGCCGCCCTGTGTCTTGGGGCAGATAAAAGCCAGCCAGCCCCAGTCCCAGGAGCAACGTTGTTGGTAGCCTGTTCCTGCCTGCACCCTGTCCTGCTCTTCTGCCAGAGTTCCTGACCCCAACCGACTCCCTGCCTTGGACCCAGCTTGAACTTTGACAAACAGCCTCCATACTGCACCCTCGACCTCGGACTGGACTCGGACCTCGCCTCACGGTTAGCCCCCGGGACCCGAACACTCCCTCTTGTTGGGGTCTTCTTAGTGCAACGGAGGTCGCTGTGAATCAAATCAACTTTTTGGGTTGCACCAACAATCGAGAAGCAAACCATTCCATGGTTGAAATGAGCACAGAACAACTGCATGGGGGGGGGGAGGGGGCAAGAGAAGGAATTTGAGAAAGAAGTGCTGGAAAGGTTTTCAGCAAATCAACGAAAAGTTGCTTTGGTTTAGATTTTTTAAATCTAAAAGGTGCGCTCTTTGGAATTTTGCAAAACTGTGAACCACACGAAAGGTACTCCCTGATGTTAATTTTATATTTAACTTCCTCGTTTTCAAGTGAAGATTTGGACAGACTTTTCTGAGCACTTGGGGTCCAAAGAAGGTAATTTAAAACAACTGTTGTTGAGAGATTTCATTCCAAATCTGCTGGAGTCAGACAGAGAATAATAATAATAATAATAATAATAATAATAATAATAATAATTATTATTATTATTATTATTATTATTATTATTATTATTATTATTATTATTAATTTATACCCCGCCCTCCCCAACCAGAGCCAGGCTCAGGGCAGCTAACACCAATAAAATCACAGTAAAAACATAATAGGGGGAAGGGGAAAAACCAATTTAAAATACAGGTTAGAATGCAATTTAAAACGCAGCCTCATTTTAAACGTAGCCATGACCCTGCCGGATTGGAGTGGCAGTCCACACATGACACCTAGTCTCCTGCTTCCAACCGCGTGCAGCAGCAAGCAGGGCGCAGACTGCAAACAGGTGACTTTGGGGTGCGTGCCGTGGTGAGAATCAAGGGCACGCCAGCACAAAACATCTCTCGACGCCTCCAAGGTCACAAGATGCTCCCCAGCAAAAAACAGATAATGTCTCTGGCTGTTGCGTCTAAGTTTGCTGTATCTCTCTAAAAGCGAACAAGACCCTGCCAGGTTCCGCTTATCTTTTGCGCAAGGCTGGGGTGGTTTAATAACAGAAGCTGTTCCTGGAAGGTTAAGGACCGTGCGGCCATCACCCGGTCTCAAGGCTGCCTGGCGTTCCTGGAAGTGCTCCAACTCTCCTCTCCCACTCTCTTCGGTTTGAGAAGCAGGGATTAAGCGCCCGTAATCACTCCCTAAACCAGCCAACAGGGCTTTTCCTGCCCCTGGGTCTGCCATCCCTCTGAGACATCCGAATGCAGCCCCACGCGGCATAAATTGAGGGGCCCCCGCTTCCCTCTAAGGCAGTGAAAACACACACATACACACATGCTTTCTGGCTTGCCGGAATAAATTTGGCAACACATCCGGGGGCCATTCGAGGGGAGAGGAGACCCCCGAAGAACTGGAAGTTCCAAGGAAGAACTTATGAAAAGTTTCCTGGATCAGGAAAGAGGTTCATCTAGTCTAGAATCTTATTCCCACAGATGCCGGTGGAAAACCAGGAAGCAGGGACCCGGGCTACAGAACACTCTCTGCTCCTGCAATTTCCAGGAACTGGGTTTCAGAAGTACTGTATTCCTGCTTCCAGAGCACAGCCAACATAGCTAGTCTATAGACTTAATCTCCCTCTATGAATTTGTCTCATCTTCTTCTGAAGCCACCACTGCGTCCTGTGGCAAGGAGTTCCACAGTTTAACTCTGCACTGCATGAAGAGGGGACTTTCTTTAGTGCAACTCGAATCTCCCAACAACCCTATAAGGATCAAGACAGGGGTCAGCAAACTTTTTCAGCAGAGGGCCGGTCCACTGTTCCTCAGACCTTGTGGGGGGACAGACTATATTTTGAAGGGGGGGGGGAGAGAACGAATTCCTATGCCCCACAAATTCATTTTAAACATTCATTCATTTTAAACATTCATTTTATTCTGCTCCCAAAATCCTGCCTCGAAATTATGCCCCACTACACAAGGAATGGACTCCGAAGCTGTGATGTGGGCCGGAGTTTTTCCCCAGCACTTCACGAATTCTTCCTCCCCGCAGAAAATGTTCTGTTTTGCGAGTTCTTTAGTCAGGACCCTGGCTGGGCGCCAACTGCATAGGCGATAGCAAGGCCAAAACTGGCAAGCGTCAAAGCTTTTGTTTACTAAATGCAAACAAAAAAACCAGAGAGGGTCCATTGGATGACCGCTCTCTGGGGCACCGGACCACTCGCTTATATTGGGAAATTCCCTACTTTCCAGTAACGCCCTTGAGGACTAGCAGCTTGCCTAGTGAGTCCGCATCAATGCGATTCCTATTGGCATGTGCAAAGGTCCATATAGTTAAAGCTATGGTTTTCCCAGTGGTGAGAGCTGGACCATAAAGAAGGCTGATTGTCGAAGAATGGATGCTTTTGAATTCTGGTGCTGGAGGAGACTCTTGAGAGTCCCATGGACTGCAAGAAGATCAAACCTCTCCATTCTGAAGGAAATCAGCCCTGAGTGCTCACTGGAAGGACAGATCCTGAAGCTGAGGCTCCAAGACTTTGGCCACCTCATGAGAATAGAAGACTCCCTGGAAAAGACCCTGATGTTGGGAAAGATGGAGGGCACAAGGAGAAGGGGAGGACAGAGGACGAGATGGTGGGACAGTGTTCTCGAAGCTACCAGCATGAGTTTGACTAAACTGCGGGAGGCAGTGGAAGACAGGAGGGCCTGGCATGCTCTGGTCCAGGGGGTCATGAAGAGGCGGACACAACTAAACAACAACAACAATAACAACTGAAAGCCAGCCACAACCGTTTTCTTGTTGCTGTTTTTTAAAAAGGAAATCATCCAAATTATCCAGAAATGGAAGAAATTGAGGCCAACATCCCGCAGCGAGCGCATTTTGCCATAGTGACACCCACTCCTCTCCAGGGCGCGCCACCCGTGCCCCCCTTCCCCAGCTTAGAAGGAAAAAAGAATGTGTCTAAACAGCTTTAGCTGGTTCCCTAGCTCAGGGCTGGGTATAAATCACAGAGGAACAGATGTCAGATATCATCGGCTTTACAAATCAACCTCCTTCTCCTGCTAAGATATTAGGATTCGGGAAGGGGGTAGGGAATCAGAAAGGAGTGTTGGGTGGGTGGGGAGACCTGGCCTGAACAGACCCCCCCTCCTTCCAGCACCAAAAACACCTGCTTCAAATGTCCAGAACCGGAACTGGCCAGCTTCTCTTACACCTGGGGGGACATCAATTTGGATCAGTCAACTCTTTGTACTTTCAGGAACAAAAAGCGCTGCTTTATACAGAGGCAGATCTAGCTCAGTACTGTCAACATGGTGGGGGTTGGGGTCAGGATGCTTTTATTTGTCATTATGGTATGCATTTTTGTGCCTTTATATTGCAAACCATAGTTAAAGCTATGGTTTTCCCAGTAGTAATAATAATATTTATACCCCGCCCATCTGGCTGGGTTTCCCCAGCCACTCTGGGCGGCTTCTACAAAGACCAAAAATACAAAAATAGTGATGTATGGAAGTGAGAGCTGGACCATAAAGAAGGCTGATCGCCGAAGAATTGATTCTTTTGATTTCTGGTGCTGGAGGAGACTCTTGGGAGTCCCATGGACTGCAAGAAGATCCAACCTCTCCATTCTGAAGGAAATCAGCCCTGAGTGCTCACTGGAAGGACAGATCCTGAAGCTGAGGCTCCAAGACTTTGGCCACCTCATGAGAAGAGAAGACTCCCTGGGAAAGACCCTGATGTTGGGAAAGATGGAGGGCACAAGGAGAAGGGGACGACAGAGGACGAGATGGTGGGACAGTGTTCTCGAAGCTACCAGCATGAGTTTGACCAAACTGCGGGAGGCAGTGGAAGACAGGAGGGCCTGGCGTGCTCTGGTCCAGGGGGTCACCAAGAGGCGGACACGACTAAACGACTAAACAACAACAAATTGCAAATCACCCTGCGATCTTCGGATGAAGGGAGGGGAGGTATGGAAATTTAATAAACAAATTAAAAATTAAACACGGGCTGGCAGCAATTCTCCAGGGCTTGGGTCAAGCCTGACTTGGAAACGGCAGGTACTGAAGCTGGCGTCTTTTGCGAGCGATGCAAATGCTCTACTGCTGAGCTCTGGAGCTTTGTAAAAGTAAAGTAAGGTTCTAGTCCTCGTGGTCCCAAGAAAAGGGCTGGTTTCAATAAGGACACTGGAAGCTGCCTTGTACAGAGCCAGGCAATTGTTGCATCTGGAGATGTTGGAGCTGAATCCAGTGTGTGGTGTTTTGGGATGCCCTTTCTAGCTTATTTTTAAAAGGGTTAAATCTAGTTTTGGAGGTTCAACAAGGGTAGCCTATATCCTCCAGATGAGGATGGCAACATCTGCAAAACTGTATGTTAGTTATCCTGGGGCAAAACATTATTTCCCCCTTCAATTTATATCCTTGCCCTTCTTCCCAAAGAAGTCCAGGGCAGCAAATAACTGATTATTATTATTATTTTAAAAACAACTTTGAAAATGATTCCAGCACAGATGCCCTTAAAAAATCAGACATCCACTGTTTCATTCAGAATATATATTTTTTCTTGTTTTCCTCCTCTAAGAACTAGGCACGTCTTATGGTCAGGTGCGTCTTATGGAGTGAAAAATACGATGATTGAGGAGGAGGAGGAGACTACTAGTCACAATGGTTCTGTTCTTCTTCCATGGTTGGAGGCAGTAAATGTTCCTGGATCCCAATTTCTGGAAGCCACGGGACGGGAGAGGGCTCTGGTGCACGGATCCTGCTCACAGGCTTCTCATTCAGGCATCTGGTCGGCCACTGTGACTCGATGGGCGATTGGCCAGATCCAGCAGAACTCTCCCTATGCTCTTATGCCAATATCTCAGGGCATTTTTTAGGCCTTCAGTTGCTTTAAATCGTTTTGCGAACGGATTGCAAGGAAGCCCAGTAACTCAACCCCTGGGAACTGCCAGATAAGAGATTTGGGCTGAGATTCCTCCTTTTGTCCAGGGAGCAGAGTTACTCGCTCGGTCAGAAAGTGACCCTAACTGGCCTAACCAGACGGCCTCATCCCATTGCAAAACAGGAGGATGCGTTTCGCAAGGCAAAACCCGGCAAAAAGCTCGTCAGATGAAACCCGCAAGCGAGCCAGAGACGGCTGCAAAAAACGACAACTCGAAAGGATTGCAGCTGCAATTTGTTATGGATTAATAAGATATAGCTGCAATTAACACAACGTAAATAGAAGCAGGAATACTGTACTGAGGGTGCCCAGACAAGGAAGGGAAAGAGACGGGTTCAAGCGTCCCCTCCATCATGAAGAGCTGCTAGATGTCCTTAGGCCTTGGATCCTTTTCCCTCGTGAAGGGCCGGTTTCTCTCTGGGAAAAGCTTTCGGAGGCCGCATGCTGGCGGTGGGAGGAGCTAGTTGCAAAACAGGCGGAGCACCGTTCTACTAAATTCACCTTTAAATTGACGTCGGCTAGTTACTTGAGAGTCCCATGGACTGCAAGAAGATCAAACCTCTCCATTCTGAAGGAAATCAGCCCGGAGTGCTCACTGGAAGGACAGATCCTGAAGCTGAGGCTCCAAAACTTTGGCCACCTCATGAGAAGAGAAGACTCCCTGGAAAAGACCCTGATGTTGGGAAAGATGGAGGGCGCAAGGAGAAGGGAACGACAGAGGACGAGATGGTGGGACAGTGTTCTCAAAGCTACCAGCATGAGTTTGACAGAACCGGTCCGGAAGTGGGGGCCACATTTGTAAGAACTTGATTTTTCAGTGTGGCAGACCCTGATGTTGGGAAAGATGGAGGGCGCAAGGAGAAGGGAACGACAGAGGACGAGATGGTGGGACAGTGTTCTCAAAGCTACCGGCATGAGTTTGACCCAACTGCGGGAGGCAGTGGAAGACAGGAGGGCCTGGCGTGCTCTGGTCCAGGGGGTCACGAAGAGGCGGACACGACTAAACAACTAAACAACAACAAAGTTTCTACACACCCCCTCTAAACCCTCCATCCAGCAACCCAGAGGCCCCAGAGAGTCCTCAAGGGCCAGAAAGAGGGTTTGGGAGGGCCGCTTCCAGCTCTGAGGTTCCCTACTCCAGCATCATAAAGTTTCCCAATGGGAATTTGCCCAGAAAACCTCCATCCTTGATCCATCGCTCAGCAGTCGAGCCGTGCGTGCAGAAGATAACCTAGATTCAACCCCTGGGCTCTCCAGTTAAGAAAATTCTGGGATGTCGAGAATGAGAACGACCCTCTTCTGCCTGCCCCCACTCTGAGACCACAGAGCAGCTGCTGCCAGCCAGAGTAGGGAGGTGGGGCTATACACACCAACTCGGAATAAGCAAGGATAATGGATTCAACCAAGAGGTCTCGAATCAGAGTTGGTGGTTTCCCCATCCCTCGCCTTCCTGCATTCTTGCTTTTGCAGGGGTCTCCTGCGTGAGATGGGGGGTTTCAGTTACACATTGCCAAAACACACACACAATGCATTCCCTCCCCTCCCCCAAAAAGACAAAAGACGACCCATCTGCGTGAAATAGGCACCAGCTAATTAATATGCACGGATGCAAATTGAGAAATAATCACTGTAATTTTGCCCGGAATACAATGCATCTCGCCGCAGGGAAGGAGACTGCGGCCAGGTGACCTGCGGGCGCCAACTCAGCTGGCAGCCCAGGTGCGGAGGAATTGCGGGTGGGCAGCTGCAAGACGCCTCGCCCCCCCCCCCAGTTTCCCTTCTCGGGGTTCTTGATCCTTAAAGGGGGGGGGGTTGGATGGGACAACTCTTCGGACAGAGGGGGGCTCCCGAGAAAGGGCTGTCCTCTAAAACAGTCATTCAGAGAGAGGGCTGCCCCTTCGGGTTGGGCAAAATATCTGAAGGAAAAGGGTTAGCGGAATACGACAGCTCCACACAAACACACCCCCGCCGAAAATGAATGAAAGAGGACATCCATTTGCATTATATTTGTACAGTCTAATTTACAGGCAGGGGTGAAAATTGAGAAACAATGGCTGCTATTTGAAAGGAAAATTCAGCACGTCTCGCTACAGTGGGGAGAACAGAGATCAGTTCTGCTGGGCAGGTGTAGGAAGGGAAACTCAGCAATAATTAATATTAATATTAACAACAACAACTGGACTAGGACTAAGGAGACCTTCAAGTAGAGGACTGTTGAGTAGTGCCCAAGCACCGTGCAATGTCCTAACCGCGGGTGGCGTGCTGAATCTTTTAACTCAGACAGGAGAGTCTTTCAAATATAAGGTGCCTTCAAATAGCGAAAGAGAGATCTGGGTTTCACAAAGAGGAACCTTCTCCCCAACTCCTGGCATTTCAGCACAGTTCTTCCGCATTAGGACTACATACGGAAGAGAAATTGGTTTGAGTCTGCAATCTGAAGGTGATCCCACCTAACTTGTACTTTTCGATACAATACGAGAACCAAAAACACGGCCATTTGTTGACGTTTGCCCTCCTCTGAATTTTGCAGTGGGATTCCCCAATGGGGGAAATAAATGTTCATAGAATGTGCATATTAGCACAAAGCATGCATACAAATGCGTATTATTTGTGCAACCAACATACAGAAATAGTCATATTGAGGGAAATGGCAAAACTGCGTAGGCTGGGCACAGGAGCCAACTCCAAGGGGCCAAGGTCTCTTCACTCCCCCTTGAGGGGACTTACCCCCCCCCAGCTGATGGGTACTGCCATTCAAATGGCCTCTTGCGATCAGTTATGTGGGGCAGAGCGTACGTCCCACCCCAGTATTTAATTCAAGGTGGCACCCCTGACGTTGGGTAAAATTGCATTCAAACTGTTCAGGTAAATTTGCACTGGGATCTGGATGAATTTTCACGGGGACTTTTTTTTTAAAAAAAAAAAGAGAAGTGAATTGATGTGGATAAACGAGGAAGAGAAATGAACTGGTATGATGCTCTCTAGCTAGTTCACGGTTGAAAAGAAGTGTGTGTGTGTGTGTGTGTGTGAGAGAGAGAGAGAGAGAGAGAGAGAGAGAGAGAGAGAGAGAAAGAGAGAGAGAAAGAGAGAGAGAGAGAGAGAGAGAGAGAGAGAGAAAGAAAGAAAGAAAGAAAGAAAGAAAGAAAGAAAGAAAGAAAGAAAGAAAGAAAGAAAGACACAGACTGTGTGTGAATGAGAGAGAAGAGGGACAGACAGATACAGCTATCTATTGATCGCTCAATCAATCTTGTTTGTCTGAGAGAGAAAGAGAAAATGTGTGTCTTTGAGAGAATCAGTGTGTGTGAGAGAGATTTGTGAGTGAGAGAGAAAGAGAGAGAGAGAGAGAGAGAGAAGGAACACAAGAGAACCCATCACTCCTAGTTCCCCTGTCCTCATCCTATTGTGCTTCGAAGAAAAAACTCTCCCCACAATCCGCACGATGCTTTGTTGGCCTTGCCGATGGAGGGTACCCCCCCCCCAACTGCGGCCTCCCAGCGTCCCAGGCAGGCCGTCCTGAGAGTCATGGGAAGGGCCAGAGGTCCGGCGGCTGAGGCTAACCCTGCCATACTTTTGTCCCGCTGTTGAGTCCTTCTCCAGGCCCTCTGGGGAACTGCCGGCACAGAGCCTCCGTCCCGAGGGGACCGGGCGCAGGACTTTTCTGGGAACTGCTGCGTCCCCAACAGCTGTTCCGGGAACCTCAGAGCTGCAAACTTTGCACCCTGCGCGCATCGGCACGTTCCAAAGTTTCCGAGTGTGGGAAAAATGGATCCCGGCATCTCCCAGGCAATCTGGGACACTTCGGGAGGAAAGCAGAAGGGGGTCTGTGCGTGCTTGTTTGCGTTTTTGGCACATAAAACCCGGCCAAATGTATATCACTGATCAGAGTTCAACACACACACACACACACACCCCTCTCCAGATCTGAAACGCAGAGGTCTGCTTGTTTATTGTTTCTTGGCTTCATGCATCCATTGCTCTGAGTCGTACACCACCTTGCCAGCAAAGGTCCGTATAGTTAAAGCCATGGTTTTCCCAGTAGTGATGTATGGAAGTGAGAGCTGGACCATAAAGAAGGCTGATCACCGAAGAATTGATTCTTTTGAATTCTGGTGCTGGAGGAGACTCTGGAGAGTCCCATGGACTGCAAGAAGATCAAACCTCTCCATTCTGAAGGAAATCAGCCCTGAGTGCTCACTGGAAGGACAGATCCTGAAGCTGAGGCTCCAAGACTTTGGCCACTTCATGAGAAGAGAAGACTCCCTGGAAAAGACCCTGATGTTGGGAAAGATGGAGGGCGCAAGGAGAAGGGGACGGCAGAGGACCAGATGGCGGGACAGTGTTCTCGAAGAGACCAGCATGAGTTTGACCAAACTGCGGGAGGCAGTGGAAGATAGGAGGGCCTGGTGTGTCCAGGGGGTCACAAAGAGTAAGACACGACTAAGCGACTAAACAACAACAAGAAGATTCGGAAGGGACCCGACGGGTTATCTAGCTCAATCCCCTGCTTTTGGTAAAAAGCAACTAAGAAGTATCTTCACTTCATCACTCTATATATCATCGCTGTCATATCATAAATAGATTCCTACTTTAGTGAAGTGAATTAAAAGTAGTAATAATTCTGGAATTGGAATCAGTTCCAATCTTTAGTTTTCGATTCCTTCGATTCACCTGTTTCTAACACCCCCATTGTGATAGGCACAGACCTGCAAAAAAAAGTCATTTTGCTGTGAATCAATCCTTTTGAGGGCAGAGTTTTCGTGGAAAAGGAAAAACACGAGGAGTCCAATTCGGAGGGGACCCCCCAGGCCATCCGGTTGACCCCGTTCCTACCCTGTGAGTAAATCTTGCAACTCCAGCGTCCTTGAGGAATTTTAATCTACCACACATGCAGCTGCTGGGATTGATAACAACAACAACAACAACAACAACAACAACAACAATTTATTATTTATACCCCACCCATCTGGCTGAGTTTCCCCAGCCACTCTGGGCGGCTTCCAACAAAACACTAAAATACAATAACCTATTAAACATTAAAAGATTCCCTAAACAGGGCTGCCTTCAGGTGTCTTCTAAAAGTTTGGTAGTTCTTTTTCTCTTTGACATCTGGTGGGAGGGCGTTCCACAGGGCAGGTGCCACCACCGAAAAGGCCCTCTGCCTGGTTCCCTGTAACTTGGCTTCTCGTAGCAAGGGAACTGCCAGAAGGCCCTCGGCACTGGACCTCAGCGTCCGGGCAGAACAATGGGGATGGAGATGCTCCTTCAGGTATACTGGACCGAGGCCATTTAGGGCTTTCAAGGTCAGCACCAACACTTTGAATTGTGCTCAGAAACGTACTGGGAGCCAGTGTAGGTCTTTCAGGACCGGTGTTATGTGGTCTCGGCGGCCGCTCCCAGTCACCAGTCTAGCTGCCGCATTCTGGATTAATTGTAGTTTCTGGGTCACCTTCAAAGGTAGCCCCACATAGCGCGCATTGCAGTACTCCAAGCGAGAGATAACCAGAGCATGCACCACTCTGGCAAGACAGTCTGTGGGCAGGTAGGGTCTCATCCTGCATACCAGATGGAGCTGGTAGACAGCTGCCCTGGACACAGAATTGACCTGCGCCTCCATGGACAGCTGTGAGTCCAAAATGACTCCCAGGCTGCGCACCTGGTCCTTCAGGGGCACAGTTACCCCATTCAGGACCAGGGAGTCCTCCACACCCGCCCACCCCCTGTCCCCCAAGAACAGTACTTCTGCCTTGTCAGGATTCAGTGTGGTGTGTTTGTGTTCCCTGATGTTGGGAAAGATGAAGGGCACAAGAAGGGGATGACAGAGGACGAGATGGTGGGACAGTGTTCTCGAAGCTACCAGCATGAGTTTGACCAAACTGCAGGAGGCAGTGGAAGACAGGAGGGCCTGGCGTGTTCTGGTCCAGGGGGTCACAAAGAGTCGGACACGACTAAATGATTATAGAACAACAAAAATCGGTTTACGAGGAACGCGAGACAATGGGAACTAATTCGGATAAAATCTGGGAAGCACCCAGGAAGGCCCAGAGTTCGAGAGCAGCCTGCTCCCCCCCCTCTGTTTGCCAAGCCTTTCAGCTCACCCAACCCATCATAGATGTACTGAGGCCAGAGATCAAAGAGTCATAGATTGGAAGGGACCCCGAGGGTCATCTAGTCCAACCCGCCCAGCACGGCTCTCAAACCCACAACCCTGGGATTAAGAATCTCATCCTCTACTGATTACCATCCTGACCGTGGCTCGCGCCTCAGGCCCAGCGCTCTCCCTCTCTCCCACAGCCGGCGTCCTCTTTAATTGGGAATTCAAGCCACGTGGCGGCGGCAGACGCCGATTCAATTTCTCCCCTCAGTCACCTTTTTAATAAAATTATGATGAACAATCCGAGGCCTTAAAATAGAAAGCGAGGAAGGAGAGGGAGAGGGGAGAGAGAGAGGTGCCTTCTTTTTCACCAAACCGTTCGACAATATTTCTTTTTGGGGGGTTAAGTGCAAGAGAATTTACCCTTCGATTCTACCCCCCCCCCCTTCCGCAATCTCAGCAGACTAACTCTGCAAAGGCTAAGAAAAGGCGAAATATTGAGGGGACAGAGAGCAATCGCCAGCAGAGAAAGGCCACCCCCACTTTACAATAAAAATAATAATAATAAAAGCTTCCTCCTAAGCTTCACTTTGCCTTTGGCTCATTTTCCTCTTCCCGGTGGGATATTCGTCTGGCTTGATTAGCAATTAACGATGCAGAAATCAGCTGTCACTCGTTAACGGCGCAACTGGAACGAGCCAGTTGAGATGTTCCCTTCTGCACACCAGCTTATTTGTAATTATTTTTGAAAGTAAAAAATAAAAAAATGGCTTCTTCCACAGTGAGCCTTGCTGGCATCGAACACCACCCACCTCCCTCCTGCTGCCTGCACCCACAAACGGGGCCATGATCCGAACTCAGGATCCTTTCTCCCAAGAAAGGGGTTGGAGAACAAATCTGTTCCAGAGTGACCCTGGAACATGCGCAGAGGAGGGCGGGCCAAGACGACTGAGGCTCTGGAAACCACGCCTGATGAGGAATGGTTGAAGGATGGAGGGATGCTTAGCCTGGAGAAGACAGAGAGGTGATAAGATGGCCGTCTTCAAATATCTCGAGTAGAAGATGGAGCAAGCTAGTTTCCTCCGGCTCCAGAGGGTAGGACTCAAACCCAGGTTACAAGAAAATAGATTCCAGCTAAACACCAGGAACAACTTTCTGAGGGTAAGAGCTGTTTGACGGTGGAACCGTCTCCCATGAGAGGCAGTGATTGACTCTTCTTCCTTGGAGGTTTTTAAGCAGAGGTGGGGTGGCCATCTGTCATGGATGCTGAGATTCCTGCATTGCAGGGGGTTGGTCTAGATGACCGCGTAGGTCCCCTTTCAGCTCTATAGTTCTGTGATTCTCAGGTCACAAGGTGGTTAGATTGGTCTCAACTAGGGTCAGGGCCTTTTCAGTGCTGGCCCCGACTTGGTGGGATGCTCTGTCACAAGAGACCAGGGCCCTGTGGGACTTGACATCTTTCCGCAGGGCCTGCAAGACGGAGCTGTTCCACCTGGCCTTTGGTTTGGACTCAGTCTGACCCTTATGTTTCCCTCCCCTTATGGTCTTGATTTATCGGCTACTTTTAAAATGAGGCTGCATTTTAAATTGCAGTTTAACCTGTATTTTAAATTGTGGTTTTTTCCTGTTCCCCCCCCCCTATCATGTTTTTTACTGTGATTTTATTGGTGTTAGCCGCCCTGAACCCTGCTCTAGCAGGGTATAAATAAAATTTATTATTATTATGATGACCCGATCCCATAGCTGTCAACTTTTCCCTTTTCTTGCGAGGAATCCTATTCAGAATAAGGGGATTTCCCTTAAAAAAAGGGAAACGTTGACAGCTATGCCCGATCCTCAGAGCTGCTTTTGAGATGGAAGAGGGTCTTTAGGATCTCAGCAGTGGCGGCATAGGAGAGAGCCTTCTCTGTGGTGGCCCCTAAGTTGTAGGAATCCATCCCCTAGTGTTGTACCTTCATTTTACAGCTTTCGATGAATGCTGAGATATGTGTTTTTAGGAAACTACTCTGTTCTCGGGGCTGTAACTGGTTTCAAACGGTTTTTTAATGTTAGGCCTTAAATGGCTGCTAGGCTCCCTGGGACCTCAGGGTAAAGGATGGGTAATAAATCAAAATAATAAATATTAATAATCTTGCTCCACCCACTATGCCTCTGGGCCCACCCACCATCCACATGTGGCCCCTGGAAGGTTGGCCAGAACGGAATGCGGTCCCAAGATCCCCTGATCTAAGAGGATCACAGTGAGGCGATCACACAGCTAGAGAGCAGCAAAAATTATAATTAAGGGTTTGGGGCGCCTTGAACGCCAGCAGGGCAGGAGATCTTGTGCAGACTGCAGTCTATTTCAGCACATACTGGGAAACAGATTCTCAGAGGGCAGGGATGATTACTTGTGGGGTTTTTTGGAGGGAGAGCTGCGAAGGGAGAGATCAGAAGGAAAAGGAAATGCAGAACAGCAGAGACAGAGATATAATTACATAACGAACAGCAATGTTTCACTGCCGCTTCAATATTCAAAAGCTGGTCGGCGGAAGGGGGGGGGTGAATTTTAGCCTCCCAGGATACTCTGCAAATTTCCTTAAAGTGGCCACCCTGGAGCAAAGGAACTTCAAAGAGAGGCTGCCAAGTGAAACTGCTGAATTATAAAGCACCCACAGGTTTGGTGTGATCATTTGTGACCTGAGAATGAAGTGTTCTTAGCGTGTTGCCTGGGTCAGTTGGCTTACCAATGCCAGGACGTCTGAATTGTCAACAACTTTTTTTGTTCGGCGATTATCCCCGTCTGCAATTTTCTGCTTGTTCCCTCTGCTGGTCCACCTCAGCCCTGTAACTCAAGATCCCACTCCACGCATCTGAAAGGGGCCGTGACCCACAAAAATATTATGAATTTGTCGGGGCTGCGTTCGATGTTAGTGCTGTGGACCCATTGAAAGGCATGGCCATGGCTAACTGCCAGGAGCGAGCCAGCGATAAATCACATGGTGTTAAATAATAATAATAATAATAATAATAATAATAATAATAATAATATATTTATACCCCGCCTATCTAGCTGGGCTTCCCCATCCACTCTGAGCAGCTTCCAAAAAAAATAAAATAATTAAAATACTGTAATACATCAAACATTAAAAGCTTCCCTAAACAGGGCTGCCTTCAGATGTCTTCTAAAAGTCTGGTGGTTGTTGTTCTCTTTGACATCTGGTAGGAGGGCGTTCCACAGGGAGGGCGCCACTACCGAGAAGGCCCTCTGCCTGGTTGCCTGTAACTTCGCTTCTCGCAGGGAGGGAACCGCCAGAAGGCCCTCGGTGCTGGACAAACGCGGAAGTGAGTGTTCCGGTTTGCGAACGTTCTTTGGAACTCGAATGCGGGTTCTGTGGCTTCCGATTGGCTGCAGGAGCTTCCCACAGCCAATCTGAAGCCACAGTTTGGTTTCTGAACGTTTTGGAAGTCGAACGGACTTCTGGAACGGATTCCATTAGACTTCCAAGGTAGGGCTGTAAATCAATGTTGAGTCTAGGTTGGTTGGAGACAGGTGATTTTGTTAACAGGGCGACCCCCTTCTGGAAATCTACCTTTGAAGGTGACCCAGAAACTACAACTAATCCAGAATGCAGCAGCCAGACTGGTGACTGGGAGCATCCGCTGAGACCACATAACACCGGTTTTGAAAGACCTACATTGGCTCCCAGTACGTTTCCGAACACAATTCAAAGTGTTGGTGCTGACCTTGAAAGCCCTAAATGGCCTCAAAGGCCCAGTAGACCTGAAGGAGCGTCTCCACCCCCATCATTCTGCCCAGACAGTGAGGTCCAGCGCCGAGGGCCTTCTGGCGGTTCCCTCCCTGTGAGAAGTGAGGTTACAGGGAACCAGGCAGAGGGCCTTCTCGGTGGTGGCACCCGCCCTGTGGAACGCCCTCCCACCAGATGTCAAAGAGAAGAACAACTACCAGACTTTTAGAAGACATCTGAAGGCAGCCCTCTTTAGGGAAGCTTTTAATGTTTGATGGATTACTGTATTTTAATATTTTGTTGGAAGCTGCCCAGAGTGGCTGGGGAAACCCAGCCAGATGGGCAGGGCATAAATAATAAATTATTATTATTAATCGGAACATCAAGGGTCTCCTCCAAAACAGCAGCACTCAAGACATCAAGATATTTGATCCCCGTTCCCTGTAAGGGAATCTCCACGTGGTAACAGTGGCGTAGCGTGGGTTGTCAGCACTCGGGGCAAGGCAAGTAATTTGCACCCCCTAACCCGTGGATTTGCGCACCCTAACCCTAACTCCCAGATGTTGCGCCCGGTGCGGCCAGCCCCCGCTGCACCCCCCACGTTACGCCACTGCGTGGTAACAAAAGGAGGCAGATACCGATGTACTGGAGACCTCCCAAATTTCGACAGAGGCAAAAAACGATGATCAGTGTGGTTCTATCAGCTTTCCAAAACTCAACTCAAGTCCGATCGATTCCCTGACTTTCTGCTCCCCCAACCGCCAGCTGCCCATCCTCGGTCTTTGGGCCCCTCCTCGTCCTCCTGCCCGAAATCTATATAAGCAACATCAATTGTTGCAGAAATTATTAACCTTGCAGCTCGTTCAACGCATATCGACCCGTAAGCTTGTTCGATGCAGCCTTAATGCTACGAGAAAAGGCACTGGGATTTCCCATCCATTCAAAACCCAGGACTTAATTCACGCCCCAGGTGCGGTTCATGAATCTTCAATGCTCCAGCTTAACCCTGACCCATCCAGGGATTAAAAGAAGAAGAGGGTCCCTGAGAAAGTGCAGAGTGCACTTCCGCCGGAAAACCGGAAAGGGTCCGCACACATGCAGAATTAGGGGAACATCCCACAGGAGGACCTAAAAGCCTGAGAAAGAGAGAAAGAACTGGGTTCAAATCCCCACTCAGCCATGAAGTTATTTTCCCTGGACCTTCGACTAGTTGTAAACTCTCTCAGCCTCGCCTACCTGACACGGTTGTTGTGGGAAATAAGAGAGGGAGGGAGGGAGGAACCATGGAGGAAAAAGCAGGATGTGAATGCAACAAATAAATAAATTATCCCATTTTCGTTTCCGTTTTTCAAGGAACTACGCAATTAAAGCACGCTTTTAAAACTGTTGCTCCGCGTACGAAATGTTTTCGCCTTGCTCACAGCCCTGATCTTACTCTTTTCTTGGGCGAAAGGGATTTTGAAAATAAATAAATAAACGAACGAGCCGCCGAAACGCCAGCCTTATCCCCAAATTAATCGCAGGAGCGGATAGCGAGCCACCAGCAGCGAAAGCCCCTCACGGCATCTCGGCGTCGCTTGACAGAACGAGGGCAATGGACCCTTCAGATTAAGTGAGGAGCAACAGCCCCCCCCCATTCTCTGCAGAAACCAAGGCGATTAAATTCCCCTCTCGCCCAAATCCCTGCTACGAAACATTCCAGGGGAAAGCTTCCTTAAGTAACCTTTCAAAAACTTTAAAACTGGGAGCCTGTGGCCAGCAGGCTCAGTGGACAGTTGGGAGTCCAGCAACCTCTTTTCAGGGGCTATGGGGTCATCATTCCTGCTTTGAAAACTACGGCTAAGGCAGGCTAGGGGAGAAAATGGACGACAAATAAGATTTTTTTAAAACAACAACAACTTTCCAGCTAGTTTTTCCGAGCACGCTGCTAGCAGGAAACAGAGGGATGTTTTCACCAAACCTGCCCGTAAAAATTGTGTGTATCTGTGGGTTGTGTGTGTGGATAGGGGGCTGTGCCTTTGCTGGATCTGCTCTCCAAACTTCCTGCCATTCCCCCCCCCCAGTAACCCCCCCCCCCGAGTTTCCCCTTCCCACCCCATGCAATTCCCGAAGCTTGCTTTCCACCTTCCCAACCCCACTGCTTCATGCAAATCTGGGACGGTGATGCAGCACTGCATATCCTCCAATGGGGGCTGCGTGACGACAGCCTTCAGTTTTTATGCATATAGGAAGATAGATCGATAGGCAGAGAAAGCGACTTAGGGGGGTGGTGCCTCGATTTTTTTCCGTTCGTAATTAACTCCCCCTCTCCTAGCATTCTACTTTAAGCAGACAAAATTCAACAGGTGCGGTTTTTCTCGCAAGGGGCTCTGTTCAAGGGAAAAGCTTCACCCACAGGATTTCTTTGGAGGGCAACTGAACTGGCGGGAAAGTATGCAAGCATCCAGATCAAACTGCACTCTTCATCATCGCAACCCCTGCTTCCACTTGGCACCCCACCCCTGGAGCACGGAGAGAAACTGGAGGTTAACCGTCTGGAACTGGAACCCCCCCCCCCTGGCAAAAGACGCCTCTCAAAATACGGCTAAAGTTGGTAGAGCATGAGACCCTTAATTGTGGGTTCAAGCCCCACGTGGTGTCCGAACTTTTTTCAAAGAGGGCCAGATTTGATGAAGTGAAGGGCCATGAGGGCCGACCAAAGTTGTTGTTTTTAAGGATTATTTTAGTATTGAAGTTGTTGAGGGTTTTTTTTTAGGATTTTACCCCAGGAAATCAACTGCCACAGGGGCAGGATGAAACTGACTGGCGGGCCGGATTAGGCCCCCAAAACGGACTTTGGACATGACCCTCATGGCCCCTTCCAACTTTACAGTTCTACGGCTCTATGGTCCCCTGATTAAAATAATTAAGTAAAAGTGAAGCTTCATGGATTACCACCGTTTACTAGAGCAGAAGCAGAGAGCTTTGAGTTTTATTTACTTCACAAAATTTGGGGCTGCTTAGAATCATAGAATCCTAGAGTTGGAAGAGACCACAAGGGCCATCGAGTCCAACCCCCTGCCAAGCAGGAAACACCATCAGAGCACTCCTGACATATGGTTGTCAAGCCTCTGCTTAAAGACCTCCAAAGTAGGAGACTCCACCACACTCCTTGGCAGCAAATTCCACTGTCAAACAGCTCTTACTGTCAGGAAGTTCTTCCTAATGTTTAGGTGGAATCTTCTTTCTTGTAGTTTGGATCCATTGCTCTGTGTCCGCTTCTCTGGAGCAGCAGAAAACAACCTTTCTCCCTCCTCTATGTGACATCCTTTTATATATTTGAACATGGCTATCATATCACCCCTTAACCTCCTCTTCTCCAGGCTAAACATGCCCAGCTCCCTTAGCTGTTCCTCATAAGGCATCGTTTCCAGGCCTTTGACCATTTTGGTTGCCCTCCTCTGGACACGTTCCAGTTTGTCAGTGTCCTTCTTGAATTGTGGTGCCCAGAACTGGACACAGTACTCCAGGTGAGGTGCTTGATTGTAAGAAAACCTCTAAGCGGTGTGCAAGGAAACCTCTCTGGAGGCCAACACAATGGCCCTACTCAGAGGTGACCCACTTAAATAATCAAAGGTGTAACTCTTGGGAACACTAATTTCAATGGGTGATTTCCAACTGAGTTCTGCTTAGCGTGAACCCATTGATACGGATGGATCTAAGTTAGTCGTGTGAGTCAATGGGTCTTCTCTGCGCCAGTGGCTTTGCTTTGAATTGAACTTTGTCAGAGACAAATGTAAGTCCCCTTGGGTGAAAATCACAGTCTCCCAGCCTAAACTACACCGCAGGGTTGTTGTGCGGCCAGAGTGTGGACTCTGGCCATTTGGAGGAAATATTTTGAAAGTGGACACTTACAAAAGGGGCTGGTTCTCTATTAACCTTTTATAAAAAAATCAAAACCGGAAGGTGCTGCTTGAGGAATTCACTTTCAAGCATAAAAATCTTCGAGTTTATCTACTGCTCTTTCAAACGCGCAGAACATTCCCTTATTCCCATCGACAGCCTTACAAAAACACCCTTTCGAGGTAGGCCTGTGATGTTTGAATGCATTTGTTCAACAGGTTAAAAACGAACATAGACCACCAACCCTCCACAAACACACTTTCCAGGGTGTCCACACCGCCAAGATTTAAGATGAAGAGACAATAGACAACTTGAATCAATAAAAACAACAACATAGTGGTCCCAGCCTCCAAAGTTCTTAAAATCTCAGCAAAGTAACAAAACAGCTCCATGGAATCCTAGATTTGTAAGGGGCCACAAGAATCATCTAGTCCAACCCCTGGCTCAAACTCCCAACCCTGAGATCAAGAGTCTCATGCTCTACCAACTGAGCTATCGCCCGTCAACAACCAGTAAAACAAGTTATTAGAAAGCAGAACCACAAAATGTGGAGCAGAACAAAAACAAGCCTTCGGGGTTCTCCTGAACGCCCATGCAGAGGAGGCCCACACACTTTCCTCCTTTCTAGGGAAGGTATTGAAAGCCACAGGAGGCCACCACAGAGAAGGCCCTGTTTTATTTCCCTATGAACGAGAGCCTGTGATGAGGTCTGTGGCAGAGGCAACGGCGGGACCCAGGAGCTGCAGGCAAGGCTAGTCCTACTCAGAAAACTCCAGTGGCTCCCCAGCTTTTGGGGGCCACTGCCCCCTTGGCGCCATAAACTCATCCCCTTACCCTATAAAAAGCATTATTTGGGGCATGTTGCCTTGGGCAAGTTTAAGCAATGTACAAATTTAATTAAATAATAACAATTTGGAATAGCAGTTTGCACGACTCACTAGGGAAGATAACACGACGACATTCAGAACAATTAACTGCACGTTTGTTCAAAATCCAATTAAAACTATTTAGCTTAGTTCAAGAGAACTGATGAATTCGATCCAGTGCCACCAGCTTCTCAAAGTCTGATAGTCATTTAGCAGGAATCCTCAATGTCACATTTAGTAACTGATGTACTTCAACGCGCGGTAAATTCTTAATGCGATGGTAGGGCTTGATGGAGAAATAGCAGTTTCCCCTAGGTCTGGTTTAAAGCCACGTAGCAGGAGACTCAAATCACCACCTGCTTCTAAGTGCCCCCCTAAATTATCCCACCGCCCCCCCCAAGACAGGACTGATCACTCCGGGAACCACTGAAACAGGCCCATCAAAATCAATGGGCATCACCAACTTAGGTACCTTCATTTCAATGGGTCTACTCAGAGTGAAAATTATTTGGAGACAACCCCTGGGTCATCCTAGGGGGCTAGGCCTGTGATTGCACCCCATGCCAAAGGAGTGAGACCACACCCCCATTTCTCCCATAACCGCCCATGGACACAAACACCCACCCAGTTCACAACTTCTCTGACAATTAAGAGAGTGCAAATCTGACACACACACAAACCCCAAACCACCTGCTCATACGATCTGACAAACCTTTCCAGAAGTTGCCACAGATAAGACACTCTGCCCGTGCTCAGAGACGCTGCCTTGGGTGGTGTACCCTGTATTTCTGGGGCTGAATGCTCTGCTGGGAACTGGGTTCTAACTAAAGTTCAAAGCAAGCCCCATGCTGTCTTATAACATCACCATCATAACAATTTATTATTTATACCCCGCCCATCTGGGTGGCTCCCAACAGAACGTTAAAAACACGATAAAAGATCAAACATTAAGAACTTCCCTAAACAAGGCTGCCTTCAGATTTCTTCTAAAAGTCAGATAGTTGTTGATTTCCTTGACATCTGGTGGGAGGGCATTCCACAGGGCGGGCGCCACCACCGAGAAGGCCCTCTGCCTTGTTCCCTGTAACTTGGCTTCTCACAATGAGGGAACTGCCAGAAGACCCTCAGAGCTGGACCTCAGTGTCCGGGCTGAACGATGGGGGTGGAGACGCTCCTTCGGGTATAAAGGGACCCCTGACCATTAGGTCCAGTTGTGGCTGACTCTGGGGTTGTGGCGTTCATCTCGCTTTATTGGCCAAGGGAGCCGGCGTACAGCTTCTGGGTCATGTGGCCAGCATGACTAAGCCGCTTCTGGCGAACCAGAGCAGCACATGGAAACGCCGTTTACCTTCCCGCCAGAGCAGTACCTATTTATCTTACTTGCACTTTGAGGTGCTTTCGAACTGCTAGGTTGGCAGGAGCAGGGACCGAGCAACGGGAGCTTGGTCCGTTGCAAGGATTCGAACAGCCAACCTTCTGGTCAGCAAGCCCTAGGCTCTGTGGTTTAACCCACAGCGCCACCCGCGTCTTTCAGGTATACATTACTATTATTCCTGAGGAGCAAAGTTTCTGGAAAGCTACAACTATTGCCATTCATTTCACATGGACAGGTGGAGTATCAGTGGCTGTACAGATGTTGTTGGGCTGGCTCAGGGATGGTGGCGGGGGTTGGAATATGCCAACACCTGGAGGACCAGGCCACAGGTGTCTCTCCATCCTTGGGACAGTTTAGCAACCTCTGCAGTGATCTATACAACACGCCCACATGGTTAGGCCCATCTCAACTGTATTCCACCCTCCCCACCTGGAATTAAGAAACCATCTCAGCCCTCAGTTGCCATCTCTGTCGCAAGGACCAGGTGGGAATGAATGGGGTTCTGGAAGGGATGGGAACCTCCAGCTCAGAAGACAAATCCTAATGATGGAAAGAGTCTTGCTAGCACAAGGATGGAAGAATGAGGAAACCCCAACCAAAGAACAATGGCAAGAAAAACTGGTGAGCTATGTGGAATTGGCTGAACTGACATACAAACTGCGTGATAAGGACAATCGTGACTTCAAGGAAGAACTTTTTACAAACTATCTAAAAAGACAACAAAAAGATGTGGACTCCTTGGCAGGTTTTGAATGAACATCCACAAATTTATTAGTTGAACATATGATAGGCAAGGCAAGGATATGTACAATTTTATAATACGCAGAGCACAATATGGGTAAAGAAACCAGAGAGGGGAGCTGAGGGGAATGGGGGGAAATAATGTAACTGATTATTTGGACTGATAATGTGTTATGTTGTTTAATAAAAAAAATTTTTTTTTAAAAGAAGAAGACAAATCCTAATGAGGACGTGCTCAGAAGTCAGCCCCGCACAGAGTTTGGCAAGGTCTGTGCACATCAAAAGAGCCCCATATCAGGAACGGGTAAAGGAGGGCCCTTTCAAAGGTCTTTTCCGCCTTACTGCCAGGAACATCAGGAGCTGCCTTCTACAGAGTCCAGCTACCTCAGCACTGCCAGCACGGACTGGCAGCAGCTCTCCAGAATTCTAAGCATTTCCCAGTTCTACCAGGCGCTGCAAATCACAGGAGAGGGAGAGAGTTCTCTCGAACTCGGGTCCCACGGAGGAATCTTTTAGAATTTTAGAAGACATCTGAAGGCAGCCCTGCTTAGGGACGTTTTTAACGTTTGAAGTTTTATTTTGTTTTCAGCGTTCTGTTGAAAGCCGCCCAGAGTGGCTGGGGAAACCCCAGCCAGATTGGGGGGGGTTAGAAATAATAATTTATTTATTTATCATCATCATCATCATCATCATCATCTGGTTGCCCACTGGGAGAACAGGAAGCTGGAGAAGCCCCCCGCCCCCACTTTGTCCTGATCCAGATTCTTCAACTCAACTCAGGGAAAAACACATCAAAATTAAAACTCATTTCGTTCCGCAACATTTATATACCGCTCCATTGCATTGAAATACACAAACAAAACTGACCCCTCATCTAAGCGTTTACAAACAAAAGATGAACCAAAGTTTGCCAAGTCTATTTACTGCAACAGGTCTACTCAGAGTAGGGCTAGCATTGGATTCAACCCTGTGTGTGTGTGTGTGTGTGTGTGTGTGTCTCCCCCAACACACACACTTTTTCTTGGATTCTGGCAGTCCCAGAAGTCAGCTGAGCCTACTTTGTCCAAGATCAATGCCACAAAAAGAGTTTCTGAGCTGGCTCCTTTGACTGCGCCTCCTCCCCCTTTCCCCTCTCCGGCTACGAAGGGAGCTACGAAGGGAGCTCAGTTACAATTCTCCAGCTGTGTGAGTTTTGGCTTCACTTAATTGTTTCAAAACAAGAGTTTTTTTGGCTACAGGATGGGAGTCCTGGAACTCCAGCCAACTCCACACACACACACACACACACACACACACACACGCTTTTTCTCTCTGTGTTGCTTGCCCCCTTCAGCGCACACGCGCACACACACCAAAATAATAGCCTGGTTATTTGGGGAGGAAAGGGGAGTCCGACTGGAAAACAAGCTCGCGGCTTGATCCCTTGAAAGTAAACCGAAGTCCCCCCAAGAAGACAAGAGACATTAATTCGAGGATCTCAGCTCCTGCCCGTAACCACCCCCACCACCACTTCCTCCTCCCTGCCTTTCTCGGAGGAGAAGTTTCCAAGCCAAGAGCAACAACGGAGCCGAAAGCCAAAGCAACAGAGCTGGAAGTTCACCAGGTATAATTTCGCCGTCAGCAGCTCTGGGCGAAATTTCTGACCAGGAAATTGACTTAGGAGGCGCTTTGGGTTCCAAACAGTGGCGCAAGCTGGGCGAAGTAGTCGTGCAAATAGAATATTAACAGAAACACAAACAGAATGCAATTTTAAATTCGTGTATTATTCCTTGACGATTTTGTTTTTGCTTAACACCCAACCAGTTATTGGTTACTATTACGGACACTGCAATTGAAGCTCTGATGGTTTTTGTGTGTGTTTTTTTGGAAAAGTGACGCTTGTTCTTCTTCTTGTTAAACATCTAATGCAATTTTTTTTAAAAAAAAAGTGCGTGCGTTTATTTATTTATTTAAAGGGGGTGGGCAGTGAAATCGACCAGCTTCTAAAGTTGAAACTGAGGGGGGTGGGTTCTGTTTCGCGATCCTCGGAGTGGGTCGGAACTGACGCGCAAAGAGAGAGGGCGCGCGCTGGTTTGGGGGCTACAGGAGAACGGCTTGTTGTATTTTGGGAAGGTTGAAGAGGGGGGTTGAGGTTTTTTTTTCCTCCTTTCCTTTTTGGGGGTGACTAGATGCAAGCCACCCCGCGCGCCAGCCGCCGACGCCGCCGCAGCGAAAAGACCATCGCCAGAGCGCGCTTGGCAATACAAGCCCCAAGCTCATCCACGCCAAATGAACGCCACCCGCCTCCCGGAAAGGAAGAAAGAAAGAAAGAAAGAAAGAAGAGATATTGCCTTACCTTGGGAATCCAGGAGCTCTTTTTCCTCGCCTCTGCAGAGGAGAAGGGATGGGGCGAACCGTCCGAGGGGAGGGAAGAAAGAGAGGGCTTCTGAAAAGGCAGAGCCAGTACAAAAAATAAAATAAAAAATAAGGATCAATCTGGTGCAAGATTCTCTGCGCGCCTGGAGAGGACTTAAAGAATTAGATGGCTTGCGTGGAGCTCCGATGGCTGAGCTGGAGGAAGGAAAGGCATAAGGCAGGGGTGGGGGGAGAGAGAGGGGGGGAAAGAGGTGGAGAGACGGCGAGAAAGCTTACAAACAAAGCCCCTGGCAAGGCACAGGCTCGTAACTGAACGCCCCGGCGCAGGCCAGCCCGCCCCTTGCAGCAGGGCGCGCCAATCTGCGCCGGGCGCCCTTGCGCGCAGCTCCGCCTCGCCTCGCCCGGCCCGGCCAGGCCCGCCTTCGCCTCCCTCCGCGGCCGCCGCCGCCGCCGCGAAAGCTGGGATCGGGGCCTCGGGCGGCAGGAGGCAGGACCCGGGCACGGGGAGCAAGAGGGTCCGGGTGACCTTCAGCTTCCTCCGGATAGCAGGGCGGTGAGGGAGAGGAGGGCGCAGGATGGAGGAGGGAGACAAGGAAGCAAAAAAAAAAAAAAAAAAGACCCAACTCAGCACTTTGCTAATGCAAGGGGGGGGGGTTTCGAGAGAGAGCCCTGCTCGGAGTAGACCCGTTGGGGTTGGAGGGCGGGGCGGATCCGGCTTGGGGTGGCAAAGTTGCGCTGGGGTAAATCGGCGAGACTTCAGCGCTTGCAGAGTTCAGACGTTGTTGTGGTTGGAGAAGCGAAGCAGCTGAAAAGAAAGGCTCTGATTTTTTTTGGGGGGAGGGGGGTGTTGCAGGACTGAGCCCCACTGCAGGATTTAATTCCTAGGCCAGCCTTCCCCGCGTGAGAAGCTTTTTTGGAGAATAATGCCGTTCTGCGGAACAATGAGGACTGGGATCTTGACTTCATTTTAAAGAGCAGTGCTGTGGTTCAGGGGTGGAACAGCTGCTTCAGGCAGACATTCCCTGTTCAGTCCTCCTCGTCGTCAGATAGGGTTGGGAATGTCCCCCGTCGGAAACCCCGGAGAGCTGCTGCCGGTCCGTGTCAACAGTATGGAGCTATATGGAACATGGTTTGACGCAGGATAAAGCATCTTCCTAGGTTGCTATTTGAAAACATTCTGAAATAGCTGCAGGATAGCTCCGCTGGTAGAGGTCTGGGTCGAGGGTTCGATTCCCAAGTTGGGCAAATGGATTCCTGCGTTAGAAGGGGTTGGGCTAGATTGTATAATTTCTGATTCTATAATTTCACGAGCAACACTGTGTCGCAGGGGTCACCAAACTTTTTCAGCAGGGGGCCGGTCCACCGGCCCTCAGACCTTGCGGGGGCCGGACTATATTCTGAAAAAATAAATAAATAAACAAATTCCTATGCCCCACAAATAACCCAGAGATGCATTTTAAATAAAAGCACACATTCTACTCATGTAAAAAACACGCTGATTCCCGGACTGCCTGCAGGCCGGATTTAGAAGGTGACTGGTCCGGATCCGGCCCCCGGGTCTTAGTTTGCCTACTCATGGTTAAGGAGAGCAACAGTCAAATAAAACAGGTCAACAGAAGCTGAAGAATTAATTTGTTTTCTTCTTAAGCGCCTTTCTGGGCCCTGCAGGACTCACCCAAAGAGAGCTCTTTCCCACAGCTGAGCCGCAGTGTGCCTCTGAGCATGGGCTGAGTGCAATTCCTGCATCTTCCAGTAACTGTTGCCTGCCTTTCACCCATCCAGAAATGGGGCTAAGGAAGCTCAAATTATTGGAACAGTTCAGGGCCTCAAAATTGTCTTTAGGCAACTATTCAACACGTTTAAGCGCCCCTTGGTCAGTTGCGGACTCTACTACATTGAAGGTTTTTAAGCAGAGATTGGATGGCGTCAGGGGTGTGTGTATGTGTGTGGATATATTGCTGAATTGTCAAAATGTCAAGGAAAGCCCCGATATATGGCAACACAATGGAAAAAGCAGCAGAAATGGCTCCTAAAGCTTAAAAGCACTATTTTGGGGGTGAGGTTCCCCCCAAAAAGCTCAAGAATTTGGGGGTGTCAGGAATTTTGCTTTTTGAAATACGGCAACCCTAGTCGTGGATGCTTTAGCTGAGATTCCTGCGTTGCAGTGGGTTGGACTAGATGACCCTCGTAGGGTCCCTTCCAACTCCTGGATGATTCTGTTTCTCCTACCAGGGTCTCATTTGGGGTTGGACGGACCACGCTCACAATTCCCTTGAGTGGAAAGGACATTCACTCGATGTCTGATGGTGTGAGCGGAGTCAAGTCTTGTCTGTCTCTCAGTAGCCAAATAAGGAGCCTGAAGACTAGCGACTGGTTTAGTATAATAATAATAATAATAATAATAATAATAATAATAATAATAATAATAATAATAATAATTTATTATTTATACCCCGCCCATCTGGCTGGGCTTCCCCAGCCACTCTGGGTGGCTTCCAACAGAATATTAAAATACAATAGTCTATTAAACATTAAAAGCTTCCCTAAACAGGGCTGCCTTCAGCTGTCTTCTAAAAGTCTGGTAGTTGTTTTTCTCTTTGACATCTGGTGAGAGGGCGTTCCACAGGGCGGGTGCCACCACCGAGAAGGCCCTCTGCCTGGTTCCCTGTAACTTGGCTTCTCGCAGGGAGGGAACAGCCAGAAGGCCCTCGGAGCTGGACCTCAGTGTCTGGGCAGAACGATGGGGGTGGAGACAGGTATACTGGACCTACCTGTTTCACCAGGTGCTGCTCAAAGTGAACAAAGGGACCAGAATATAAAATCAAACACAATATAACAGTATCTCATATATATATATAGAGAGAGAGAGAGTAAAGGTAAAGGGACCCCTGACCATTAGGTCCAGTCATGGGCGACTCTGGGGTTGCGGCGCTCATCTCGCTTTATTGGCCGAGGGAGCCGGCGTACAGCTTCTGGGTCATGTGGCCAGCAGGACTAAGCCGCTTTTGGCGAACCAGAGCAGCGCACGGAAACACCCTTTACCTTCCCGCCGGAGTGGTACCTATTTATCTCCTTGCACTTTGACGTGCTTTTGAACTGCTAGGTTGGCAGGAGCAGGGACCGAGCAATGGGAGCTCAAACCGTAGTGGGGATTCGAACCGCCGACCTTCTGATTGGCAAGCCCTAGGCTCTGTGGTTTAGCCCACAGCACCACCCGCGCATATATATATATACACACACACACACACACACACACACACACACACACAAAATACACACCCCAAACAACTTGTGGGGTAGAACAATTAAATTCAACCAATAAAGCAGATGAACAACCACTGCCACCAGTTTATTTGCCTGGGGGAATTTTTGGTCCTCTAGACATTTTTCAGTTCCCATCAGCCCCAGCTGTCTTGGCCAATGATCAGGGATGATGGGAGTTGTAGTTCGGCAGCATCTGTAGAACCAAGGGTCCCACCAGCCTTGAGCAGAACAAGAGGAGAGGCCTGTGTCTGGACAGAAGGTGGAAATCGCAGGTGAGATTTCGGCTGAAGATCAGGCACAACATCCAAACTCAGCCTTACACAAGCTGGTGGTCCGGCAGATGTTTGGGACTACAGCTCCCATCAGCCACAGCGAGCACATGCAGAACTGCTGGCAGATGGGAGTTGTAGTCCAAACCTGCAGGCCTCTGGCTTGCAGAAAATCGCACAAAGAGTAGACTGAAATGGCTGGGCCTGTTTACCGTAATTTGGATCCATCAATTTCGCTGGATCTACTCTGATCAGGACTTAGCTCATCGCCTCCCTTTGTTTCATTCCCTGCTCCTGTAACGCGAGATGGTTTTAACTCTATTAATTTCAGCCAGTTTACTCTGCCAGTCAGTGTAGTACTGAGCTAGATAGGACTAATGTGTTGCTATATCGGGGCTAAGAAATCCCCACAGCACCAGTTCTCAAGGATCCTTGGAAGTATCCACGGCCATTTGAACTGAGGAGGTTTCTGTTGTTGTTTAGTCATTGAGTCATGTCTGCCTCTTCGTGACCCCCTGGACCAGAGCACGCCAGGCACTCCTGTCTTCCACTGCCTCCCGCAGTTTGGTCAAACTCATGCTGGTAGCTTCAAGAACACTGTCCCACCTTCTTGTCTTCTGTTGTCCCCTTCTCCTTGTGCCCTCCATCTTTCCCAACATCAGGGTCTTTTCCAGGGAGTCTTCTCTTCTCATGAGGTGGCCAAAGTCTTGGAGCCTCAGCTTCAGGATCTGTCCTTCCAGTGAGCACTCAGGGCTGATTTCCTGAAGAATGGAGAGGTTGGATCTTCTTGCAGTCCACGGGACTCTCCAGAGTCTCCTCCAGCACCAGAATTCAAGAGCATCCATTCTTCGGCGATCAGCCTTCTTGATGGTCCAGCTCTCATGACTAGGAGGTTTCTAGTCCTCATGAATTGCAGGTAGGGAACATCGCATAGCAATATGGCATTATGTCTAGTGCTAGGCCTGCCCAAAGTAGACCCATTACAACTAATAGGCATGGTTAGCTTAGATCCATTCATTTCATTGGGTTTACGCTGAGTAAAACTTCTGTATAATCACTTTTCTGGGTCTCCTGCTGCTATTCTGCAACACCTAAAGGTTTTGGGTGGCCCTCCATGGCTGACAAAATGTATCCTTAAAACAAAAAAAGGTCACACACAGAGACACACAATTTAGTGGTATGGCCCTTCGCTATGGGTCCATGTGGCCCCCAGCTTGAAAAATGTCAGCCACTCCATCCCTACCTAATGGTATGATTTGTTTGACAGTGGAACTGCCCGCCTCATGAGGTGGTGGACTCTCCTTTGCTGGGAGTTGTTCCAGCAGGGTCTGTGGGACTTTTTGGCACAATCCTGTACTACGGACTGAGTCGGAGGGTTGGGATGGATGACCACAAAGGGTCCCCTGCAGCTCTGTGACTTTAGGATGAATGGGTGCCGAGAAAAAGCGTTTGCTTTTCTTCGTTATATGGAGGGAATACTTCTCCGCAGATGGTACTTGCTGTAAAATACATACCACCTTTTTTTTAACCCAAAAATAAAAAAAATAGTACAAAGCCTGCTTTCTTGTTTTCCGTGAAGGCTGTTTTAGTCGCAAGCAAAATTTCAGCAATTAATCAACTGAGGGTTTCTTGAAGGAGGTGACAGCTGTGATCTAGAGAACAAACAGTGGATCTCTCTCTCTCCGATAATACATTTATTTGCTTGTTTTATTCAATCCATTTGTCAGCTTTTTATTTGTTGCATTTATACGCGTACAGATTTCTCCCTCATCCTCATTTCATCGTCAGAACAACCCTGTGAGGGAGGCTGAGAGAAGCAGGGATTAGCCCAGCGTCACCCAGGGAGCTTGGTGGCTGAATGTGGAGATTTGAACCCAGGTCTCTCGGGTCCTATTCCGACACCCTAAGCGCTTCACCACAATGGCTTTGTTAACCAGTTCCGGTTGGAGGGTGGAATCCCCAATTCATCTTTCGTAGGGTTCCCCATCTCTGTTTAAAGTCAGAAAGTACCATCAACACACTCACTCTGAATCATAAAGTGGTGCTTTTAAGTTAAGGGTTTTTATTTTTCAATGAGAGAGCAGCTATAGAGCTTGAAAGCAGAATTGAAACTCTAATAAAATACCTGCCCCTAAATGCCATTCTTGCCACACATTAAAATAACTCGGCAGCAAATCCTCAAATATCTTCAGAGCTAAAATATCAAAACTGGGTAGAAAAAAGAAAGGACATCTTCATGCAGAGCATAGTTAGACTGTGGAACTCCCTCCCACAGTGAGGTCCACCAGCTCTCATCAGATGTCAAACAGTTAAATAATTATATGACTTTGAGAAGACATCTGAAGGCAGCCTTGTTATAGGGAAGTTTTTAATGGTTGGTGTTTGATTGTGTTTTTAATATTTTGTTGGAAGCCACCCAGAGTGGCTGGGGCAACGAAGTCAGATTGGCAACATATATTATTATTATTATTACCCAGAGATCCCACTGGGGATGGAACTGAAGGACTTCTGCATGCATGTGGTACTGCAGAGCTATATCTTCCTATATAAATAGAAATGTAAGGTGTCGTCACGCCTTTATCAAAAAAACAGAAGCCTTTCTTCTAGGGATAATAGGACATACCGAAAGACCAGAAGAAATTATTTATGCAAGCAGCCTCAGCTGCCAGGACGTTTGATGCACAGAAATGGAAGGAAGATACCGTCCCAACCAAGGAAGAGTGGCGATCAAAATTAATGGACTACGCAGAAATGGCAAAACGTCCGGAAGAATAAGAAACCAAGAAGACAAAAAGCCTTAAATAAAGAACGGGGAAGTTATGTAGTTATTTAAAGAACTATTGTAAACAACAACAACAACAACAACAACATTATTTATACCCCTCCCATCTGGCTGGGTTTCCCCAGCCACTCTAGGCTGCTCCCTGCAGAATAGTAAAAGCACAATAAAGCATCAAACATTAAAAACTTAAAGGGCTGCCTTCAGATAAAATCAAGCAGTAAAAGGTGATTTGGGAGGGAAAGTAGAAAGAATCTAAAAAAGAAGTCAAGAGGGAGGTGTAGTTTAATTAAACAATTTTTCTATGCAACCAGAGAAGGAGGGGAAGGAAATCGAAAACGAGGGATACACATGTAAAGGAAGATTATTGTTAAACTGAAACTGAAAATATAGATCATAATATAAATAGATGGATAGATAAAAGGTGTTGTCACCAGGAAGTTCAGAGTTGGCCAGCGACATGGGCAAGGGCGGAGCCCCTAGTTCCTTCATATCAAGGCTCAAATCCTCTACCCATTTCCTGGTAAGAAGCCCCACTGAACTCAGTGAGACTTACTTCCAAGTAGACATTGTGCCATCCAGACAGGTTGTGCTATTGGCCTTTCCAAAAGCTTTCGACAGAGCGCCTCGCCGAAGATTCCTCCGCAAGCTTAGCAGTCGAGGAAGAAGAGGAGAGCTTCTTTTGTGGGCCAGGAATTGGTTCAGTTGCAGGAAGCAAAGGACAGTTCTCCCAAATGGAGAGAAATAGAAAGTGGAGTCCCCTGAGGATCGGTATTGGGACCTGCGGTTTTTATATTATCCAGAAAGGATGTTTAGATAAGAGCGAGCAGTGAGGTGGCCAAGTTTGCTGAAGTTCAGGGTCGGTAAAACAAAAGCAAAACAAGAGAGAGAGAGAGAGATTGAAGGACCTCTCCTGACTCAGTGACTGGCCTGATCCAGAAAGCTCTTCTTGTGTTGGGCTTGCTGATCGGAAGGTCGGCGGTTCGAATCCCCATGACGGGGTGAGCTCCCATTGCTCGGTCCCTGCTCCTGCCAACCTAGCAGTTCGCAAGCACGCCAGCGCAAGTAGATAAATAGGCACCACTGCGGCGGGAAGGTAAATGGTGTTTCTGTGCGCTCTGGCACTCGTCACGGTCTTCCGTGCACCAGTAGCAGTTTAGTCATGCTGGACACATAATAATAATAATAATAATAATAATAATAATAATAATAATAATAAACAATAATTTATTTATACCCCAACCTTCCCGGTTCAGAAAACCAGGCTCAGGGCGGCGAACAACAAATTTAAAACACTTAATTGATGCTACAAAAAACAGCATAATATACAGTATAAAACGTGAATAACAATAAAATAAAAAATCAATTTAGGGGGAAAATCCATCACCAGGGCTAGCTGGCTAAATTAGTCCTATTTGGGCAATGAGGAGACCAGAGGAGAATTAGCCGGGAAGCTTTCTGCGGACAAATGCCGGCTCCCTCAGTCTGAAAGCGAGATGAGCGCCCCAACCCCATAGTCGCCTTTGACTGGACTTTACCGTCCAGGGGTCCTTTGCCTTTACCTCTTGTGTTGGAATAAATAAATATATTTATGGGATGATTGGAGGGGAGATGCTCTCAGATGCCTGCTGGAGACTAGAGAGAGGACTGTGGCAAAGGCACCCCCACCCCCCCAGAGGCCGGCACAACCAGGAAATAACAGGATGAGGCGCGCTCCCTGTGGAACAGGCCGACAACCGCATCTCCTTCCCAGGCTGAGCTCATTAGTTCCAGCGAGCGGATCCATTAGTGACACTGGCAATTAAGTGTGCAAAAGCAACGGCAACGTGCGACAGCCGGCCTCTCCCCAGTGGGGGGCGGGGCGGTGAGGCACCCGTAGGAAAAATGGGCCGAGCCCCCGAGCCACCATGGGGTGCGGTCTCCAGGATTCTTGTTAAGAAAATAAAGATGGGAGCGAGTTGTTGAACGCCGGTTTCTGGGAATCCCAGACTCTCTGAGGGAGAGTCCCAGATTTACAGAAGCCGTCCCGGTTTCTGACTGGATCCCGGAACGTCCCGCTTTTCCTTAGGATGTCCTTATTTTCATAGGAAAAATGTTGGAGGGTATGGACCTGTGAGCCAAGAAGATCAGAAACTATACCACCTTCAGAAGACATCTGAAGGCAGCCCGGTATAGGGAAGTTTTTGAATGCTTAATGTTTTGTTATGCTTTTATATACCATATTTTTCGCTCTGTAAGATGCACTTTTTCTTCCTAAAAAGCAAGAGGTCCCTGGAGCCGAATTGCTGAGGAGCAAAAAGCAGATCATTCTCTTTTTTTTTTTGAAAGAGGGAAGTGGGTGTTGAAACAAAGCCGCTGATTGGCAAGCAATCGGGAAGGGAGATAAGAGACGCTAGCGATAAAGGAGGCTGCCTGGGAGGGGGGAGGTAAAAACCCATGGATCCTCAGGATGTTTGCATTGTGTCATCCCAAATTCACGAACAGATCACATAGCATGTCCATGGCTACAGCCTGCACACACAAAAACACGCATCCAGTGTTTCGTGGGACCGCAATGGCTGAAGCCAAGGAGCCTGCATTCGCTCCATAGGACGCACACATTTCCCCTTAATTTTTGGAGGGGAAAAAGTGCACCCTATAGAGCGAAAAATACGGTACTTGCACTTTGACGTGCTTTCGAACTGCTAGGTTGGCAGGAGCAGGGACCGAGCAACGGGAGCTCACCCCGTCATGGGGATTCGAACCGCTGAACTTCTGATGGGCAAGCCCTATTATTATTATTATTTTCGGGAGGGGGGGTCAGTTTATCGGTCTGGATTTGGGGAGCGCAGTGGCAAAGGTGATGGCAACCACCAAAGTTTTCCATCAGCAAGTCTTCCTGCGTGGTTCTTCGCCAAGGTCTGAAGCTGCAGGCCTTTGGCTTGTATTTCAAGCTCGGCTTCTCGGCTCAGAAAAGAAACACACCCCTCCGGTTGCAACTTGTGGGGCTGCGAAGAGGAGGAACCGGCTGCTAGTCCAGACCCGGCACCGGCAAGCCCAGGCTTGGAGATCTGCAGGGCACGCCGGCACCCACGCCCCTCCTGCGCTCCCCCAGGTTTCCCTCCCTTGCCCAAGGTTTCGACACTCAGATTTTGTCGGATCAAGAGACGAGAGAAGCAGACCGGGCAAGAAGAGGGAGAGGCAGTGAGAGACCAGCGGTCCGCGCCAAGAGATCCCTCGTTCGAAAAAGTGCCTCGCTTCCCCAGAAAGGATGCAGGCTGGGGGCCATTTGCACAGTTGGCTCGCATCTTGTGCAGGCGCCGAGTTCCGAGGGTTCTGAGTTCGAGAATCGCTTATACTCAAAGCCTCAATATTTTAGGCACCTAAACTCTGGAACTCCCTGCCTCTTGATTTCAGGCAGGCGCCTTCACTGTACCCTTTGCAAGGCCTGCTAAAACATTCTTTTTAAAAAATAAATCTCTTTTATTGAGCTTTACATTGCAAATTTAAATTCAAACGAAAAACATCCTCGTCCTCATTTAGGATTCCCTAAATCGTCCGACTCCCCATCGCCCCTCTGTGGTTACCATTTTCAAACTTTTCCCACTGCTTCACTTATTTTCTCATATAACCCAATTTTTCCCTAGTTCTTAATACATTACAAACGTTATTCAAATCCTGCCAAAGTTTTTAGTTGTCTCCAATGTTCTTTTAAAAAGGTAAAGGGATCCCTGACCATTAGGTCCAGTCGTGGCCGACTCTGGGGTTGCGGCGCTCATCTCGCTTTACTGGCCGAGGGAGCCGGCGTACAGCTTCCGGGTCATGTGGCCAGCATGACTAAGCCACTTCGGGCAAACCAGAGCAGCACACGGAAACGCCGTTTACCTTCCCGCCGGAGCGGGACCTATTTATCTACTTGCACTTTGACGTGCTTTTGAACTGCTAGGTTGGCAGGAGCAGGGACCGAGCAACGGGAGCTCACCCCGTCGCAGGGATTCGAACCGCCGACCTTCTGATCAGCAAGTCCTACTAGGCTCTGTGGTTTAACCCACAGCGCCACCCGTGTCCCTAATGTTCTCTTAGGTACATTATTAATTTTCCCCATTCCTTTTTAAAGTTCTCCTCTTCCCGGTTTCTGATTTTCTTGGTCATTTCGGCCATTTCGGCGTAGTCCATCATCTTCATCACCCATTCGTCTCTGGTCGGGACTTTGTCTTCTTTCCATCTGCTAAAACATTTTTGTTTGGAAAAGCCGACCCAGATGTTTAGGAAACTTAAGCTGTTTTCAGTCAGCTGTTATTTTAACTTCTCAAATGTCCTAAATTATTGTTGCTCATTTTTCTAGCTGGTAATTTTGCCATTTTTTCCCCTCTCTCTCTTTTTTTGTAAATTGCTTTGAGGGTTTTCTCTCTCTCTCTCTCTTTACAATCCAGTGGAGTAGAACTTTTACGAAACAAAACAAAACAATAAATAAATAAATATAAAGCAGTTTCCTGTATTTCTGGGTCCTGGGACCGGTGAGTTTTGACGTCTTTGTGAAAGACAAGGAGCAAATGACAAATCTGTAGGTGACACTCCGACGGGCGGGGTGGCTAATAGCTCGGAAGACAGATTGGCGATGATCTTGACAGGAGGGAGAAACCGAGCCAAGACTAACAACATCAATTTCAGCCGAGATAACGTGCCGAGTGTTGCAAAGAGGGAGGAAGAGTCAGGCGCAACCCAGACAGGATTGGCGAATGCCAGACTTGGCACCTGAAAGGGATCTGGGCGTGTGCTTGTTTTTAATAGACCACAAGGTGAACGTGAGCCAGGAATGTGATGCTGCGGCAGCAAAGGCAAAGGTGATCCTGGAAGTTCAAATCACCAGGAAATAATGGCTCCCCCTCTGTTCTGTTTTGCCCAGACCCCACTCGGAGTCTAATAATAATAATAATCAAAATAATAATCAAAATAATAATCAAAATAAAAAATTCCTTCCAGTAGCACCTTAAAGACCAACTAAGTTAGTTCTTGGTATGAGCTTTCGTGTGCATGCACACTTCTTCAGATACACTGAAACAGAAGTTGCCAGACCCTTCTATATAGTGAGAAGGTGGCGTAAGGTATAGGATACCTTATAAAAGAATAAACGGACATAAATCTGACATCAAGAATCACAAAACAGAGAAACCAGTAGGAGAACACTTCAATCTCCCAGGACATTCTATACAAGATCTCAAAGTAGCTGTTTTACTACAAAGGAATTTCAGAAATAGACTGGAAAGAGAAGCTGCTGAATTGCAACTCATTACCAAACTTAAAACCATGGAGAGACCTGGTCTGAACAGAGACATTGGATTCTTATCTCATTATACATGACTAAGCCATTTCTCACCTTCTCACCCCTTGCCTTTTCCTGTAAGACCTATTGCAGTCGTTAAGAGTCGTCAACAGGCTCATCTCAGCTATCTGCCAATCTCCCATTCCCACCACCCTTCTGAGTAATACCCCTCCCCACCTTCTCACTATATAGAAGGACCTGGCAACTTCTGTTTCAGTGTATCTGAAGAAGTGTGCATGCACACGAAAGCTCATACCAAGAACTAACTTAGTTGGTCTTTAAGGTGCTACTGGAAGGAATTTTTTTATTTTGACTATGGCAGACCAACACGGCTACCTATCTGTAATAATAATAATAATAATAATAATAATAATAATAATAATAATAATAAATTTTATTTATACCCCGCCCTCCCCAGCCAAGACCAGGCTCAGGGCAGCTAACACCAGATATAAAACAATGGATTGAAATACAACTTTAAAAAACAAGATTAAAATACAACATTAAAATGCAGCCTAATTTCAGAAGAAACTCAAAAACTTTTCTGGGGATGAAAATGTCAAATCTTCACCAAGGCCAACTATCCAGACCGGTCCTACGTGGGCCAGAAAAAAGCCAGGGAAGTCCCCAAGTAGGAGTTCCATCACAGAAGGAAAAAGGAAAAAAGAAAGAATGGAGGATATTAACAAGATGTGGGATTAATTTGGAGAAGGAAAACAAAGATAGCTTGGTTAGCTGAAATAAATGGATGAATAAAATTAAGACACTGCTTGATCGGAAAGGGAACCTCAAAGCCGATGGAATAAAAACAATGGAAATTTCAGTAAAAACAGTTCTAACTTATAGAATAAGAGAACAAGAAGAACATAGGTTGAAAGAAGACGGGGAAATGTTTATTGAATATGCGAGGGAAAATGGTGTACGTTGGAAAACATAGGCAGCATTAAGATAAATTCAGCAGTGTAAATATGTTTTGATGGAAGTAATAATGGAATACTGAGTGGTTTAGTTGGTATAAAATATGCAGGGATTTATGTTATGCAAAATGAACCATGGAAAGAGAAGGAGGGAAGTCACTGATATTTTAAGGTTGTTTAAATGAATATTCTAAATTGTAAAACAGAAAAGTTAATAAAAAAAATTTATATATATATATATATATATATATATATATATATATATATATATATATACACACACAGAGAGAGAGAGAGAGACAGACAGACAGACAGAGACAGAGTTAAAAGCAGCTATTTAAAACATTCAAAAAATAATAATTTTAATGAACAATAAGCTAAAAACTAGATAAAAGCAGAGGTCAACATTCTACACCTCTGCGTAGGCTTGCCTGGGCTAAAATGTTTTTAGCGGGCACCGAAAAGAGTACAGCACCGACCTGATATCAAGTGGCAGTGAGTTCCAAAGTGTAAGTGCTATCACACTCAAATATTGATTTCGCACCAGTTTTGCTGATCAAAGCAGTCAGCAGGGCATATGTGAAGCAAAGCAAACTTGCAGGGAAACTGCCCTCAAGTTGTTACGGGCTTTAGATACCTGACCTGGGAACAAATTTCTACCAGTGCAGATTTCTGAGCACAGATGCTTTGCCCGCCTTGCCCCTCCCTGCAAACCCCCCCCCCATTATGTGGTACAGCCCTCCCCGGTCCTCTTGTTGGAAGATTCAGGACACATACAGTATAAGGAAGTGCTTCTTTGTGCCATGCACTGGTGGAACTCCCTGCCACAGGAGGCACGGATGGCCACCCACGTAGGTGGCTGAGGATGTGACACAGCCATGGAGGAGGAGGGGGCTATTGATGGCTACTAGTCAGGATGGCAATGCCCTGAACCCAGAGACGCTTCTGAACCTAGTTGTGGAAGCTGCAGCGGAGGAGAGCTGGTGTTCTGCTTTCCCACGGTCTCTCCAGAGTACAGTGGGACCTTGGGTTACAGAGGCTTCAGGTTACAGACTCCGCTAACCCAGAAATAGTACTTCTGGTTAAGAACTTTGCTTCAGGATGAGAACAGAAATTGTGCTCCGGTGGCAGTGGGAGGCCCCATTAGCTAAAGTGGTGCTTCAGGTTAAGAGGCCCCATTAGCTAAAGTGGTGCTTCAGGTTAAGAACAGTTTCAGGTTAAGAACGGACCTCCAGAACGAATTAAGTTCTTAACCCGAGGAACCACTGTAGAACATGCTCTGGTTATCTCCCGCTTGGACTACTGCAATGTGCTCTACGTGGGGCTACCTTTGAAGGTGACCCGGAAACTGCAACTAATCTAGAATGCGGCAGCTAGACTGGTGACTGGGAGCGGCCGCCAAGACCATATAACACTGGTCTTGAAAGACCTACATTGGCTCCCAGTATGTTTTCGAGCACAATTCAAAGTGTTGGTGCTGACCTTGAAAGCCCTAAACGGCCTCAGACCAGTATACCTGAAGGAGCGTCTCCACCCCCATCGTTCAGCCCGGACACTGAGGTCCAGCTCCGAGGGCCTTCTGGTGGTTCCCTCACTGCGAGAAATGAGGTTACAGGGAACCAGGCAGAGGGCCTTCTTGGTGGTGGCACCCGCCCTGTAGAACGCCCTCCCACCAGATGTCAAGGAAAGAAACAACTACAGTGGTACCTCGGGATACAGACGCTTCAGGTTACAGACTCCGCTAACCCAGAAATAGTACCTCAGGTTAAGAACTTTGCTTCAGGATGTGAACAGAAATCATGCGGCGACAGCGGGAGGCCCCATTAGCTAAAGTGGTGCTTCAAGTTAAGAACAGTTTCAGGTTAAGAACGGACCTGCAGAAAGAATTACCGGTAAGTTCTTAACCCGAGGTACCACTGTATCTGACTTTTAGAAGACATCTGAAAGCAGCCCTGTTTAGGGAAGCTTTTAATATCTGATGAATTATTGTATTTTAATATTTTGTTGGCAGCCGCCCAGAGCGGCTCGGGAAACCCAGCCAGATGGCCGGGGTATAAATAATAAAATTATTGTTGTTATTCCCACGGGCAACTGCTTGGCCACTAGACTAGGCGAGCCACTGGCCTGATCCTGCAAGTTCTCCTGATGGTCTTCACCCGGCTCCTTCCGACAATGCTTGAAGGCCGTGTGAGCACAGCTTGTTAATTGGACTGCAATCGATGCCCCAGACAGAACGCCATCAATTAAAGGCATCTCCTATTCCTTCGCTGTCCTCGCTCCCTCTCCGAATTAATCAGCTCCTGTCCCAGCCACCTTAAACCTCCTCTTCTCCGTCTCCCATTAGTATTTTTTATCCTTCCATCTATTCATTACACTCTTTCGCTCCCTAACCGGCAGAGTTTCACCCTTCCAACGTTTTCCCCACCCTCTCCCCTCTTTCTCCCCCTCCATTATCTCGCATCTTCGCTCTCCATCTATCTCTCTCCCCCTGACAAGGAGGTATGGATCCGTACCACGCCGGGAATACCAATGCAGCCCCTCTGAAGCAGATTTGGCGACGGCGGGCGAGGGGCTGCCGGTCTCAGTGCAAAAACAATTGTCTGGCCCAGTCAGTGGGGGCAGCGTGGTGGCTGCCAGTCTTCGGTCTATGTTGGGACAGCGGTGGCAGCGTGGGGTAGTGGTTAGAGCGTCAGGCCAGGACCTGGGAGAGGCCAGGGTTTGAGTCAGCGCTTGTGCTGGGCCCAGGGGTAGCTCATGAAACGCAGTCCAGGTCCAGTCCAGAATCCGGAGGTTCTGCCAGGAGTCCGTCCGACAGGGGCAAGGAAGGACACGAAGCAGGAAACCAGGCAAGGTCAGGCACAGGATCACAGGCAGGTTCTGGCAAACAGCAACGTTGCTCCCGCAACCTGGGGCAGGGTCCGACAGCCTTTTATCTCTGTCGGGGTAACGGCCGGTCCTGATCCCCTGGCGACTCACCTCCCTGTCTCGCCCAAAGGCAAGCACTCCTCCTGCGAGTACTCAGGTCTCTCCTTCTCTCAGACCTCAGTCTCTGCAGCTCGGGAGACGTCGGTGGGTGACTAGACCCAGAGGCCACCTCAGCCTCTCCTGACCCAACCTGTAGTGGAGCAGCTGTAAGTGATGGCCCAGCTGGAGGCAACGAGGTCATCCCCGCATCTGGAGCCAGGGCAGGATCAGGCCCCTGACTCGGCCCAGCTGGTGCTTGTTGCAGGGGAACCTGTGCAGGCTGGGGCTCTTCAGAATCAGGCCCCAGACTAGGGTCAGCTGCCGCTTGAGGCAAAGGATTCAGTGGAGACCGAGACCCCTCTGGTTCCGAGCCCGAGTCCCAGGATATCACAGCGCTCAGGCATAAGACACCGTAAGGTGTGACCTTGGGGACCGGTCTATCCTGGATAGACCGGGACTATCCTGTGGAGGGAAAAGGCATGGTGGAGGTCAGGGCCGGATTGAGGTGGGATGAGGCCCTCAGCTCCTGAAGGTAATGGGGCCCTTTATATGTCCAGCTGTCCTTTGTCAGCAACAAATTGCCGCTGTTTTTTGTGTTGAACATATGGTAGACGGTAATTTATGGACCTCATAGGTATCCAAAGGGACGCGGGTGGCGCTGTGGTTAAACCACAGAGCCTAGGACTTGACGATCAGAAGGTCGGCGGTTCGAATCCCCGCCACGGGGTGAGCTCCCGTTGCTCGGTCCCTGCTCCTGCCAACCTAGCAGTTCGAAAGCACAAAGTGCAAGTAGATAAATAGGTACCGCTCTGGCGGGAAGGTAAACGGTGTTTCCATGCGCTGCTCTGGTTCGCCAGAAGCGGCTTAGTCATGCTGGCCACATGACCCGGAAGCTGTACGCCGGCTCCCTCGGCCAATAAAGCGAGATGAGCGCCGCAACCCCAGAGTCGGCCACAACTGGACCTAATGGTCAGGGGTCCCTTTACCTTTGCCTTTAAGAGGCTGAGAAAGGCCCAACTACAGTGGTACCTCAGGTTACATATGCTTCAGGTTACAGACGCTTCAGGTTACAGACTCCGCTAACCCAGAAATAGTACCTCGGGTTCAGAACTTTGCTTCAGGATGAGAACAGAAATCATGCTCTGGTGGTGCAGCGGCAGCAGCAGGAGGCCCCATTAGCTAAAGTGGTGCTTCAGGTTAAGAACAGTTTCAGGTTAAGAACGGACCTCCGGAACGAATTAAGTAGTTAACCCGAGGTACCACTGTACACCCATTTCCCCCATCTGAGGCCTGATTTCTCTCCCCCAGCCCACAATCCCCAAATCAAACAGTCATTGGAAAAAGCCCCCCAGCGGCAGGGGGCTGGGAAGCGGCAGGGAGACCCCATCCGGGGGCTTCTCATCAGCCCAAGCCCTGGGGCTGCTCTGATGCCTTCCCGGCGGGCAAGCGCCATCCGTGGCAGAAATGCCAGCAGTTCCAAAACGGCCTTCATTACAGCCCAGCGGGGGGGACGGGACGGCCCCCCTTATGAGCGGGTTTCTGCCAAAACGAAGGCGTCACTTTGGCAGCGGTTAGCGAGAGGAGCCAACCAAAAGTGGCACGCAGCGGGGCACCGCCTCTGAAATCGACTCGGGTCTCTTTCTCTCTCTCTCTCTCCCCTGCAACCTTTCCTTTTCTCCCCTAAGAAAGAGATTAATTGAGTTGGACAAGTTGGAGTCACAGAATCGACAGGGAAAGGGAGCAAGCGAGTTGGGCTGGTGGGGGGGGGGGAGAGAGAACACCACTGGGGAGAGATTGTGTATTTTGGTTGTCGTGTTTTTGTCACCCGTTTCCCAGTCGCCCGTTCTCCAGGTTGCACGAAAATCCGCCAGCAGTTTGCCGCAAATTTCTCCCAATTGGTGCCTTTTTTTAGATGCGCGTTGCACATTTTCTGCAAGCTTGTTTCCACACTAATACGACGCCTTTTTGAATGCTGGTTTTACTAATACGTTCACTCTTAGGCATGCTCTCCCCTACGATAAGATTTTTTGTAAATATTCTTCAGTAGGAGAACTGCACCTCAACATTCAGAGAAGCGTGAATTTCATTTCTCAAGATTGTTTCAGAAAGTTCGCTTAAAAAAAAAAGAAAGTTCACTTTTACAGTGGAACCTCGGGTTGTGAACGTGATCCATGTGGGAGGTACGTTCGCAACCTGCAGCACCGTGTCTGCGCACGCACGGGTCGCAATTCGATGCTTCTGCACAAGCGCTGAAATCTGGAAGTAACCTGTTCTGGTACTTCCGGGTTCAGCGCGGTGCACAACCTGAAATCACTTAACCTGAAGCGTCTGTAACCCAAGGTACCACTGTAAATGTAAACTGAATTGAATTTTTCCCTCCCTCCTGGCCCCAATCCCTTGTGTGAGCAATCAAAATTGAAGTGGAAAAGCAAAGACTTTGTTTCGTTTTGTGTGACTCTTTCTCTCTCTCTTCCTATATAATAAAAATGTAAGTTGTCGTCACGCAGACTGATGGGCAGCCATGCCAACTGCAGTGCGAGAAACAGGAGGCAGGGAGACCCAGGCGAGCTGTTTAATGGAGGTGGGAAAAGAGTATTTCTCTGTGTGTGGAAACCTAGCAATAGGTCTGGCGTGATTACCAGGAGGTCCAGGGGTCAGGGGGCCTTTCGATAACCTTATTCATTTGTGAACAGCAACTCAGCCTAGCACCTGGGACTTGCTACTAATGTAATCTTGAGGATCTTCCAAGTTCTTGAGGTTCTTCCAATTCTTCCAGGAACCACACCCAGGGAGCGATCAGGGACGTCTCTGAAATAGACAAGCCACATGCGCCACACTCACGGGTGTCAGAATCCCTTCATCCCAGGGACCCATCAGAGCCTAGCCTTACCTCAGGGCCTGCCTGGTATATCCCTTAATTTCTAGGGAGAAGGTCTCTCTTCTCATCCCAGGATGCCTTGGAGCACCCTTGCAACGACACATTTTCTCATTTCCCCAATCTTAAATTCGGCTCCTCACGAAAATTCATCACAATATTTCAACTAATGCACATACTTTCTTTCTTTTCTTTGCAAATGATTTCCCCTAATCTAATGCCATTTACCGTATTTTTTGCTATATAAGACTCACTTTTCCCCTCCTAAAAAGTAAGGGGGAATGTGTGCGCGTCTTATGGAGCGAATGCAGGCTGCGCAGCTATCCCAGAAGCCAGAACAGCAAGAGGGATTGCTGCTTTCACTGCGCAGCGATCCCTCTTGCTGTTCTGGATTCTGAGACTCAGAATATTTTTTTTTCTTGTTTTCCTCCTCCAAAAACTAGGTGCGTCTTGTGGTCTGGTGCGTCTTATAGAGAGAAAAATACGGTATTTTGTGTGCCATTTTCCATAATATAATATGATGATATGATATGCATTTTTTATCCACTTTCCTCTGACACATGCATTTCGGCAGGCTGCACCAGGAAGAATTTGGAAAAGCGTGGGCTTGTTTTCTTTTTTAAAAAATGGAGAGCTGCCTTTCAGTCTCAGTGGAAATTTGGTTGGGTTGCTTTGAAATGCAAGTGAAATTTATCCCCCACGCAAATTCATCCCCCACACAGTGTGACCACTTGCTAAGCTGTTCTCGGTGCCGGTTAGGGCAGGCATCGGGGCATGCGCAGAGTGTTTACCTCCTTCCTTGATGTCAGCCATCAGGGCCTCTGGGAGAAGGACTATGTCTTCTTCTTTCATCTTCAAAGGATGCACGGTGGTCACAGGCCACCCCAGGCTCCTTTGGGAGGAAGAGATTGAAATCCAGTAAATAAATGCAAATAAATAAATGCAAAGTCTGAGCCGGGTGGGAGTAGGAAAGGTTCTCGCTAGTCATCATCGTACATAACATTTTGCAGAACATTTTTCAGGGCTCTGCCTGCATGTTTCTATGCCAGGCAACACAGCAGGGTTGTTGTAAGCCCTTCTCTCTCCCCCCTCCCCATCTCTTAATTGTCCTCAGCAATTAAATTTGGTTTCCCTTTTTTTTCTGTGCCGGGGGAACTCTCAGCGCAGAGAAAAGGGCAACGCAATTTAATTTAATCACAGCAATAAACAAAAAAAGGTTTTGACTCTACAGTCAGGAGTTTTGCAAAGGCTGGTTTAGGTGTCAGCAGCCCCCCAGGAAACAGATAACAGAGACAGACAGAGAGGAAAGCCGGCCTCTCCCCAAGACCTCCTCGGATGTGCTTTCAGCAAAAACCCCAGGCTGAAAGACAACTGCCGAGCTCAGCAGATCTCTTCCCTTCGACAGCCTGTGAAATGGGTCTCCCGCCTCTTTCTCCCGCAGGTTTCCTGCCACTCAGCTTGCCAAATGGGACTGAGCAGGCCTCTGCCCTCAAGGATGCTCCAGTTAAGGTTCATTATCATGCTGATTAAGACTGAAAGCGTTTTCTAAGCACCGAATTAAGAGGCGAGACAGATCCTGCAGGCTCACGGTCTAATAGACGTGATGCAAAAGGGAAAAGGAGCTGGAGAACTGAACCCGGGACCTTATGCATATACAAAGGAGGTGCTCTTCCACTGATGGCCTTTCAAAGGATAAAAAGCAACCTAAGATGCCGGTCCTCATGGTTCCTAAGAAAGGGCTGGCGCAAATAGGAAGTTGGGAAGCTGCCATAGAGTAGCGTATTTTTTGCTCTATAAGACGCACCAGACCACAAGAGGCACCTAGTTTTTGGAGGAGGAAAACAAGAAAAAAAATATTCTGAGTCTCAGAAGCCAGAACAGCAAGAGAGATCGCTCCGCAGTGAAAGCAGCAATCCCTCTTGCTGTTCTGGCTTCTGGGATAGCTGTGCAGCCTGCATTCGCTCCATAAGACGCGCACACATTTCCCCTTACTTTTTAGGAGGGAAAAAGTGTGTCTTATAGAGCAAAAAATACGGTAACTTGGACCCTTGTTCCATCTCGCTCGGTGTTTTCTACGCAGAGCAGCAGCGGATCTCCGAGGTGGTTCTTAGACAACCTGGAGATGAACCTGCGCTGTTGTGAATGCAAAGCAAATTCTCTACCCAACAGCTAAGGGCCGTCCCCAAGCCTTGGGCAGTGCCAGACCCCACGATTGCCGCTCAGAATATCAGGATGTGGAAAGCAAGGTACATGCTCATTCCTTTCTCCTTATCTGCACCGCTGATGTTGGTTTTGCATTTAAATTTCCACCCGAGAGGGAATGAGAGAGAGAGACAGGCAAGCGACGAGCTGCAGGCCTCTCCGACAAGACAAGCCAGCTTCCTCCTGGGTCTCTGTCCGGGCACGCAGAGGCAGGAACGCGGTTTGTCAACTCCGCCCCTCTCCCCCCACCCCACCCTGTCGGAAATGAGAAACAGGCTGCCGCCATCGGGAGCACCTGTTGACGCTCTGCCAGGAGCCCAAGCAGGTGAACAGGTACGTGGCAGGTGTACGCAATCCAGGGAAGTAAGTTTTTGTAGGCAGAATTTTAGGGATTGGAGGCAACCCGTGGTCATCTAGTCCAACCCCCCTGCAATGTAGGAATCGCAGCTAAAGAATCTCTGACAGACCTCCATCCAGCCTCTGTTTCAAAACCTCCAAGGAAAGAATGAATGAATTTTATTATTTCGGTCACAGACCAGTTCCAGACCACATACAGTATCAAGGAAGTCATAAAACACGATAGGGATACATTTGAATTTGCAATTAGGTATAACAGGGACTAGTGATGTATGGAAGTGAGAGCTGGACCATAAAGAAGGCTGATCGCCAAAGAATTGATGCTTTTGAATTCTGGTGCTGGAGGAGACTCAGGAGAGTCCCATGGACTGCAAGAAGATCAAACCTCTCCATTCTGAAGGAAACCAGCCCTGAGTGCTCACTGGAAGGACAGATCCTGAAGCTGAGGCTCCAAGACTTTGGCCACCTCATGAGAAGAGAAGACTCCCTGGAAAAGACCCTGATGTTGGGAAAGATGGAGGGCACAAGGAGAAGGGGACGACAGAGGACGAGATGGTGGGACAGTGTTCTCAGCATGAGTTTGACCAAACTGCGGGAGGCAATGGAAGACAGGAGTGCCTGGCATGCTCTGGTCCAGGGGGTCACGAAGAGGCGGACATGACTAAGCGACTAAACAACAACAACAACAAAATAACAGGGACAATACAGATATAGCAACAGTTAAAAATATATATAAATTAAAAATTAGTCACTAACCTATAACTTGAAATTATCATTTAAGGCCTTAATCATTAGGATAGCACAGCTTGCTCCCTAAGTTTTATGGCAATCACACAGAATTTGGCTACCCTTAATGTGATTTCAGGATCCTTGTCCTCTACCTGGGATTTTAGGCATTGAAGTTTGGGTTCATTTGCAGATTTTTTGCAAAGCAGGGGTAATAAATACCGGGCATATATCCCCAAAGAAACTGCAGTGTAACAAGGCATGAGAGAGAGTTTCTGCCTCCATCAAGCCGCAGGGGCAGACTCGTTCCGCGGATGGTTTACCTTCAAATCTGCCCTGCAGTAAGGCAGTTGGCAGCACGTTGAATCTAGCAAGGGTAAATGACCGTCTGTATTTGGCTATTTGTCTCCAAGGAAAGAGAGGACACCATCTTCCGAGGGAGCCTGTTCCGCTCTCGAACAGCTCTTACCACCAGAAGTTTCTTCCTAACATTTAGTCGGAATTGCGTGGCAAGGTCCCAAACCCTCCCGGGACATGGAATAAAGGCACGTGAAACAGTATTTTTGGTTAATGGGCGAAAAAGGCCACAACTTTATTGGTTACAGAATGTGAATGGTATTGGCTTAGGCACTGGAAACCACACGACTATATCTGTCACGGTCCAGTCTACGGGCGATCGAAGTCCTGGCTGAGGACGTCGGGCCCGGAGGCAAGATGGCGGGGTGGGAGCAGGAACGAGAGTTCAGAAGCCAGGGGTCTGAGGGTCAGGAAGCAAGGAGTCACGAAGTCCAGGGTCTGAGGGTCGAGAAGCAAGGAGTCACGAAGTCTAGGGTCCGAGGGCCGAGAAGCAGGGAGTCAAGAAGCCGAGGTCCGAGGGTCAGGAAGAAGAAGCCAACCGCAGCAAGGCAGGGAACGTGTTGCTGCGGCAAAGAGCCGAAGGGAAATGCTGACCTTATATCCCTTCCCAGCTCTTGCCACCAGGTGCAGCGCGTTACCAGCCAGCCTCACCTGTGCGGCCGCACCTTGCCTCTCCAGAACAAACTTAGGAAGGCCCCAGTACTGTGAAGCCCTACTGGTCACAGGGCCCGGCTCCTGCACGCACTCCTGACAATATCTGACTCCTGCCCATCTGCAGGACCAGTGGTCAGGGATGATGAGAATTGTAGTCCCAAAACATCTGGAGGGCCGAGTTTGGGGGTGCCTGGGCTAGCCTAAAGCACCAAAAGTAAAACTGGCACCCTTTGCTCTACCCACTTTCGTCTCCGGCCATGCCAGGTGGCTTGTGGGAGGTTACACGTGAAAGATATTCCTATCCCCTGTTGGTTTCCAGAGCCTTCAACATCCCCTGATGGCCCTCATCCTGCAGATTATCAGGATCCACAGTGAGACTTGGCACTTTTCCTGGAGTTTTTTTAACCTTCATCATTCAGTTCTCGGTTACAGTCAGGGATCCACAGAGCAACGCATTCCCCTCCATCCTTTGGGAAGGACCGGTGGCAGATTCAGTACATCACAAATCCATTGCCAGGAGAGGGTGGCTGGCGGCCGTCTTTCATCTAAGCTGCAAACATTTTGCCTTTATATGTATGAGGAAAAAAGGGGTGGTGGGAGAGAGGGGGGGGAGGGAGAGAGATCTGATATCAGCCAGCGGCTAACAGAGCCCGCTTGGCTAGTAAATAACGGGGCCGTTTATTTATAAAAGGATCTCTTTGATGTAGATAATTAAAAAGTTGGCCTCCTTCCCGCGGGAATTAATTGTCCCCGACCGAACGCGGCGGCGACAGCGTTTTTCGGAAACGGCAAGAATCGGCAAGGGGCTGCTGGTGATATATATATATATATATATATATATATATATATATATATATATATATCCTTTCATTTGGGGCACTTGAGCAGCAGCCTAAATAAGTCCAATATTGGAGATTAATGGGCGTTTAGCCTCGTTGAATTAATAACTTCGCCGGCACGCACACAGAAAAAGATGCAACGCGTTTTGTCTTTTCTGGGAGAATGACATTGGAAAGGTGGCGTGGGCTTGGCTCCCAACCAGCGCTAGGCCTCAAATAATAATAATAATAATAATAATAATAATAATAATAATAATAATGATAATTTATTATTTATACCCCGCCCATCTGGCTGAGTTTCCCCAGCCACGCTGGGTGGCTCCCAACAGAATATTTAAAACACAATAAAACATCAAACATTAAAGACTTCCCTAAACAGGGCTGCCTTCAAGTGTCTTTTAAAGATAAGATAGCTGCTTATTTCCTTCACATCTGATGGGAGGGTGTCCCATAGGGCGGCGCCACTAACAAGAAGGCCCTCTTCCTGGTTCCCTGTAGCCTCACTTCTCGCAATGAGGGAACCACCAGAAGGCCCTTGGAGCTGGACCTCAGCGCCCGGGCTGGACGATGGGGGTGGAGACGCTCCTTCAGGTAAACAGGACCGAGGCCGTTTAGGGCTTTCAAGGTCAGCACCAACACTTTGAATTGTGCTCGGAAACGTACTGGGAGCCAATACAAATCTCTCAAGACTGGTGTTATGTGGTCTCGGTGGCCACTCCCAGTCACCAGTCTAGCTGCTGCATTCTGGATTAGTTGCAGTTTCTGAGTCACCTTCAAAGGTAGCCCCACGTAGAGCGCATTGCAGTAGTCCAAGCGAGAGATAACCAGAGCATGCACCACCCTGGCAAGACACATCCCATTAGCAGAAGGGTTTCCAACTTGCCCCCAAAGAATTTACCTTCCTTCTCCTCTCCCCACAATCTGTGCACCTCACGGAATCCGTTCTGGGTTTTACGCCATCGCTTAATTGGCTGCGCATGAGACTCTTAATTTCAGGGTTGTGAGTTCAAGCCCTGTGTTGGGCTTCCTGCGTTGCGGGGGGTTGGACTAGATGACCCTTGAGGTCCCTTCTGACACCGCCATTCCATGTTTTTCTATGAAACAGCTCTGCGGAAGATTTGGGGAGGGGAAAGTTCCATTACAGGAGCAGAATTTTTTTTGGGGGGATGAACGAATTCCTATGCCCCACAAATAACTCAGAGATGCATTTTAAATAAAAGGACACATTCTACTCAAGGAAAAAACACACTGATTCCCGGACCGTCCACGGGCTGGATTGAGAAGGCAATTGGGCTGGATCTGGCCCCCGGGCCTTAGCTTGCCTACCCATGGGCCAAACTCTAGACTCAATGTAGGAATTCAGTAAATATCTTGGGGGGGGGGCCTTCTCCCTCCCCTCCTAAACTGGAAGCAGCTATGAGGAATAAATTGTGGGTGGTGTCCAATGCTAGTCCTAACTCAGAGACGGCGTATTTAAATGAATGCATGTGACTTTGATTCATTACCTTCAAGGAGTGGCGTGATTCTGTTTAAGTTTTGGGGGAAAAACCAATAAAATATGTTAAAAATTTCCTCCCCCCGTCCCCCGGAGCTTGCTCTGAGTCACAACTTGTTTGAACACAACCCTCAAGGGGTTTTGCGGGAAGCTTAAAATGGCGTAGAGCAAAGGAGGGGCCCCGATCCAGTCCACACACTGCCAGCTCCCCGCCCGCCCGCCCGCCCGCCATGGCCAACACTCCTCTTGGCTTATTCGTCACCATGACATGCCCAGTTTGACCCTATAATAGCAGACCTGAATTTCATTTAATCCCAGTGTGCAGAAATAAAAATGTATCAAGCTGTAGCCCCTTGCTTAAAAATAAGCAAGATTCTAGTCCTCATTGGTCCTGATTTAAATAAGAACATTGCCTGTTTCATGGGGGGTGGGGTTGGTTTCTTGGGAGTGTTCCTCCTGCCCTCCTCCTAACCAAAGGAAAAAGAAAAATATTCGGTTGATACCCAGCTCTACCTCTCTTTTAAATCGGAACCAGTGAAGGCGGTGAAGGTCCTGTGTGAGTGTCTGGAGGCGCTTGGAGGATGGATGGCAGCTAACGGATTGAGGTTGAATCCTGACAAGACAGAAGTATTGTTCTTGGGGGACATGGGGCGGGCGGGTGTGGAGGACTCCCTGGTCCTGAATGGGGTACCTGTGCCCCTGAAGGACCAGGTGCGCAGCCTGGGAGTCATTTTGGACTCACAGCTCTCCATGGAGGCGCAGGTCAACTCTGTGTCCAGGACGGCTGTTTATCAGCTCCATCTAGTACGCAGGATGAGACCCTATCTGCCCACAGACTGTCTCACCAGAGTGGTTCATGCTCTGGTTATCTCCCGCTTGGACTACTGCAATGCGCTCTACATGGGATTACCTTTGAAGGTGACCCAAAAACTACAACTAATCCAGAATGCGGCAGCTAGACTGGTGCCTGGGAGCGGCCGCCGAGACCACATAACACCGGTCTTGAAAGATCAAAGTGTTGGTCTAAACGGCCTCAATCCAGTATATCTGAAGGAGCGTCTCCACCTCCATCGTTCTGCCTGGACACTGAGGTCCAGCTCCGAGGGCCTTCTGGTGGTTCCCTCCCTGTGAGAATCCAAGTTACAGGGAACCAGGCAGAGGGCCTTCTCGGTGGTGGCACACGCCCTGTGGAACACCACCCTCACCAGATATCAAGGAAATAAACAACTACAGTGGTACCTCAGGTTACAGACACTTCAGGTTACAGATGCTTCGGGTTACAGACTTCACTAACCCAGAAATAGTACCTCAAGTTAAGAACTTTGCTTCAGGATGAGAACAGAAATTGTGCAGCGGTGGCGCGGCAGAAGTGAAGTTACAGAGAAGTGAAGTTACAGGGAACCAGGCAGAGGGCCTTCTCGGTGGTGGCACCCGCCCTGTGGAACACCCTCCCTTCAGATATCAAGGCAATAAACAACTATTTTACTTTTAAAAGACAACTGAAGGTGGCCCTGTTTAGGAAAGTTTTTAACATTTAATGCTGTATTGTTTTTAACACTCAATTGGAAGCCCCTCCCCCCCCCCGAGTGGCTGGGGAAACTCTGCCAGATGGGTGGGGTATAAATTATTATTAATATAAAAATGCTTTGCCCAGAAGACGCCTCTGTGAAGGAGCCTTGCCTGATCCAGAAGAATAGCTGCCTACACAGAGAGACACCAGCGCACACAAACCCTTTATCATCGTCTCCATCAATCATGCTAAAACAATTAAAGGCAGAGGCAATTAGCAGAACAGCAATAAACATCTGCAGAGCCCAGGTATATTACACTCATCCATTAATATCAGGCCGCAGAGACTTCGATGGCGAAGTAGCAGGAGACACAGTGGCAAGGAGGGGGTGGCTTCATTCAGAAGTGGGAGGGGAAAGGGACAGGGGAGAGGGCATGGGCTGCCCCCTCCCTGGGCTCCTGGAAGGGCCCTCACAGCTGTACAGCAGGCAGAAATGCCCCTGGGCAACACTCTTCCCTCTCACTGCGGAGCCAACCGGAAGCCGCTCCTGTTGAACATCTGCCGTGCAGATGGCTACAGCCATTTTGAGGCCTGCTAGAAATTGTTCTGCCGGACCTGATATTTGTTTCTGAAACTCTCATATCGTATAAGATTATGCAGTCTTTGTTGTCTTGAGCAGCACCTGGTGGAACAGGCAGGGTGCAGATTTACTTTTAAAAAGTCACTAGTCCTCAGGTTTTTGTCCATGGAGTTTTCTTGGCAGGGATACTGGAGTGGCTTGCCGGTTCCTGCTCCAGGTGGATCATGTTTGGTCCACTATGACCTGTCCATCTTGGGTGGCCCTTCACAGCATAGCTCATAGCTTCTCTGAGTTAGTCAAGCCCCTTCGCCACAGCAAGGCAGGGATCCATGAAGGGATCTAAAAAACTAAGATCATGGCCACTGGGCCCATCACCTCCTGGCAAATAAAAGGGGAAGAAATGGAGGCAGTGAGAGATTTTACTTTCTTGGGCTCCATGATCACTGCAGATGGTGACAGCAGTCACAAAATTCAAAGACGCCTGCTTCTTGGGAGAAAAGCAATGACAAACCTAGACAGCATCTTAAAAAGCAGAGACATCACCTTGCCAACAAAGGTCCGTATAGTTAAAGCTCTGGTTTTCCCAGTAGTGATGTATGGAAGTGAGAGCTAGACCATCAAGAAGGCTGATCGCCGAAGAATGGATGCTTTTGAATTGTGGTGCTGGAGGAGACTCTTGAGAGTCCCATGGACTGCAAGAAGATCAAACCTCTCCATTCTGAAGGAAATCAGCCCTGAGTGCTCACTGGAAGGACAGATCCTGATGCTGCGACTCCAAAACTTTGGCCACCTCATGAGAAGAGAAGACTCCCTGGAAAAGACCCTGATGTTGGGAAAGATGGAGGGCACAAGAAGAAGGGGATGACAGAGGACAAGATGGTGGGACAGTGTTCTCGAAGCTACCAGCATGAGTTTGACCAAACTGCAGGAGGCAGTGGAAGACAGGAGAGCCTGGCGTGCTCTGGTCCATGGGGTCATGAAGAGGCGGACACGACTAAACGACTAAATAACAACAACAACAACAACAACAACAGTCCTTGGCTGCGGAGAGGCAGACTAGACTTAACTCACACAGAGTGGCTGCAGTTTCCACTCAAGGGAATCATGAAGACCAATTCCAAACGGGAACCTGCCGGCGGAGATAAAGCAGGGGTGGGTGGGTTCCTTAACCTGTTGTACATCTGTCTTGCAGAAGCTTAAAAGAATGTGCCTATTCCAAGAGTTTGAGCTTCTCTAAAAAGCCCTTTCTGGATTGGTGGAAGGCAGGCAACAGGTATGCAAAAATGAGGCAGTCTGCACGTGCTCAGGGACACACTGGCTTGGCTGTGAGAAGGAGCTTCCTCGGAGGCGAGTATTGCAGGATCCAGCAAGGCCCTTAGGAAGAAAACAAATTAATTCTTCAGCTTCCGTTGACCTGTTTTATTTGACTGTTGCTCTTAACGGTGTTGCGCGTGACAGTTATTTTAGGGTATTTTAAAACAGGAATATAGGAAGCTGTTTTATAGTGAGCTGGGCCATTGACCCATCAAGCTTAATATTGCCTACACTGACTGGCAGTTGTTCTCCAGGCTTTCAAGGCAGGGGACATTCCCAGCCCTTCCTGGATATGTCAGCGATTAAACCTGGGACCTGCTCTGTCAATGAGCTATCGCACTTCCCTTCAAATTAAAGATATAAGATTCCAGGCCTCACGGCTCTGATTTAAATGAGAACATAGCAAGCTGCCTTCTACAGAGTCAGGCTATTGCTCCACTTAGCTCGGGATTGTGTCATCTATCAATATTCTTGTTAATTGGGCGAACCAGCCAATCAGGGACCATGCAACCTTCTTGATGACATCACAGTGCCACATAGCCAATCAGAATTGGCAACACGATTCCGTCACCAAGCCGAACCGGAGCGAGGGCAATGCTTTTCACCCTCACTCTGTATGCAAAATGACACACACCCACACCCACATTTTTAGCAGACTCTCCATATTATTACCAAAGCAGATGATTTGCAAGGGGCAGACTTTTTGGAGAAAGGGGAAACCACTGTTTGGGTTTTGTCTTAGCACTGCTCATTCTCTGTGCTAGATCTCTGCCCCTGAAACACACACAAACATCTCAGCATCCCTGATGGCTTCTGGATAGCAGCCCTAAATGCTAAACGAGATGATCTCTTGCTAACAAGGATTACGATCTATCTTTAGGGCTGAGAAAAGGAATCCACTTTAGGAGCCGTGAACCCTTTGCTCGGAGGGTGACAGCTCCATACGTTTCAGCCAATCTCTTCGGATGGATGGATGGGGGCGCTTACGACTCTGGGGCCTTCCAGCTTCGCCCCATAACAACACCAGGACCTTTTCCCCTTACACAACCTGTCTGTTCCACAAACCCTTCAGCCTCCCTGTCCTTGAATTCACGCAATAATCCAATTTAGCCAGCTGTGCAGAGAGACGCCAAACTTAACTCGAGACGGGAATTAACTCCTCTCAAACAGCAAGGGCCCAATCCCGGAATGTGCAAGGTGCTCGTAGAACATGCGCAGAGTGCATTCACTTCCCCGCTACCTGTTATACAAGGTGTGACTGGAAAGTTCGGTGAACAGTCACAGAAATCGGACAGCGAGAAATATTCGAACATACAATCGTCATAAGGTAAAGGTAAAGGGACCCCTGACCATTAGGTCCAGGCGGGAAGGTAAACGGCGTTTCCGTGCGCTGCTCTGGTTCACCAGAAGCGGCTTAGTCATGCTGGCTACATGATCCGGAAGCTGTACGCTGGCTCCCTCGGCCAGTAAAGCGAGATGAGCGCTGCAACCCTAGAGTCAGCCACGACTGGACCGAATGGTCAGGGGTCCCTTTACCTTTACTGCACTCATGTTTGTGGGTTTCCCGTTAGGGAATCGGTTTGGACTGGAGTTGGGTTGATCCAAACCTCATAATGGGAAATTAAAAGAAACTTTATTGAATGTTAAATGACAATATGAATTAAAATGTAAAATACAACCAAGGTAACTAATTGTATCTGTAAATGAATATAGACAAACAACAAGACGTGTATATACAGAAGGATTTATTTGTATATAGACACTGTAGGGATAAAGTTGAAAGAAGAACAACAATATACAAAATCGATAAAGACCATGTGAAAAACTTAGAGACGTCATAAAAAAGCCAGAAGAAGGAAGGAGGGAAGTCAACTCTTAGGAGTAAATGTAAAGTAATGTGTATATGTATAGTTATAGTATGTAATCATAAAATCAATAAAGATTATCTTAAAAAAAATAGAGTTGGGCTGATCCAATTACAGGGCTCTTCTGATATTCTTATCGAACCTCCAGGTCTGAGGGCAGTCTATCTCAGTTCTTAAATTCTTGGGGTACCTGGCAACTGTGAGAACAGGAAGGTGGACTAGATAATAATAATAATAATAATTTATTTTTTATACCCCGCCCATTTGGCTGGGCTTCCCCAGCCACTCTGGGCGGCTTCCAAAAGAATATTAAAATACCATAATACATCAAACATTAAAAGCTTCCCGAAAGATTGCTTTCCCCTACACTTTCCCCCAATCTAGCAGGACCCTTGTACCCAGATGGGTCGGGTACAAATACAATAATCATCACCATAATAGGCATGGCTGTGTTTTTAATACAGCCTCAAATTTTCTACCTTTCCCACTCCAACTGACCAGTAGCCCTGCATATCTCTGAAGCCTGCCTACCCACCAGGGCACTTTGGTCAAGAGAGATGTCACCAGGCAGGAAACGCACCCCTCCCTCAAATCTCTGCTGATTTTCATTTCCCTTTCCCTAACGCGGCTCACAACCCCATTTAAAGATTGTGTAACCTTTCTTGCAGGCCACCAGCATTAATTGCCTGAAATCAATTTGTTTTGAAGTGGAAGAGGCTGGCTTGGCCCCTTCTATGCGGGCGCCGCAAAAGAGGCAATTTTTTAACATACGCAAACGTGGACCTGCCCAGCCAGCTTGGGGAAAAACATCAATTACCGATGGATAGACGCAGGGAGATTTATCCGGAGGACTGATGCTATGGGATCATTCTTCTGTCTCTCTCGCCGCTGGGCTGCGAACATCCATCTCCCTGGGATTACAGATGATAATGAATTCCTGGGCACGATCCAAATCTGAAGGGGCAGGGAGAGGAGGGGGGAGGAACCCATAAAAAGTGGATTGATGGGCCCTAGTTATTTTTCTAAGGGGCATAAAGATTGGAGCAGGGGGATGTGGGAGCCAGACTTCTGCAAGGCGCAAGCCCAACGGGATACTGGACGCCGAATCCAGCTTTCAGAGTCAAAACAGCAACTCCGAAAGGTTGTACGTAGATCAATCCCTACTCCGAGTAGACCCCTCGGGTGGTGTCCAACTCAATTCCACTTACAAGTCCATTTGAAATGAACGGAACAAAGTCTGGCTGTGTGTACACAAGCCATATGTTTTTAAAGGACATTCTCATCCCCAAAGAATTCTGGGAACTGTAGTTTGTTAAGGGCGCTGGGAATTGTAGATCTGTGAGGCTTGTAGGGTGGGGATGTGCTTTGAAGGTATGGTGTGCATGCAGCCCTGGTCACGTTGATTCATTTCAGTGGGTCTACTCTGAGTAGGACTTGCGGGGAGATACAAGACACGTTCTGAGTCCTTCAAAGGAAATATGATTTTTATTTATTTATTTCTTGTTTATGTATTAGATTTATATACCGCCTGTCATCATAAGATCTCAGAATGGATCGCAGGCTTTAAAATAAGCTTTCAGATCTAATAAAATTCTTAGCCCTTGCGATCACAAACATGCTCAAATTTTGAACTATTATTATTATTATTCTCAAAGAATTATTTTCTGGTATACAGGTGGCAAAGAACTGTAATAATCTCCATTTCTGGGGGTGTCTAGCTTAGGGTTTCTTTTCTCCCCAAGATCAAGTTCCTGTTCCTAATGGTTGCAAAAATATCAGAGATTTCATTTTCTTTTTGAAAAACAGATCAAGTTCCTAAATCTTGAAAAAATCTAGGAGTTTGTTTGGGTTTTGTTTTTTAATCGAGTTCCTAGGCCCAATGCTTGCAAAAAATATATCCAAGTTTTCTTTACTAGGACTCAGGGAGAATGTCAAGCCTCCCTCTCCTTTCTTAGGGATCTTTGTTTTAAAATTGGACTTGCACAGGAAAACCCTTCGAACAGAAGACACCTTGCGACAGAGGACTGTCTGCAAAGTACTGTAAAGTAACTGTAAAGTAAGACATGGACCGTTGACGTGGTGCCCTTGAGATGTTGTCGGACACAGGCTCCCTATCCCAGACTTGGTTCAGCTGCCGCCTGAGGCAAAGGATCCGCTGCGGACTGAGACACCTCTGGTTCCAAGTCCAAGTCCAAGTTCCAGGCCATCACAAAGGGGTTTTTCAGAGGCACAGGGAGCAGCGGCCAGTCCCTTCCCAATAACAGGAAGGTGCTGTTACTCTGAAGCCTAGAGACCTGTAGAAATTATGGCGTCCGAGAGGAAAAGGCAATTAAGAGACCCGCCCAGCAGTGAGAAGCCCGGAGCCTGAAGGAATCGGCAGAAGCAATTTTGTCCCACTTGAGGAAGATGCAGACCTCCTCGCTTTGAAAGAGATTTTTCATTAATCCGCTGGGGAAACATCCTAACAATGGAAGCGGCGGATGGTTGACAAGTCCCCATTTTCTCGCCGCTCAGGAAAAGGCTTGGCCGGGCATCTGGGGAAATGCTTTCGCGCGAGGACTTGAGGAGGACCACGTTGGATCAGGAAAAAGCTATTCCTCGCGGCGATTCCCATAATGGTCTGTCTGAGGCCACAGGGGAAGCCTGTAATGAGGACAGGAAGGCGACAGACCACTCCTGTGCGCCAAGGGCGAAGCTTTCGCCTGGTTGAAATGCCCTTTCACTTCTACGCAGCGTGTTGGGCAATATTCCATTGCTGACAGCTCACCTGAGCTGTTAGGTAACCCCACACAGCATCTCTAAGCTGAGAGAGGAAAGAAGCCTCACTGACGAACGTAGCATGCACAAAAGCAGCCTAGAATCGGGCCCCATCTGCACTATACAGTGGTACCTCAGGTTAAGTACTTAATCTGTTCCAGAGGTCCGTTCTTAACCTGAAACTGTTCTTAACCTGAAGCACCACTTTAGCTAATGGAGCCTCCTGCTGCCGCCGCGCCGCCGGAGCACGATTTCTGTTCTCATCCTGAAGCAAAGTTCTTAACCTGAAGCACTATTTCTGGGTTAGCGGAGTCTGTAACCTGAAGCGTATGTAACCTGAAGCATATGTAACCTGAGGTACCACTGTACCTCTGAAGCAGCAGCAGCAGACTTTAGGCAGACCTGGCTTCCCCCAGGGAATCCTGGGAACTATAGTTTTTTAAAGGTGCAGAGAGGCTGTCATTCCTCCGAACAGAGCTACAATTCTGAGTTTTCTGGGAAGAGGGAGTGGTTGTTAAACTACTCTGGGAACTGCATATCCTCCAACATTTCTCCAGTGAAAATAGGGACATTCTATTTAATAATAATAATAATAATAATAATAATAATAATAATAATAATAATATCGCCCCAGCTACTCTGGCGGCTTGCAACATACAGTCATACCTCGGGTTAAAGTCGCTTCAGGTTGAGCGTTTTCAGGATGCGTTCTGCAGCGACCTGGAAGTAATGGAACGGGTTACTTCCGGGTTTCGCCGCTCGTGCATGCGCATACGCTCAAAATGACATCATGCGCATGCGCATAATTGACGAATCATGACCCGCGCATGCGCAGACGCGGGTTGTGTTCTGCTCAGGATGCGAACAGGACTCCAGAACGGATCCCGTTCAGATCCAGAGGTACCACTGTATATAAAAACATAATAAAACATTAAACATTATTAAACATTATTAATGGTAGTTGTTGTTCTCTTTGACATCTGCTGGGAGGACGTTCCACAGGGCGGGTGCCACCACCGAGAAGGCCCTCTGCCTGGTTCCCTGTAACCTCACTTCTCGCAATGAGGGAACTGCCAGAAGGCCGTTGGCGTTGGACCTCCGTGTCCGGGCAGAACGATGGGGGTGGAGATGCTCCTTCAGGTCTACTGGACTGAGGCCATTTAGGGCTTTAATGGTCAGCACCACCACTTTGAATTGTGCTCGGAAATGTACAATTCTGAGCAACGGGCAATTCGGAGGTATACCATCTCCAACAGGGGAGGTGGGACTACTAGAAGCCAGAGGGCCTGAACACAGCAGCCCCATTCTCCCTTCCTGTGGTTGTCAGCAACTGGTAGTCAGATGAATCCGGCCTCCAACCGAGGAGGTAAAACACAGCTATTGCAGACACCCTAAATCCCAGAGTGTAACTGGCGCTTCATGTCCTGTGCATATCTCTAACATCTGAGCTCCTTTCCCCCTTTGCGGCACCCATGACCTTGAGCTCAGACAACGCCGGCAATCCGTCTCTCCCGCTCGCGGCGTCCAATCTCTGCGTCAGATCTCCCTCCGAGCGTCTGCTCGGCAGCGACATGAAAGGTGCCAATTATCTCTGGCCGCCAGCACTTCTGAAAGATGCCGTTGCGGTGGGTGGGGGGCTGGCGAGGCTGCCTGCAAGGGGGTCTCTGGGTGCTGAGCGATTGAAGCGATGGCCTTGACGAGAGAGATGCTTTCGCTGCCGGCGGTAGGTTGGGAGGCAGGGAGCCCGGCAGTAGGGGGCGCCAGAGGCAACGGCAGGCAGAGACAGAGAACGCTAGCTTTGCTCCGCTCCTCCCTGCTGAGATCTGTTTGTAAGGATCTGGTTGCGATCCAGGCTGGTTGTAAGGAAGAATCTGGCAGAGGGCAGGCAGAGGTTAGTGAGGCAGTGCCGCACTCGCCTCCTCCATTCACTGAGGATTGAACCATCCCTCTATTTTTGTGACCAGTCTGACAACCTGGGTCCTGGATTAAACATTTCTGTCGAATCTCTGGGGTCAGTCCTTGATATAGATTCAGATGTTTCCCAGGCTTAGCGCCCTCCTTTCGTAGGAGGCCTCAGGAGTCAAAGGGTTAAGCCTGGACATTTTCCGGGCATTTGCTCTGAGGGGAGTTGGCCATTGCTGTCTCCACGAAGCTGCCTTACACCGGACCCAACCATTGGCCCATCTATCTCAGTATCACCAGCCTTCGTCAGTCTTGGGTCCCCAAATAGTGTTGGACTACATTTCCCATCATCTCATGACCAGCGATCAGGGTTAGAATCATAGAATCATAGAGTTGGAAGAGACCCCAAGGACCATCAAGTCCAACCCCCTGCCAAGCAGGAAACACCATCAGAGCACTCCTGACATATGGTTGTCAAGCCTCTGCTTAAAGACCTCCAAAGTAGGAGACTCCACCACACTCCTTGGCAGCAAATTCCACTGTCAAACAGCTCTTACTGTCAGGAAGTTCTTCCGAATGTTTAGGTGGAATCTTCTTTCTTGTAGTTTGGATCCATTGCTCCGTGTCCGCTTCTCTGGAGCAGCAGAAAACAACATTTTCCCCTCCTCTATGTGACATCCTTTTATATATTTGAACATGGCTATCATATCACCCCTTAACCTCCTCTTCTCCAGGCTAAACATGCCCAGTTCCCTTAGCCGTTCCTCATAAGGCATCGTTTCCAGGCCTTGGACCATTTTGGTTGCCCTCCTCTGGACACGTTCCAGTTTGTCAGTGTCCTTCTTGAATTGTGGTGCCCAGGGTTGATAGGCTTTGTAGTCCAATAGCATCTGGAGACCCCCCACTTTGGCAAAAGCTGATCCACACTGTCCGGCAGAAGCTCTCCGGGATCTGAGAGAAGGATCTCTCTAACAACAACAACATTTTATTTATATCCCGCCCTCCCCAGCTGAAGCCGGGCTCAGAGCGGCTAACAACAGTAAAAGTAACACAGTTTACATAAAATCACAATCAATTAATTGAAATACGTTCTAAAATAAATTCATTCTAAAATCAGTTCAGAATCAGATTGATGGCAACCATTGAGCTAGAGTGCTATGAGGATTACAGAAGGAGGGGGACAGGCTGTGCCTTGGTCAAAGGCCAGGCGGAACAGCTCTGTCTTGCAGGCCCTGCGGAAAGATGTCAAGTCCCGCAGGGCCCTAGTCTCTTGGGACAGAGCGTTCCACCAGATCGGGGCCACGGCCAAAAAAGCCCTGGCTCTGGTTGAGGCCATCCCTACCTGCAGATGCTGGGGGATGAATCTGGAAGCCTTCTACATGGCGGTGTTGGCTTTGCGTAATGAGAGATCTGGGCTTTCAAAACGGGCCTTTTTGATCTCGCGTTGCTGAAGTTAACACAACTTGACTTTAATTTCATTTGATGTGCAGGGCTTTGAACATCGGAGATCGACGATAGCTATGCAAACGGCAGCGGGAACAGAAAATGTTGCAGTGTGTGAGCTCTCCATTTGGTTCACCGGCCCACTTGGTTTTTTGCCGCCGTCCCTTAGCTGAAATCAGCATTCTGTGGGCATGGAGCATGCTCAGTCCTCGTCTTGGCTGTTTTGAGGGTGCCCCTGTTCAACATTCCCCATTTTTTCATGTACTTCTGCACACTGTGCGTTTCTCCCACGCAGCTTGATACCTCCCTCATGTCTGTGGGTCGTTCCATTTTCAGCCACGCAGCCACCGGCACTCGCTGCCTGAATTTGGAAAATAGAGGAACTAATTGTCAACCGGGACGCGGGTGGCGCTGTGGGTTAAACCACAGAGCCTAGGACTTGCTGATCAGAAGGTCGGCGGTTCGAATCCCCACGACGGGGTGAGCTCCCGTTGCTCGGTCCCAGTTCATGCCAACCTAGCAGTTCAAAAGCACGTCAAAGTGCAGGTAGATAACTAGGTACCACTCCGGCGGGAAGGTAAACGGCGTTCCCGTGCGCTGCTCTGATTCGCCAGAAGCGGCTTAGTCATGCTGGCCACATGACCTGGAAGCTGTATGCCGGCTCCCTTGGCCAATAAAGCGAGATGAGCGCCGCAACCCCAGAGTCAGCCACGACTAGACCTAATGGCCAGGGGTCCCTTTACCCTTTAATTGTCAACCGAACCTTAAAAGAGCACAAATCCTTTCTCCTTGCACAGATACAGACTCAGGCCTCATATGCAAGATACATTTAAAGCACTCTTAAACCACTTTAACAGCCATAGCCTCCCCCACCCTGGAGAATCCTGGGAACTGTAGTTTGTTAAGGGCGCTGAGAGTTGTTAGGAAACCCCCCCCCACGCCAATTCCCCTCACAGAGCTACTATTCCAGATCCCTATTTTCCAGGGACAGTCCCAGATTTACAGAAGCCATCCCAGTTTCTGATTTGATCCTGAAATCTCCCGCTTTTCCTTAGGACATTCCTTTTTTCATTAGAGAAATGTTGGAGGGTATGGAGCTATGTGACCCCCCCAAGCCAGGAAGATAAGGAACTCTACAGCCATCAGAAGACATCTGAAGGCAGACCTGTATTGGGAAGTTTTTAATGTCTGATGGATTGCTGTATCTTAGTATTTTGTTGGAAGTCAGCCCAGAGTGGCTGGGGTATAAAGAATAAATTATTATTATTATTATTATTATTATTATTATTATTATTATTATTATTACAGTGGTACCTCTGGTTGCAAATGGGATCCGTTCCAGAGGCCCATTCACAATATGAAAAGAGTGCAACCCGCAGCGGCGCACCTGCGCATGCGTAGGTTGTGATTCACCGCTTCTGCGCATGCGCGTGATGCCATTTTGCGCACGCACGAGTGGTGAAACCCAGAAGTAACCCTTTCTGGTACTTCTGGGTCACCACGGGATGTAACCTGAAAGCACGTAACATGAACTATGACTGTATTATTATTATTATTATTATTATTATTATTATTATTATTATTATTATTATTATTATTGCAAGCTGGGAGAGTTACTGTTGCATTCAGGTCCTGTTTCTGGACTTCCCAGAGGAGTCTGGTGGGTCACTGTGAAAACTCTGAATTATCCCTGCATGGCAGAGGTTTTTGCACCCCCTCATTGCCCCAAAGCACGCCCTGCCTCACTCCAGCCACCTTTCTCAGCTGGCATAGCTTTGCCGGACATGCAAACTCAAGTGGCAGATTTTCACCAGGTGGAGCCTCTCCCACCTATCATCCTACAGGTGTTAAAGCATGCCTGCCACCCCCCCCAAAAAAACCCCCAATGCCATGCACTGCTGCCCACAGAAGAGGCTGGCAACTGGCCATGCCAGCCATTTCTATTTTTAAACAGTGCTTAGCGAGTGGAGTCATTTTTCTTTAGCAGCGTTCGATGTCGAGCACGGCTCCCTTCCGAGAGCAGCAGTTCCGACACGGGATTCTTTTGTAAGAGCAAAAGCAGGGGAATTTTTATATATATATATATATATATATATATATATATATATATATATATATATATATATATATATTTGGAGAGGGGAGGGCAGGGAATGAAGACAACATGTGGCCCTCTAGATGTTGCTGGAGTCAAAGCTATCTCATCGTCAGCCACACTGGAGGTGGTGGGAGCACAGCTGCAAAGAATCACATTGGCTATTGTAAGGACACAAGAAGAGCTCTGCAGGATCAGGCCCGTTGCCCACCTAGTCCAGAATCCCCTTCTCACAAGGGCCACCCAGTGGAAAGCCAAGAATCAGGATTCGAACACAAGACCCCTCTCCCCTCCAGTGGTTTCCAGGAACTGGTATTCAGAAGAATTGTTGCCTCTGAGCATGGAAGCCGAGATGGACACCATGGCTCGCAGGAGGGGCATCGGGTGGCGTTATGGTCTAAACCACTGAGCCTCTTGGGCTTGCCGATTGGAAGGTTGGCGGTTCGAATCCTCACGACGGGGTGAGTTCCAATTGCTCTGTCCCAGCTCCTGCCAACCTAGCAGTTTGAAAGCAGGCCAGTGCAAGTAGATAAATAGGTACCACTGCAGCGGGAAGGTAAACGGCATTTCCGTGCACTCTGGTTTCCGTCCCAGTGTCCCATTGTGCCAGAAGCGGTATAGTCATGCTGGGCTTATGGCCTGGAAATCCATCTGTGGACAAACGCCGGCTCCCTCGGCCTGAAAGTGAGATGCGCGCCGCAACCCCATGGTCGCCTTTGACTGGACTGGACCGTCCAGGGGTCCTTTACCTTTACATGGCTAACAGCCCTCCATAGACACTGAGGTCCAGCTCCGAGGGCCATCTGGCGGTTCCCTCCCTGCAATAAGTGAGGTTGTAGGGAACCAGGCAGAAGGCCTTCTGGGTGGTGGCACCCGCCCTGTGGAATGCCCTCCCATCAGATGTCAAGGAAATAAACAACTATATGACTTTTAGAAGACATCTGAAAGCAGCCCTGTTTAGCGCACTCGTTTGGTGTTCCCTGGACTCCCGCCTGGCGCCCACCAGAACCGGGCACCCTGGCATCCCGTGCCACTAGCCTCAATGGGTAAGACGGGCCTGGTGACTAGAAGGGCCCCTCTGGCCTAATCCAGCAGCCAGTTTCTTCTGGTATTCGTAAGTGGCTCCAGTTCGTTTCACCCAGTCTCCTGCTTCCAACCATGCGCAGCTGGGCAGCGAGCTGGTGAGAGACTGCCACACCTTTTCCACTGCCAAGAGGCACAACTGTCTCCGTCTGCAGAGAATCCACAGATTTCATCTGAAAGCCACGTTAAGCTGGAGGGGCATCGCTCCCCCTTGTGGCGGTAAAGAGCTCCCCGAGATTTCATTCCCTTTAATCTCAGTCCGTTTGCTTGCATTAAAGAGAGAGAGACAGGGAAAAGATGGTGGAGGGCGTTGCCTGGCAGAAATCCGGACGGATAATTAGCTGGTGCCTCGTTAGCTAGACAAATTTGCATTGCTCCTAGGAGCTTCCTGGGACTTAGCCCTGGCACAGGATCCCGGGGCGAGGGGAGTGGAGGGTGGCCTTATTGGAGTCAACAGCGCTTGCCCTCCCAGAGGCCTTTGGGCGTTGCCAGCAGATGCCACTTATGGGGGGGGCGTTGAGAGGGGGAGACGTGCCAGCGAATGACAGCTTGTGCTGCCAGCTCAGAGTTGCCATCCGAGAAGGGCAAACAGCTGGCCAAGATTAGTCGGGCACACTAAGTGGCGTTATTAGATTGGCATCGGAAAGGAAGCACGCAGGGTAGGGATGGGGGCAGTGCCAACTGGCTGCAGGTGGGACCCAGGCGTCCGGGGATGGATTTTTTTTTGGGGGGGGGTCTTCATCTGCTAGCTAGAGTTACCCTTGAAAGGGTAGCCTGTTTCCTTCTTAGATGTGTAGGTTAAAAGCAAAATTTTGAAAATATAAATGTAGACATAAATAAAAGCAGTGCTTTTTTCTGGGGGTACGCATACCCCTAAATATTTTGTGAATCTTAAGTTTGGTCTCATTGAGGAACAGTATTTCAATAGGAGTAGGAAAATGAGAGTAGCCCTAAACATTTTTTTAAAGGAAAAAAGCACTGAATAAAAGCAACTTTACATTATAAACCAGAGTTAGGTAGTATTAGGACCCACCCTGTTCTTGCAGTTGCAATTTATTTTAAACAGTTTTTGATGTTGGGGTTTAAATGGTTGTAACATGCCCTTATAGTGAGGGACGAGAAATAAATCAAAATAAAATAAAATAAAATAACAACAACCACCTGACAGATTACAAACCAGAAGAAATGAGAACACACACACATGAGTGCATGTTCACACACACAATTTTGCCAAATACACTCACACAAATTGCAAGTCCACAGAAGGGCTTGCTGGACAACCAGAGCACTTGTGCCCACGTCTGACGTTTCTGGCATAAGGTGAGGACTTGGGGACTTGGCCTAAGATTGGGGACTTTGCAATAAAGTTTGCAAAGTTTCCCCCTCTGGTCGCCTCCGTGCGGTTCCCGCTCACCGCTAGGTGAGTCACGGCATAAATGCCAAGCAACTGAACAGCTGGCGAAGCCTCGCTTTCCCCTTCCCTTCTGCTTGCAAGACTCAGTAAGCAAGAGAGAGATTTATTCCGAGAACACCTGAAACTGGCTGTTCCTGGGTATTTCGAGAGCTAATTGCAGCGTGCCAAAGCCATCTGGTGCCAGAGCGATGCTGACAGCGTGAGGCGCTGCCACGGCGCATAGGCAAGGGGGGTGCTCTCAGGTGCTGCTGACGGAATGCAACATTTGAAATAATCCAGCGTTCTTGTGTCAGATTTCCTCAGCCGCCAGTAGTCGTCCCCCACACCCGAGCTCCTGTGCCTGTCATCGCCAGGTGCCAATTCAACAGGTGAGCTTCTGCTACTGCAAAGGTGCAACAAGGAGCAAGCCTTCCCTGTTGCAGCTCCGCCTGTGTTGCTTTCCGGGGCTGACTAGGAGCAACTCCAGATGAAGATCAACCTCACAGCGCTAAAAGATTGATGGTGCTGGGATGGCGAAGGACTAAAACTAAACCCTAAATCTATGGACGGACCTTCTTCGCTCAGTTACAGGTTCAATCTATGGCAGGCATAGGCAAACTCCGGCCCTCCAGATGTTTGGGACTACAATTCCCATCACCACTAGCTAACAGGACCAGTGGCCAGGGATGATGGGAATTGTAGTCCCAAACATCTGGAGGGCCGGCGTTTGCCTGTGGCTGATCTATGGCATCTCTAGGTAGGGCAGAGAATGACAGCTGCCTGAAACCCTGGAATTAATTTGATTTTGAATTGATTTTAGAATGATGTTACGTATATTTTTGTTAGCTGCTCTGAGCCCGGCTTCGGCTGGGGAGGGCAGGATATAAATAAATATATTATTATTATTATTATTATTATTATTATTATTATTATTATTATTATTATTGAAGTTTCGAACACCATCTCCTTTGCTAAATACGTTCCCAGTGAAATGACATTACAAACACCAACGGAGGCTTCCCATGTTGCCGATCAGGTGTGGGAAGCCTTTGGCCCTCCAGATGTTGACGAACTGCAACTCCCATCAGCCCCGGCAGTCATGGCGGGTGTTGATGGGAGTTGTAGTGCAGCAACATCTGGCGAGCCAAAGGCTTCCCCCACCTGTGCTGAAGGGCACTAAATAAATCAGTACAGCCTGGTCTGTTAGGGTAAAGGGGGACAGTACCTCTCCAAGCTCAGCCCGCCATCTGCCAACCCTCACCAGCCTTTCTCCTTATTTACATCCGGTCGGGGGGGGGGGGGCGGCGGCACTGTCCTGCCTGCTTCTTCCTCCTCTCTGTGTTGCCCCTTGTATTTTTATTTTTATTAAAGATTTTCTTCTTTTACAAAAGTGTTTGCAGTGTCTCTCTCATATATTTCCCCCCCCCCCCCATGTAACATTTTTACCTTGTAGAACTTGGCAGGGAGGGAGAGGCTGGGAACAGAACTAGAATGAGCTGGCTCTGGCGCCCCCTGCTGCTGGGCTCCCAGCCTCCTGCCCTACCAGTTCCAATGGGCAGCAGCAGCCCCTGAAACACAAATACAGTGGTACTTTGGTTGTCGGAATTAATCCGTTCCAGGAGTCCATTCGACTCCTGGAACAATTCGAAAACAAAGGGTCGGCTTCTGATTGGCTGCAGGAGTTTCCTCCATACTCAATCAGAAGCTACGTCGGATGTTCGGCTTCCAAAAAACGTTCACAAACCGGAACACTCACTTCCGGGTTTGAGGCATTCAGCATCCGAAACGTCTGTGTACCAAGGCGTTTGACAACCAAGCTGTTGTTGTTGTTTAGTCGTGTCTCACTCTTCGTGACCCCCTGGACCAGAGCACGCCAGGCACTCCTGTCTTCCACTGCCTCCTGCAGTTTGGTCAAACTCATGCCGGTAGCTTCAAGAACACTGTCCCACCATCTCGTCCTCTGTCCTCCCCTTCTCCTTGTGCCCTCCATCTTTCCCAGCATCAGGGTCTTTCCCAGGGTGTCTTCTCTTCTCGTGAGGTGGCCAAAGGATTGGAGCCTCAGCTTCAGGATCTGTCCTTCCAGTGAGCACTCAGGGCTGGTTTCCTTCAAAATGGAGAGGTTGGATCTTCTTGCAGTCCATGGGACTCTCAAGAGTCTCCTCCAGCACCCAAGGCATGACTGGAATAAAGAAAAACAGCGCAATTAAATTTGACAGGGCCACCTTTTCCTGTGCTCTTTGTCTGCGCTGCAACCAAGAACCTTGAGCCGTTTCGTGTGCAAGCGACGAGGGTCCCTTTTGCTCAGCCAGAGAAATAGAACAGGGTGGAAGTGCCTGAGGCCTCTCGTGGTTGACTGGGAGAGAGAAAAGGAGCTGGGAAGCGGGTGGGATGGAGAGATGGCAGCTACATCCCCAGGCCGTCTTTGCAGAAAGTAGGGGAGAGGGGAGGGGGGTGAACCAGCAGGATGCAGCAGGCTGTCCTGAATTTAAGAGGCGCCGTGCTGAGTCCCTTTTCAAGGCAGGTTGCTTTCAAGGAAGGGCGACGCGGCAGGATTGAAGAATGAGCTGGAGGCCGCCGACCCGAGCCAGCGATGCATTTTAACGTGGAGTGACACTGAAGCAGGCACAAACTGTATTCCAAGGATACAAGAGGGTCCAGCCTAGACGTACAGGGCTGCAATTACACCATCTGTTTTATAGAATCGGCTGCTTTGAAACAAAAGTCACAAACGGGGGCAAACTGAGAAACAGGGAGAAAACAGAATCGGCAGATTTGTCCTTGCCTAGCCCTCTGTTCCACTTCCATCCCATACTGAATCAGCAGATCAAGCCCCATTTAAACCGAGGGCAATACTGAGGCAGCAGGGAGGAAATCTGGTAATGCTGAGAATTAGACGGTGACAGGGACTGGCGGAAATGACTGGCAGAATCCGAGACCAGGGGAAAGAGACGGCGGAAGAAAATTGGAAGAAATTTAAAATTTATCTTAAGAAATATTGTAAAATTAATGAATGCTAAAATGTTGTGGTTATAGAAAGTAAGGGATTACAACTGAAAAAGTTTAAGTAAGAGAAAAGGAAAGGAAATGATTAGATGAAATTAAGGGGAAGGATTTGCTGAAACAAATTTCGAAATTGGAATGCAGAAAGGGGAGGTATGGGGAAGTCAGCGAAATAAGTTCTAAGAAAACTGGATATGAAATTATACATGTTTGTTTTTTGTGTTTGTATGTTTGTATTGTGTATTGTTTGTGTTGATATAAATTGTGAAAATCCAATAAAAATTTATATATAAAAAAAGAGAATTAGACGGTGACCAGCTGATGCTCTGTTTTAAATAAAGCTCAGTCTCTCAACTTGGAAATTTAATTTCAGCCTTGGGGTGTATGGAGGCATAGTGCAGGTTGCCCTTGAGCATGTGCTGAGTGTCTTTCCATCACTAGTCCTGGCCTGGTCATCCCTGCCTTGATTCAGGAAAAAATATATATCTGGCTTCAAGGGGACTTACTCCTGAGCAACTAAGCAATATTTGGGAAGTTGTGGACTCCCTGGAAGGTTTTTAAGCAGAAGCTGGATGACCACCTGCCATGGATGCTTTAGCTCAGATTCCTGCATTGCTGGGGGTCAGACTAGATGACCTTGGGGTCCCTCCAACTCTACAGTTCTATGATTCTAATAGGAACTTGATAGACTTAATGGGAGCTGAGCAGCTGGTACTGAAGCCATCTGCAAACAGAAATGTGCAATCTCTTCTAATAGACCCACATTCCTGCAAAGCAATTTTGCCTACTATAATGCACTTGGGTATGTTAATTTCAGTAATATATGCATTGTATAGGCATTTACATTACCCTAATAGACGCATTCCTGCACACATTATTTGGCTGCAGACCTGCATTGCAAAATTCGGAGAAATTGGGTTTTTTGCAAGGTGATTGTGTTAGCCTCACCCCCACCCAACCCACCTGCTGAATCTGATCCACACACCTGTGACTTGAGGTTAAGAGAGAGCTCTCTCCTGCAAATGAGCTATTATGGAAAAGGCAGCGAAGGCTCGTAGCGCACTTTGAAAATCTCCCACTTCAAAGGAACTCGAGACCTCCGCTTACAAAGGAAAGAATCACAGGCTGCACATTGTTCAAAAGAGAAGTCCAAACCACTCTCCTTTAGAGAGCGATTTCAAAAGTCCTCTTTGCAATTTTATTTTTTTTAGACCTTTCGAGCTTAAAGTGGGGCCACCAATAAAATCTCATCCACTGGCAAGTCAAGTATGAAGGATGTAAGAAAAGCCTGGCTGCAGGATCAGGCCCTTCTCACAGTGGCCAACTGAATGCTCCGAGGGGAAGCCCATAAACAAGGGTGCCCCAGCTACTCTCCCCACTTGCAATCCCTAGCAATTGGTATTCAGAGACATATTGCCTTTGACACTGAGTGAGGTAGTATATATGTGAGTACTGGGACATTCACAGGGAAACTGAAATGCTCCGGATCAACCGTAGCCGGGTTTCCCCGCGAGTAGGGGAGGCGCTAAAGGTGCCAGCCGAATCCCAGGTCCACAGGCTTCTCCCGCCTGTGGTTTTTGATGGGTCTCCGCCTCGCCCTGGCGGTCCAGACCCTGATTTTCATGGAGCGGGTTCCTCCAGATCAGAGGAAGCCCGCCATTGCCGGTGGCGCTAACCCAGAATACAGTGAAAGATGGAAAGGATTTGCTGAGATAATTAATAACTAGAATACAAAAAAGGGAGGTATGAGGAGGTCGAGGAAACAAGTTAATGAAGATAAGGGTATGGGAATATTGGATTTGTTTTTAAATTTATTTATTTTTTGTTCTTGTTTTTGATTTTGGAGTATTGTATGTTTGGTACTTTTTATTTTCTTTTTATTGATTTGTATTGTTTTAATCTCTTCTTTCTTTGATTTTCTTTCTTCTTTTTTTCCTGTAATTTTAAATTCCCAATAAATATCATTATATATATATATATATATATATATATATATATATGCAGGTTTTGGTGTCCTCGGGTGTCTTCCCGTGTAAAAGTTGGGGTGTCTAGGCGACGTTTCGACGAGGTCTCACTCGTCATCTTCAGGCTGGTGCTTTCGGCTTCTTGTTACTGGAACAGAGCGGGGTCTCAGTGTTTGAGTTCCTATAAATACTGTAGAGGGGTGTGGTGTATTGCCTCAAAAGTTCTGGGCAGAGGGGAAGTTCCCAGGCTAGTGTTCTTTTCTTCTTTTGTTCCTTAATTACTTGAGGGATATCTTGAGTGATTACTTGAGTGATATTCTGAGTACCACTTAGGTGGGTCATTGGGTGTGGATTAGTTGCTAAAGCCTTCGTGTCTTGACCTCTTGAATTTGTGAAGAGTTTTTCTGGGAAGATGGCTGTACTGCACTTAGTTGTGCTTTGGCTTGGCTTCGTGTATAGGGGCGAGCTGTGGTTTTGTGCCCTGTGCCAGCCAGATCTGTGTAGGGATTGCAGGGGGGTGCAGCATCCGGAGGTGCCACTATGGTTTGGTTACTGGATGGTGTCTGTAATTTATCTGTGGAGAGGGTCTGGGTTTGGGTCTGGTGTGGTTGATTGGTGGTGGCGTTCTGTGTGCCTCTGGATCTGGTGTCGGTTTTTGTGGGGAGGGCTAATTTCCAGATGTCTGGCAGGCGGGACGTGTCGTCACGCTTGTTCATGTTGTGAGGGTGTTTCTCTATCTCGATGGCTTCCATGATTATTCTCTTGTGGTGATGTTCCATGTTAAAGAGCAATTTGGAATCTGCAAAATTAATTTCGTGTCCTGTTTCTTTCATGTGTTGGAAAAGAGAGGAAGATTTTTCTTCTTTTTTGACGGCATTCTTGTGTTCTGCGATACGTGCATTTATTCGTCTGTTTGTTTGTCCAATGTACGTGGCTGGGCAGACTTTGCAGGGTATTTCATAGACCCCTTGGTTTTCCAACTGGATTTTATCTTTGGGGTTTCTGAGGATATTGGCTATTTTTTGGTTGGTGCAAAAGGCTGTTTTGATATTGTGTTTATGGAGGATTTTGCTAATTTTATCTGTAGTGCCCTTGATATAAGGAAGGAGGGCCATGCCATTGTTTTCTTCTGTGTCTTGGTTTTTGGGGGGTGTTTCTTTTTGGATAAGCTTCGTAACCCTGTTTTGCTGGTATCCATTGGCGATTAACACATTTGAGAGATTCTGTAACTCAGTTGTCAAGTGGTCTTTGTCAGTCAGGCGTTTGGTTCTGGAGATGAGGGTCTTGGCTACGGAGTTTATTTGTGCAGGGTGGTGGTGTGATTGAGCATGTAAGTAGCGGTTGGTGTGTGTTTTTTTCCGGTAGATAGTGTGTCCTAGGGAGCCATCAGGTTTTTTGTAGATTAGGACGTCAAGGAAGGGAAGCTGGTTGTTGGCTTCTATTTCCATAGTGAATTGTATTTTGGGGTGTAGGCTGTTGAGATGTGTGAGGAAGCTATCTAGTTTTTCTTTCCCGTGTGGCCAAATTACAAAGGTGTCGTCAACATATCTGAGCCAAAGTTTGGGTTTGTGTTCTGACTTGTCTAAAGCATTGGTTTCAAAGTGTTCCATGTACAGATTTGCGATGACCGGTGAGAGGGGTGATCCCATAGGTGCTCCTTCTATCTGTTTGTATCTTTGTCCATTGTGGATGAAGTACGTGTTGGTTAGGCAGTGGTTGGTCAGGTCCAGGATGTATTCGGGGGGATTGTATTTGTTTTGAATGGCTGTCAAGGCTTCATTAATGGGCACTTGTGTGAAGAGAGATACAACATCGAAGCTCACAAGTAGGTCATCGGGATGTAGGTTTTGCTTCTTTATTGTTTCTATGAACTGGAAGGAGTTTGTAACGTGTGAAGAGATGGATTCTGCATAGGGCTGAAGTTGCTTAGCGAGAAATTTAGCGAGATTTTGTAGAGGTGAGCCTATGGAGCTGACTATTGGTCTGAGTGGTGTTCCTTCTTTGTGTATCTTGGGGAGGCCGTAGAGTTTGGGGCATCTGGATGATTTTTCTCTGGGGGTGATTCTTAGCTGGATTTCTTCACTGATAGGAGAGGCTTTTATTTTGGATTTGGTGGTTTTTTCCAGATAGGTGGTGGGATCTGTTTTTATAGGTTGGTAGGTAGGGTCTTGGAGTAGATTTGATAGTTTTGCTTGGTAGTCCGATGTGTTCATCACAACAGTGGCATTACCTTTGTCTGCTGGGAGAATGATTATGTTGTTGTCTTTCCTCAGGTTGGTGAGTGCTTTCTGTTCTTCTTTGTGTAAATTGCTTCTGGGTGGTTTGCTGGAGCAGAGGATGTTGGTGACTTCAAGTCTGATTTTATTGGCTTCATCTGGGTTGATTTTGGTTAGGCTAGCTTCGACTCCGCATATGATGTTTTCCGTGGGGATGCGTCTCGGGGTAACTGCAAAGTTGAAACCTTTGGAGAGGTTTCAACTTTGCAGTTACCCCGAGACGCATCCCCACGGAAAACATCATATGCGGAGTCGAAGCTAGCCTAACCAAAATCAACCCAGATGAAGCCAATAAAATCAGACTTGAAGTCACCAACATCCTCTGCTCCAGCAAACCACCCAGAAGCAATTTACACAAAGAAGAACAGAAAGCACTCACCAACCTGAGGAAAGACAACAACATAATCATTCTCCCAGCAGACAAAGGTAATGCCACTGTTGTGATGAACACATCGGACTACCAAGCAAAACTATCAAATCTACTCCAAGACCCTACCTACCAACCTATAAAAACAGATCCCACCACCTATCTGGAAAAAACCACCAAATCCAAAATAAAAGCCTCTCCTATCAGTGAAGAAATCCAGCTAAGAATCACCCCCAGAGAAAAATCATCCAGATGCCCCAAACTCTACGGCCTCCCCAAGATACACAAAGAAGGAACACCACTCAGACCAATAGTCAGCTCCATAGGCTCACCTCTACAAAATCTCGCTAAATTTCTCGCTAAGCAACTTCAGCCCTATGCAGAATCCATCTCTTCACACGTTACAAACTCCTTCCAGTTCATAGAAACAATAAAGAAGCAAAACCTACATCCCGATGACCTACTTGTGAGCTTCGATGTTGTATCTCTCTTCACACAAGTGCCCATTAATGAAGCCTTGACAGCCATTCAAAACAAATACAATCCCCCCGAATACATCCTGGACCTGACCAACCACTGCCTAACCAACACGTACTTCATCCACAATGGACAAAGATACAAACAGATAGAAGGAGCACCTATGGGATCACCCCTCTCACCGGTCATCGCAAATCTGTACATGGAACACTTTGAAACCAATGCTTTAGACAAGTCAGAACACAAACCCAAACTTTGGCTCAGATATGTTGACGACACCTTTGTAATTTGGCCACACGGGAAAGAAAAACTAGATAGCTTCCTCACACATCTCAACAGCCTACACCCCAAAATACAATTCACTATGGAAATAGAAGCCAACAACCAGCTTCCCTTCCTTGACGTCCTAATCTACAAAAAACCTGATGGCTCCCTAGGACACACTATCTACCGGAAAAAAACACACACCAACCGCTACTTACATGCTCAATCACACCACCACCCTGCACAAATAAACTCCGTAGCCAAGACCCTCATCTCCAGAACCAAACGCCTGACTGACAAAGACCACTTGACAACTGAGTTACAGAATCTCTCAAATGTGTTAATCGCCAATGGATACCAGCAAAACAGGGTTACGAAGCTTATCCAAAAAGAAACACCCCCCAAAAACCAAGACACAGAAGAAAACAATGGCATGGCCCTCCTTCCTTATATCAAGGGCACTACAGATAAAATTAGCAAAATCCTCCATAAACACAATATCAAAACAGCCTTTTGCACCAACCAAAAAATAGCCAATATCCTCAGAAACCCCAAAGATAAAATCCAGTTGGAAAACCAAGGGGTCTATGAAATACCCTGCAAAGTCTGCCCAGCCACGTACATTGGACAAACAAACAGACGAATAAATGCACGTATCGCAGAACACAAGAATGCCGTCAAAAAAGAAGAAAAATCTTCCTCTCTTTTCCAACACATGAAAGAAACAGGACACGAAATTAATTTTGCAGATTCCAAATTGCTCTTTAACATGGAACATCACCACAAGAGAATAATCATGGAAGCCATCGAGATAGAGAAACACCCTCACAACATGAACAAGCGTGACGACACGTCCCGCCTGCCAGACATCTGGAAATTAGCCCTCCCCACAAAAACCGACACCAGATCCAGAGGCACACAGAACGCCACCACCAATCAACCACACCAGACCCAAACCCAGACCCTCTCCACAGATAAATTACAGACACCATCCAGTAACCAAACCATAGTGGCACCTCCGGATGCTGCACCCCCCTGCAATCCCTACACAGATCTGGCTGGCACAGGGCACAAAACCACAGCTCGCCCCTATACACGAAGCCAAGCCAAAGCACAACTAAGTGCAGTACAGCCATCTTCCCAGAAAAACTCTTCACAAATTCAAGAGGTCAAGACACGAAGGCTTTAGCAACTAATCCACACCCAATGACCCACCTAAGTGGTACTCAGAATATCACTCAAGTAATCACTCAAGATATCCCTCAAGTAATTAAGGAACAAAAGAAGAAAAGAACACTAGCCTGGGAACTTCCCCTCTGCCCAGAACTTTTGAGGCAATACACCACACCCCTCTACAGTATTTATAGGAACTCAAACACTGAGACCCCGCTCTGTTCCAGTAACAAGAAGCCGAAAGCACCAGCCTGAAGATGACGAGTGAGACCTCGTCGAAACGTCGCCTAGACACCCCAACTTTTACACGGGAAGACACCCGAGGACACCAAAACCTGCATTCCTGTACCCGTGAAAATCTACGAAAACAAATATATATATATATATATATATGCCACCTCTAACTCCTCGAAAGATTCCATCAACGGTATCCCTGAAAAATTTTACACAATTTTACACTGGATAAATTAACAGGGAAAATTAGATATACCAAAGACCAAAAGTTTATTCAAGACTGGGGGAAATTTGTGGGTTATCTGGAAAATAACTGTGATGTAAATACAACGCTAGTGGGTTTTAAAGAGGCACTGTAAAGAATTAATAAGTATTGTCGATTAGAAATAATGAAGGAAGGGAGGGAAAACGGCAATACGTAAGAACGGAATGCGTATGAAAGGGAAAACTACGAATGATTGTCAGTAACGTTGAAGGAAGTCTAAAATGGATAAGAATGTCACGATATGGATAAAAATGTATAACTGGTTGGAAACCAATAAAATTTTAAAATGCAAAAAAAAAAAGAAAAAAGAAAAAGAAAAATTTTACACATCACTTGGGAAGACAGGCAAACGAATGCCAGTGTACTGGAAGAAGCAAAGATCACCAGTGTCAAAGCTATGATTCTTCAACATCAACTTCGTTGGACTGGTCACATTGTGCAAATGCCTGATGATCGTCTTCCAAAGCAACTACTCTATTCCGAACTTAGAAATGGAAAATGAAATACCAGTGGGCAACAAAAGAGGTTTAAAGACACTCTCAAGGCAAATCTAAAAAAATGTGGTCTGAACACTGAAAACTGGGAAACACTGGCCTGTGAGCGCTCCAATTGGAGAACAGCCTTTACCAAAGGTGTCTTGTACTTTGAAGATGCTTGAACTCAGGACGCAAGGGAGAAACGTGCTAAGAGGAAGGCACGCTTGGCAAATCCACACCATGATCAACTCCCACCCGAAAACCAATGTCCCCACTGTGGAAGGACTTGTGGATCCAGAATTGGCCTCCACAGTCACTTACAGACTCATTGTTACAACCGTGTTTGTGGAAGATGTTAAGTTGTGGGCGAACATATCAGACGACACAGCGATTCTTCCAAAGCAGCTCTTTATTTGTAAGCTGGAACAGAACTAACTGAGGAGCTCAGTCAGCCTGCTTATATAGAGCTCCAGAACAATGTAACTGTTGCCATTTTCTAAAACTATCCAATCACTGAACGTCACTTTCGATCCTTCATTTGCATAACTATCTACAGTATCCCCCTGCTGGCCCAGGGTGAGAACTTCAGTACATAACAGAAGACAATCTTACTCAGCTACAAGTGATCACCAATGAAGATGATGAGTGAGGTAGCTGGATCAGGCCAAGATCCACCCAGTCTTGCCTTCTGTTCTCATAGTGGCCATTCAGATGCCTTATTAGGAAGCCCACAACCAGGACCTGAGCGGAAGAACAGTCTCCCCTCCTTTGGTTTCCAGAAACTGGTCTTCAGAGACATATTGCCACCAGCAAGGGATAGCCATCAGGTTTAGCAACCATAGACAGACTTCTCCTCCTTGGATGTGTCTTAATTCTCTTGCGAAGCCACCCAAGTTGGTGCCTGTTACTGCCTCCTGTGGCAGTGAGTTCCAGAGTTTAACACTGAACGGCATTAAAAAAAAAGTCGTTCCTTTGATCTGTCTCAAATCTTCCAACATTCAGCTTCATTTGAGGTCCATGAGAATTCTGGTGTTATGAGAGAGGGATAAAAAGATATCTCTCTCTCTCTCTCTCTCTCTCTCTCTCTCTCTCTCTCTCTCTCTCTGCTTTCTCCAAGAATATTCACATGCACCCCAGTCCTGTTGCCTCTTACTCCCCTGCCCAAGTTAAAAAGCCCCAAATATTGAAAAACCCAGGGCTGGGATTTGTACCCCGATTTGGCACAAACCAAACAAAAACGTAACACTCCAAACTTAAGGCTTTTTTATTCACGTTGCAGATTCCTGATGCAATTGGCTGAAAGAGGAGTGGGGAGGGCAGCAAGATACATTTTTTGAAAGTTTAATTTCCAGCTGATTTGCATTTTAATAAGCACATTTCTCCCCCTGCCCCCTCGGCCCTCTTCCTCCCAGAGCTCCTTAGGGGCCCTGCATTTGGAAAATGAAAAAAGGGAGGGGGATTTTTTTTATATAAAAAAGAAGAAGAAGCTAGGCTAGAACACAAATTGATCAAGCGGTGTCTTATGAGAAATTCTAGCTTTTGGGACTTTAATAACCAAGGCTTTGCCGTTCTGCATATAAGGTCAGGCAGGTGGGGGAGGAGAGGTCAGAATTAATGTTGGCTGGGGAAAAGGTTTTTAAATATGAAACACTGGGGCCCTCACATTGGGGATGAAATTCTGCTGACTTCCGTGGAAAGGAGCTGCAGACCGAGAAGATCAGGGGCCCTTTGGCACCCAGCAGTCAGACAGAACTGGGTTCCCTTGGAGTAGAGAAGGAGGGGGCTAAAGAGAAGGTTTTGTGTTTATTTTCCCTTTCCTTCCTCCCCAAGGACCAGGCAATTCTCTCACAAAGAGCAAAGCCTGGAGGTGCTTTGTAAAATTTGTTTTCGGATAATATAAGCCGAGCGCAGGGGGTCCACGCAGCCTGGGAGGGAAGCTCATTGCTTGCCTCAGCTGTGTGTGGCAGGCACCAGTTCAACAGGTTAAGCTTTTGCTGTTGCAAAGGCTCAGCAGCCAGCAAACCTTCACTGTTGCAGCTCGGCCTGTGCTGGTTTCCGAGGCTGATGTGTGTTACGGAAATTACGGGGGGGGGGGCACATCTTTAAAGTTGTTAAAGGTTACAGTATTATGCATAAATGCACCCTTTCGGCTTGACAGTTCAGGGAAGTTACCTAGCTTCTTAATGTAAATATTTTTGTATGCAATTTTCTCCAATATATATATATCCTCCTCTATACATAAAAAGGCAATGCTGTCGTCACACTGCAGTTTGCATGGTCACCAATAGGGGGCAAACAGGCAAGTGTGTGAGCAAGCAGTGTGGGGGGCATGTGGCTCGGGTGAACTGTTTACTGGCAGTGGGTGGAGGTGCTTCGCAGAATGGTTTAGAATGTGCCCCCCCCTGTTAAACGCAGCTACTGCCAGGGGGAGGTACTTCTTTAAAAGGGCTTGGGGTGAGCTGCGAGGGAATAGGGGAGTGGGCGGTTGAGGTGTAAAGGAGCAGAGTGGACAGGGTTGGTGTGTGTGTGTGTGTGTGTGGTGTGGTGTGTGTGGGAGAGTGTGATGGCCTGGGAATCTGATTCAGAGGCTGAACCGGAGGAATCGCAGCCTGCACAGGAGTCCCCGCCTCCAGGGCCGGCTGAGCTGGGACAGGGGCTTGAATCTGAAGGGCCTGCACCTGTGACGGATCCTCAGGAGCTGACACCAGATGAATCCACTCTGGCCCCTGAGGTGATGGAGGACCCATTGCCTGCAGGTGCTCCTCTCCCAGCCCCGTCAGGGGAAGGTGAGGTTGCCTCTGGGTCCAGTAACCCTCCAGCCTCTCCTGAGCTGCAGAGGCTCAGGGCAGAGAGGCGGAGGGAAATAAGTTCTTGCAGGAGGAGGGCTCGCCTTAAGGCCAGGAGAGGCGAGTCACCTGTGGACCGGGGCCGCCCTGGGCCCCAGAGGAGATAAAGGCCAGTCAGCCCAGTCCCAGGTTGCGGGAGCAACATTGCTGGACACCTGTTTCTGCCAGCACCTAGACCAGTTTTTCTGGAGTTCCCGACCACGCCCGGCTTCTTGCTTTGGACCCCGCTTCCCCCTTGGTGGACAGTCTCCAGACCCTCGGCCCAGGACTGGACTCTGACCACGCCTCACGGTAAACCCCCCCCATGACCAGCAGAGAGAGAGAGAGAGAGAGAGAGAGAGAGAGAGAGGTGCAATTTCCCAATACAATGCATTTTTAAAATCATATATACACATCCTCCCCTAATATATACATTTTCCTGCACAGTCTTTATTTGGAGAGCTATGGTGCAGGCAGGCAGGCAGGAAGGCAGGCAGGAAGGAGTGAATTTGGAAGGGTACCTGCATTCTGGTTCACATTGTTTTTGGAGGTGCGAACAGAACCAAACTGACCTCCCCCCACTCCACCCACAAGGACCACCTAACAGCTGCAGCAGAGGCAGAAAACCACAAACAGCAAGAGCTTCTGTGACAGCAGTTACTTGACAGATGAACGAGCTCCCTGCACAATTCCATAAATTCTTCTCTACGTGTCGCCTGGAACAACTGGTCAAAGCCCGCCATTTGCCATTATTCAACATATTTGGCGGGGGGCTTGGAAAAGCAGTGCTGTTTTTCTAGAAAACGAGGTGCTAGAACTCACTGTGAATGCCTCCCTTACAACGGCAATGGAGCCTGCTGGAGAGGGGCCGCAACTGAGTTCCAACAGAGAAAATGTGCAATGGAAGAGCAACGCACCAGGTTGTGAAACTGATTTAACACACAGCACATATCCCCCACCCACCCAAATTAGGGTCTGTCTCTTCCTACCTTTTGTCTCTTGCTGGTGTCCATTCGCCACTTGTGGTCACATGGACCCAAGAGCTGGAAGCGAGACGAAAGGTAGAAATCAATCGATGGTGAAGAAAGGTTGCCAGCTTTTCAGCTAGGCTCTGTAGCTGTGCAGCTGAGCCAGTGTGGTGTAGTGGTTAAGAGCGGTAGTCTCGTAATCTGGTGAACCAGGTTCGCTTCCCTGCTCCTCCACATGCAGCTGCTGGGTGACCTTGGGCCAGTCACACTTCTCTGAAGTCTCTCAGCCCCACTCACCTCACAGAGTGTTTGTTGTGGGGGAGGAAGGGAAAGGAGAATGTTAGCTTCTTTGAGACTCCTTCGGGTAGTGATAAAGCAGGATATCAAATCTAAACTCCTCCTCTTCTTCAACAGTGACTCGTTGTGCTAACCCAAGCAGGCAATGGTGTTACTCCCAGGGGGCTGCGGGCAAAGCTGCGATTTCTGCTTTGCAGAGGTTTGGAATAGATGTCCGTTGGAATCCCTACAAACTCTGCAATTCCATGATGTCGCCCTGTTGATTCCTGCTGTTAAGTGCATGGGAACTCAATCAAAGCCTCTCCGGCACAAAGCAGCTTAATCCAAAAAGGACTGGAAGTGAATTGAGGCCTTTTAAGCAGCCTTGGCCCCAGCCTACCTCTCCTAGGCTCTGCCTACTTGCAGAATGGCAGATTCTCAAAGGAGTCAACTCATTAGCATCACGCTCTGGCCGGGGTGCGCTGCGGGGGACATTTTCCGCTTATGGGGTATCCAGGAGCCCATATAGAGTCCTTACGTAGGTTCCCTTTTGGTAGGAGAAAATAACAGAGGCCAACCAGAGAATATTGAGAAGCAAAGCAGCTAGTAAGCCTGATCTTTATTGATCTGTTGCAACAGGGTCCTCACTCACCACACGCAGGAGGGAGGAGGAAGCCAGAACAGTGGCGCGCAAGGCCTTATATAGACATTTTAAATTCCCTGCCCTGGAGCTCAAGACCACCCTCCATACATCATACATACATCACAGAAGGGGCGGAGCTCAAGACCTCCACCCACATACCTACATCACAGAAAAGGCAGTCTACAGCAGAAATCTGAGTGCTTTCTTTACCTCCTGTCTGCCAGGTTACCTGTTTAATGGTCACTTGATTGGATTGCCTGGGGAGCCTGGCCAGTCTTATGTAATTATAAATACTTAGTTCCTGAGCTAGGTCACAGCCTCACACCCTATTCATATCTTAAATGTGCCCGTTAGACAGGATTTCTGAAGGAAACGATAACGATAATAACAGTAACAAAGATAACGATAACAGTGACGATAACGATAACAGACGATAACGATAACATTGGCAACGATAACGATAACAACGGTATCGTTATCGTTGTTATCGTTATCGCCACTGTTATCGTTATCTTTGTTATCGTTACCGTTACCGCAAAGATAACGATAACAGTGACGATGACGATAACAGACGATACCAATGATATCGTTATCGTTGTTATCGTTACCATTACCGTTGTTATCGTTATCGTTGTTATCGTTATCGTCACTGTTATCGTTATCGTCACTGTTATCGTTATCTTTGTTACTGTTATTGTTATTGTTATCGTTTCCTTCACAAAGGAACTACTCTATTCGAAACTTGAAAATGGAAAGCGTAATGCTGGTGGTCAACAAAAGAGGTTTAAAGACTGTCTCAAGGCAAATCTAAAAATTGTAGTATAAATACACTGGCCAGTGAGCGCTTTCAATAACAACGATAACGGTAACGGTAACAACGGTATCGGTATTGTTATCGTTACCATTATCGTTGTTATCGTTACTGTTATCGTTACCGTGGAGGCCAATTCTGGATCCACACGTCCTTCCACAGTGGGGACATTAGTTTCCGGGCGGGAGCTGATCACGGTGTGGATTTGCCCAGCGTGCCTTCCTCCTAGCACGTTTCTCCCTTGCGTCCTGAGTTCGAGTGTCTTCAAAGCCCATGACTGTTCTCCAACTGGAGCGCTCGCAGGCCAGTGTTTCCCAGTTGTCAGTGTTTATACTACATTTTTTTAGATTTGCCTTGAGACAGTCTTTAAACCTCTTTTGTTGACCACCAGCATTACGCTTTCCATTTTTAGGTTTGGAATAGAGTAGTTGCTTAATAATAATAATAATAATCAGATCCTGCCTCACGGACCAAATGTGACTGGTGGGTGCCCCCCCCACACCTGCAAATCAGCAGATGTTGCAAATGACCTTAGGTGATTTGGTGCTTGGAAGCCCCAAAGCGGGGACTTCATAGCATAGCCAACCTGAGCAGGCTCCAAAGCAGACCCTCCTTTATTCGGAGCTCGGGGGGAAAGGAGAAGTGCTTGGGAAGATGGCCACAGCTGCCGCCGTCTTCACTACCCCATAATGCCTCTGGGCCCTGACCCAGAGGCATTCTGGGAAAATAACAACCACAGACCCCCAGTCATGTTCCTGCCCTGTAAGATTACCCTTCCAAGATCCCAATTCTGACAAACTGCATGCTGAAGAAAAAATGAGAAGCTAATCCAAAACTCCTATATCCAGGGACAGATTTTGGAAATCTTTACAGCTTTCAAAAAACAATCTCCTCTGTGGCATCTGTCGCCTTCCTCTCCATCTTCATCCCACTACCCGGCCATTTCCCAGCCTGACCCGAAACAGGATGCACAAAGAAACCCCTGCAGTCTGTGGCCTCCTGTCCTCATCGCCTGCCACTTCATCCAGCTGAATCAGTGCAGGTTTCCTGCTGATGTTTGCAAACCCAAACAGACGCTGCTCTCTTACGTTCTCCTGCCTGGGGGCAGGGAAGCAGCTGGCCAGCTCTGCAGGGTGGAGAGCAGTTTGCTCCCAGGGAGTCAGTTCAAATCCAGGGCATTGGAAAAGAAAAGAAAAGAAAAATTGCTGCTTGAGTCAGACGGATATAGTGGTTTAGATTCCTCCCTCCAGGATATTTGTCGATGGTCAGCAAGAAGCATTTCATCAGGCAAATAAGGCCCTCCGTGAATTATTGTTTTATTGATTCAATTTACATCCTGCCTTTCCAAAGGAGTCCAGGGTTGCAAACGTATCAATAATAGCAATTTTAAAAAGCATTTTTTAAAATAAAAAATGTTCTATAAAGAGGGAACTACAGTTACCAGGAATGATATCTTCCAGCCAGTGGCGTAGCGTGGGGGGTGCCAGGGGTGCCGACCGCACCGGGCGCAACATCTGGGGGGGCGCGAGTCCAGAGGGAAGGGACAAGTTCCTTCCTCCGCCGGGCTCCCCACCGCCGCCAGCCTTGCGCCCTAGCACGTGCGCCCTCTGCCGCCGCTGCGGCTGCGCTCCACTCACTGCTCGCAGGAGGAGCAGCCGCTGCAGCAGCGCTGACGCTGCCACCGACGCCTGGCCGGGCACGGGCAGCCTCCGCACCCCGCCACCGCGCCATCCCCTCGGCCCCGCTGCTTCTGCCGACTGGGAGGGAGGAGAGCTCCGAGGGGCCTTGCCGCGCCCTGCGCTCCCCAAAACCCTCTGAGAGGAAGCCGGCGGGCGGGCAAGGGTCTCCCGGCAGAAGGGGGCGCCGCTGGCTCCGGCTCTCAGCACAAGTCTCAGCCGCGGGGGGGGGGGGGCGAGGACGGAGCACGGCTGGAAGCCCCCGGACCCGGCAGGGAGGAGGAGAGGCGCTCGCCAAGCCCGGATCTGGAGCTCCACCTACATTCCTGCTGAGCCTTGGGGGGGGTCCTTGGCTCCTTCGCTCACCCCCAGCCCCAGTGGCGTAGCGTGGGGGAGTGCAGGGGGGCTGGGCACAACATCTGGGGGGCGCGCTCGCACTCGAGTGCTAAAATCCACGGGTTAGGGGGCGCAAATTACTTGCCTTGCCCCGGGTGCTGACAACCCACGCTACGCCACTGCTTCCAGCCATTAAATGCCTTCATATACAGGAAGGTTTACAAATTCCTCCTGAAAGTCAGTAATGAGAGAGACAAGCGCATCTCACCAAGGAGGGCAATCCACAAATGGGGAGCCACCACTGAGAAGGCCCTGTTGATTATCACCGGCTGGGTACATTTCAGGTTTAGATCTCTGGATGCAAACACCCAACAGCTCTCCAAAAATTCGGGGGAGCTGGGTGCCAGGATAGAACACCCTACATACTTGCTAGAATAAGAATGGATGCCTTTGATCCATCTGAAAACTAAAAAAACTAGGAGAGAATGGTTATGTATGCTTTCAGAATATTCAGAATTAGCCCAATTGACAGATATAATAAGACAAAAACCAAAAAGTGAAGTGAAAAAGGAATGGGAGTGCCTAAATGAATACCTTAAAAGCCAAGGTTCGAGGACAGAAATCTAGCTGAGTCTGGAATAACCTTGTGAAGTGAAAGGAGAAGAAAGAGGGATTTATAGCTAGATGTTAGGATAGAGATGATAAGGAAAACTGGAAGGCACAATGAGAGGTAAAGGAGGTGCTGTGGGACTGGTGGAGGTCAATGTTTGTTTTGCTTTTTAGTGTTTATATTATTAATTTGTAAAATTTGGATTTGTTTTGTTTTTTAATATGCTTGTTTTTGTGTTTTGTGTTTTGTTATTTTTCTTTGTTGTTGTGTGGAAAATACTAATAACATTTACTATTTAAAAAAACAACAACTAACAATTGGGCTTGTCTGACTGGTACTGCTCTTAGCTTCTTTCCTCTTACTCTACCCCTTCCCACAAAGCACACACACACACACATGTATGGTGTGAGAACCACTATGGTGTGGTAGTTAGAGTGTTGGACTAGGACCGGGAAGAGTAGGGTTCAAACTCCCACTTAGCCATAGAGCTGTGACCCCGAGCTACTTGCTACCTCTCAGTCTAACCCACCTCAATGCTCCTCCTTGCAGGTAAGGTAAAATAACAGCAATAAAATTATCGCCATCATTATAATTGCAGCCATAGTAACAATAGTAGTAATGATAGTGATAACAGCAATAACCGCAGTAATAATGTTAGTAGTAATAATACTAGTAACAGTAGAAATAGTAATACCAGTGTCTTGACATCCTTCTGCAGGGCCTGCAAGACAGAGCTGTTCCACCAGGCCTTTGGTCAGGGCGCAGCCTGACCCCCTCCTCTGGCAATCTGCACAAAATTTTGCTTGATGGTTGCCATTAATTTGATTTTAATTTGATTTAATTAATTTTATAATGAATGTTTTAGAATGTTGGACTATTTTGACTGTTGTTAGCCGCCCTGAGCCCAGCTTCGGCTGAGGAGGGCGGGATATAAATAAAATTTATTATTATTATTATTCTGCATGTGGGAGAAGAACTCATCCCAAAATGCCCACTCCGCCACCAAATCTGGGGGGTGGGCCAGGACAGAACACCCCACACAGGTGAGCAAGGAAAAGGAGGCATCGTTTTTAAGGGAAGGGCTCTATTTCGGTGTTAGAGCACCTCTTTTCGACGCAGAAGATCCTGGCCATTCTCTCCATCTTGCGGTACCCAAAAATGACCGCTAGATGTCTGCCTGGCTCCACATTTGAGAAACCCTCACCCATCCCGTTTAATGATCCCTCTTTAAAACTGTCATGAAGCGTAGTTTGTTAAGGGTGCTGGCTGCTGTTAGAGAGGGCCCTCATTCGTGCCGGAACGCTGCAATTCCCAGGGTTTTCTGGGCACGAGAACTGTACGAACATTGAAAGATTGGCAACCTAATTTTTTTTTTTTTAATGACTGAATTAGCCAAAATGACGGCAACAATTAGAATGCAATCTAATCAAAATCTCAAAAAGGAATGGAAATGCATAGAATACATGACCAAAACATGCCCCATCAAGAATTTATTGATATGTATAGACTGATTTCCCAAAGTTAAGCTAAACTAAGCAGATATACAGTATAAGACTGAATGTTTAATAATTAAGATACAAAAGTACAATCTCAATAATAATAATAAGTCACGCACGGGTGGAGGGAAGACACAGGGCAAGAAATAAGAAATGGATAAATGTTGGTACATAATGAAATGTGAAAATGTGAATTTACGAATATAATGTATATGTATCACTATGTAAAGATTTCATATATGTATTGCAACATTAATAATAAATAAATAAAGTGGGGAAGAGGAGAGAACTGATAAACCACACTAAGAATAGTATCTCTGAGAAGGGAACTGCAGTTACTGTTAAGTTGTGGGTGAACATATCAGACGACACAGCAATTCTTCAAACAGCTCTTGTTTATTCACAGGCCAGAACAGAACTGAACTGAAGGGTTCAGCCAGCCTGCTTATATAGAGCTCCAGTACAACGCAACTGTAACCATTTTCTGTAACTATCCTATCACTGAACCTCACTTTCGATCCATTATTTGCCTATGTGGACCTGAACTATCTACAGTATCCCCCTGCTGGCCCAGGGTGAGAACTTTGGTACATAACAGTTACCCTAAGAGGTTTTGGCACCCTTCACAAACTACAATTCCCAGGAATTTTTGTGGGTTGGGGGGGAATCAATGTGTTATAAGAAAAAACTGCTCCTTTCCCCCTTATGGGGTATCCAAGAGCCCGTATAGAGTCCTTTTGTAGGTTTTCTATCGGTAGGAGAAAATAACAGAGGCCAACCAGAGACTATTGAGAAGCAAAGCAGCTAGTAAGCCTGATCTTTAAACTGTTGCAACAGGGTCCCCCGCTCACCCCACGCAGGGAGGGAGGAGAGGAACCCAGAACATTGGTGTCCAAGCTCTTATATAGACATCTGAAATTGCCACACCTGTAGCTGAAGACCATCCCCCAAAACATCATACATACATCACAAAAGGAGGTGGTCCCCAGCAGAAATTTGAGTGTGTTGCTTCTCTGCTGTCTGCCAGGATACCTGATCATGCCTTATCAATTGCCTTTTCTGGGTAGCCTAGCCATTCCTTGGAGATGGTAAATACTTGGTTCCTGAATCTCTTATGCATATTGATAGTGTGCTCAACTTAACAGATACAGTGGTACCTCAGGTTACAGACGCTTCAGGTTACAGATGCTTCAGGTTACAGACTCCGCTAACCCAGAAATAGTACCTCAGGTTAAGAACTTTGCTTCAGGATGAGAACAGAAACTGCGTGGTGGCAGTGCAGCTGCGGTAGGAGGCCCCATTAGCTAAAGTGGTACCTCAGGTTAAGCACAGTTTCAGGTTTAAGAACAGACCTCTGGAACGAATTAAGTTCTTACCCAGAGGTACCACTGTACTTGCCAGTCTGTATTTACAGGGAGGTGTAAGCCCCCACAGTCCAAAGACAATTGGAAAGCTTTCCCCATCTCCTTTCTCCTTGCAGGGAAATATTTGAGGTTAATTTGGGAGAGTCAAAATGGCTTCAGGATTGTTCTCCTGTACTATTTCAGACACGTGGTTTATATACAGTGGTACCTTGGTTTACAACCATAATCCGTTCCTGGAGGTCCAGTTATAAACCAAAACAGGTTACAACGCAAGGCACACTTTCGCCAATGGGGCCTCCCAAAAAAATGGGTTGTAATCCAAAAAAAGGGACACGCACTTCCGGGTTTGATGTGGTTGTAATCCAAAACAGTTGCAAACCAAGGTAAAGGTAAAGGGATCCCTGACCATTAGGTCCAGTCGTGGCCGACTCTGGGGTTGCGGCGCTCATCTCGCTTTACTGGCCGAGGGAGCCGGCGTACAGCTTCTGGGTCATGTGACCAGCATGACTAAGCCACTTCTGGTGAACCAGAGCAGCACACGGAAATGCCGTTTACCTTCCCGCCGGACGTGCTTTCGAACTGCTAGGTTGGCAGGAGCTGGGACCGAGCAACGGGAGCTCACCCCGTAATGGGGATTCGAACCGCCGACCTTTTGGTCGGCAAGCCCTAGGCTCTGTGGTTTAACCCACAACGCCACCCGCGTCCCCTGCAAACCAAGGTACCACTGTACTTATGTATGTGTTTGCCTTATACTTTTATTGAACATTTATTTTATATATATAAGACCTTAGAATTCCTATAACACATGGATGTTTAAAGTGGTATCATAGTGCTCTAAATGCATGGTGCAGATGGGACCTAAGCATCAAATGTGGAGAGTGGGATCCTGTCCACCTCTACTCTGAACGAAGCAAGCCCGGTTGCTCTGAGTGAGACTTACTCGCACGTATGTGTGTGGCCGTAGGACTGCCAGCTTAGGCACTTTAACTAAACAGCAGCAACTGCCTATAACTTATAGGTTGTTGAATTTAAAGAGCCAGAATCTCTTCCTCGGGCTGCTGAGAGGATTAAATTAATTTAACCTGCCCCGCAATTCAATTCAATTGACCGCCATCACTTTATGAGTTATTCTTCTCTCATCTCCATTGCTCTGCAAGGCAGATTCCTGGAAAATAGCAAGGATGCCCCAGCAGGGATGAGCTACATAGGAAACTGCGCATACAGAGTCAGACCATCGACCAGTGTAGCTCAGTGCTGTCGACACTGACTGGCAGAAGCTCTCCAGGATACTGTCCCCCCCCCCAAGTCCTACCTGGAGAAGCGGGAGAGTGAACCTGAGACTTTCTGCATGCAGGGCTGCTGCTTGTGCTGGGCCCTGGGGTAACCCGGGTAACCCGGTCCAGATCCAGTCCCGAATCCAAGGGTTCTGCGAGGAGTCAGTCCAACAGGGCCAAGGCAGGAAACCAGGCAAGGTCAGGCACAGGATCACAGGCAGGTTCTGGCAAACAGCAACGTTGCTCCCACAACCTGGGGCAGTGTCCAGCAGCCCTTTATCTTTGTCGGGGTAACGGCCGGTCCTGATCCCCCGGCGACTCACCTCCCTGTCTCGCCCGAAGGCGAGCACTCCTCCTGCGAGTACTCAGGTCTCTCCTTCTCTCAGACCTCAGTCTCTGCAGCTCGGGAGACGTCGGTGGGTCACTAGACCCAGAGGCCGCCTCAGCCTCTCCTGACCCAACCGGTAGTGGAGCAGCTGTAAGTGATGGCCCAGCTGGAGGCAATGAGGGAATCCCCGCATCTGGAGCCAGGGCAGGATCAGGCCCCTGACTCGGCCCAGCTGGTGCTTGTTGCAGGGGAGCCTGTGCAGAATGGGGCTCTTCAGAATCAGGCCACAGACTTAGAATCATAGAATCATAGAGTTGGAAGAGACCACAAGGGCCATCGAGTCCAACCCCCTGCCAAGCAGGAAACACCATCAGAGCACCCCTGACATATGGTTGTCAAGCCTCTGCTTAAAGACCTCCAAAGTAGGAGACTCCACCACACTCCTTGGCAGCAAATTCCACTGTCGAACAGCTCTTACTGTCAGGAAGTTCTTCCTAATGTTTAGGTGGAATCTTCTTTCTTGTAGTTTGGATCCATTGCTCCGTGTCCGCTTCTCTGGAGCAGCAGAAAACAACCTTTCTCCCTCCTCTATGTGACATCCTTTTCTATATTTGAACATGGCTATCATATCACCCCTTAACCTCCTCTTCTCCAGGCTAAACATGCCCAGCTCCCTTTGCCGTTCCTCATAAGGCATCGTTTCCAGGCCTTTGACCATTTTGGTTGCCCTCCTCTGGACACGTTCCAGTTTGTCAGTGTCCTTCTTGAATTGTGGTGCCCAGAACTGGACACAGTACTCCAGGTGAGGTCTGACCAGAGCAGAATACAGTGGCACTATTACTTCCCTTGATCTAGATGCTATACTCCTATTGATGCAGCCCAGAATTGCATTGGCTTTTTCAGCTGCCGCGTCACACTGTTGGCTCATGTCAAGTTTGTGGTCAACCAAGACTCCTAGATCCTTTTCACATGTACTGCTCTCAAGCCAGGTGTCACCCATCTTGTATTTGTGCCTCTCATTTTTTTTGCCCAAGTGCAATACTTTACATTTCTCCCTGTTAAAATTCATCTTGTTTGTTTTGGCCCAGTTCTCTAATCTGTCAAGGTCGTTTTGAAGTGTGATCCTGTCCTCTGGGGTGTTAGCCACCCCTCCCAGTTTGGTGTCATCTGCAAATTTGATCAGGATGCCCTTGAGTCCATCATCCAAGTCGTTGATAAAGATGTTGAATAAGACCGGGCCCAAGACAGAACCCTGTGGCACCCCACTGGTCACTCTTCTCCAGGATGAAGAGGAACCATTGATGAGCACCCTTTGGGTTCGGTCAGTCAGCCAGTTACATAACCACTGAGTGGTAGCATAGTCAAGACCACATTTTACCAGCTTCTTTACAAGAATATCATGGGGCACCTTGTCAAATGCCTTGCTGAAATCAAGGTAGGCTACATCCACTGCATTCCAGGCTTGTAATTCTGTCAAAAAACGAGATCAGGTTAGTCTGACATGACTTATTTTTCAGAAATCCATGCTGACTCTTGGTGATCACAGCATTCCTTTCTAGGTGCTCACAGACTGTTTGCTTAATGATCTGCTCCAGAATCTTCCCTGGTATTGAAGTCAGACTGACTGGGCGGTAATTATTTGGGTCCTCTCTTTCCCCCTTTTTGAATATAGGGACAACATTTGCCCTCCTCCAGTCTGCCGGGACTTCGCCTGTTCTCCAGGAATTCTCAAAGATGACTGCCAGTGGTTCTGAGATCACATCTGCCAGTTCTTTTAATACTCTTGGATGCAGTTCATCTGGCCCTGGAGACTTGAATACATCTAAACTAGCCAAGTATTCTTGTACTATCTCCTTAGTTATTCTGGGCTGTGTTTCCTTTGCTGAATCATTTGCTCCAAATTCTTCAGGTCAGGCATTGTTTTCTTTATCGGAGAAGACTGAGGCAAAGAAGGCATTGAGGAGTTCAGCCCTTTCTGTGTCCCCTGTTTGCATTTCACCATCTTCTGCTCTGAATGACCCCACTGTTTCTTTGTTCTTCCTTTTGCTACGAACATACCCATAAAAGCCTTTTTTTGTTGCTTTTAACCTCTCTAGCAAGCCTGAGTTCATTCTGTGCTTTAGCTTTTCTGACTATGTGTCTACACGTGCTGGCTGTTTGTTTGAATTCCTCTTTGGTGGTTTCCCCCCTTTTCCATTTTTTGTACACATGCTTTTATAATCTTAACTCAGTTAAAAGTTCTTTAGATAGCCACCCTGGCTTCTTTAGGCACCTTCCATGTTTCCGTCTCATTGGTATTGCCTGAAGTTGTGCTTTTACTATCTCCCTCTTAACAAGCTCCCAGCCATCATGAACTCCCTTTCCTTTTAGTATTACTGTCCATGGGATCTCACCCAGCACTTCCCTAAGTTTTATGAAGTCGGCTTTCTTAAAGTCAAGAAATTGAGTCCTAGTATGCTTGGCTGCTCCTTTCCGCTGTATAGTAAACTTCAGAAGAGCATGATCACTTGTGCCTAATGATCCTTCCACTTCTACCCCACTAACCAGGTCATCAACATTGGTTAGGACCAGATCTAAAATGGCTGTTCCTCTTGTTGCTTCTCCCACTTTCTGGACAATGAAGTTGTCTGCAAGGCCAGTGAGGAATCTGTTTGACCTTATGCTCTTGGCTGAGTTTGACATCCAACAAATATCTGGGTAATTGAAGTCCCCCATTACTACTATCTCCCTTCCTTTTGCATGCTTGGCCATCTGTTCCAGGAAGGCATCATCTATGTCCTCCGTTTGGCTTGGGGATCTATAGTAAACTCCCACAATGAGGTCACTGTTATTCTTCTCTCCCTTAATTTTGACCCAAATGCTCTCACTTTGGCTTTGAGGTTCTAAATCTTGGATCTCTTCACAGGTATACACTGTTGGAGCTGGAACTTAACGAGTTAAGTTCTTCCCATGATGCCACACCATTCTGACGTCACTTTTGGAAGCTCGGGAGGAGCTTGGGCAAAGTTTGCCAGTCCCACTCTGTGTTCTGTGGGGAACAGATGCAGTTTTGGCATGGCTGCAAATAGTCCTGGAAATTCCTGAGAAATGTTGGAATAAAAAGCTGTAAATAGACAAACTGGACTCTGTGTGTTTGTCTGGAAGCTGAGTCAAGCTGGTGACAGTTCTACACCGCTGTGCGAAACTCTGCTGAGCCGTGACGGAGAGCCGGAGCGGAAGTGTGCCAGGCGGCCATAAATCGCTAATCGAGGTTCGTAAATCAATTAGCGGGAGTCACGGCTGATAACAAACTGCCATAGGTTATGGGTAACCTTAATCATTGCTCGTAAACCTGTCACGGTAGTCTGCCGGGAGCTGTGAAATCTGCGGTGTCGAGCAGAGACGGCAGGAGGCGGAGGCAGAAGCAAACAGGCAAGCTGAAAGATGCAGAGAGTGCCTGTGTTGCTGAGAGCTAAGAACAGCAAGGCGTAGTTTCTCCAGGGACAGAAGCCAGAGGAGCTGGTGTTTTTGTAAGTACAGCTTGGGGTCCCCTTGGGAGAACGGAAGGAGATGGCAGATGGCCAGGAAGGGATTCAAGCTCCGTTTGAACAGCTTGAGGAACTCACCGTCCAAGCGTGGAATACCTGGACAAAAAGGGTGAGAGCGTGGTTTTTAGCCACGGAAGTTTGGGACATTTCCCAAAAAGAACCAGTGCAACTGGTGGACAGAGATGTCAGAGATTCAGGAAAGCTGAAGTCTGTTTCTCTGGAGGAGAGAATGCAGAGGGAGAAAGCTGAGATCTGCATGTTGAGAGCAGGTGTTCATGCTAATTTGCAACAACACCTGGAAAGCGTTGAATCTGCGTGTGAGGCTTGGCGTGTGCTGAAACGTCTGTGTGAAGGCTCAGCAGGAGGCCAAGGGCAGATTGAAGCTGGAAGCCTAGAGATGGCTGGAGCCCCTGTTCCTGATGGTTTAGCCTCAAGGAGTGCTAGTGAGCAAGTCGGGGGGGCGGAAAGTTCCAAAGGCAAGTTTGAAAAGTTTTCCACTGAACCTGCTGGAATGAAGCGGCAGTTCAAGGGGGGCGGATCTGGCAAGGAGTGCTTTTCCGGAAGAAGGAGGGCCAAGCCAGCTGAAAAGAGCCCCAGGCAGTGTTTTTCCACTGGAGTTTTTCGTTGCTACGTGTGTAATGCAGCGGGACATCTGCGGCGAGATTGCCCCAACCGGAGCAGAGAGGCAAGGCAGGATGTTGCCAAGGTCAAACAGCTGAACTCTCATGGGAACCAGTCGGGTTTCCATGGCAACCAGCCTGGAAAAACAACCAGGCATGGGACTGAGGCTGGTGGACGTGCCAGGTGCCAGGAAGGGACGTATCAGATAACAGCTAGTCTGGCTTTGTCTGAAGACAGCTGTGACAAAAGCACTGAGCTAAATTTTGTTATTGACTCTGCAGCTAATCGCAATTTGATTCCAGAGACACCTGCTGTCGAGAGGTGGAACTGCACGGCAATTCCTGCTGGGAAATCTGTACTGTTTGCAAATGGACAGAAAAGAAATTTGACTAATGTTGTAAATCTGCATTTTCGTATTTTGCAGGACACGCTGGAGTGTTGTACCGTTCCTGGGATGCACCACTGTCTTTTATCTGTGCCTTATTTACTGAAAAAGGGATTTACGGTTTGTTTTCAGGATGATGTGTGCACGATCTCCAAAGGAAGGAGGATGCTTGCCAAGGTTAAAAAGGGGCAGAATGATCTCTTCATTCTTAAAACATCTCTGGAGGGTGATGGGAAGGTTGAAAAAGCGCAAGCACTGCGTGCTACAATTCCCAATCATGATGAATGTGTTCATGCTTGGCATACACGAACAGCTCATAGTTCTCTAGAAGAACTACAGGTGCTGCCAGAAGTTTCTAAAGGGTGTAAGATCTCAGAATGTGGATCTGCTGTGAAATGTGAAACTTGCAAGCTGGCAAAGGTAAAAGGATGCAGTTATCCAAAGGTTGAGAGGATAACCACTAGGCCTTTTGAACAAATTCACATAGATTTGTGGGGTCCTGTAAAGGAACCAAGTCTGGGAGGGTCAAGGTTTCTGCTTACGTTACAGGGGGATTTTACACAGAATTCCTGGATACACGGTCTCAAATCCAAGAATGATGCAGCACAGCTGATCAAACATTGGATTGAGGAGGTAGAAGTAAGGTTTTCCACCAAAGTGCAGGCTGTCACAAGTGACAGAGGAGCTGAGTTTACAGGTTCTGCTTTGCAGAAGTACTTTCGCAAGAAAGGGATACGTCACACAGTGACTTCACCCAATCAGTGGGGGGTGGCAGGGCTGAAGTGTCAGGCTCTGGTTAAAACTGCACAGGTGTTGCTGAAAGATTCTGGGTTACCTCCAAGGTTTTGGCTGGAGGCAATCAAGTATGTGAGCTTCACCTGGAATCGCACCTACAATTCCATGGTAGGTGACACACCGTTTAGGTTGTTGCATGGCAGGAAACCCCAGATTCATTTTTTGCGTATGTTCGGGTCACGTGCGTCTGTGTCAGTACCTGCTGCTTTGCAGGGGCCAGATGGATCCAAGTTCCGGAAAATGATCTTCTGTGGGTATGAGCCAACAGCAAGTGCATGGAGGTTTGCATTTCCATCAGGTGATCAGAGTAAGTTACTGATCAGCAAGCACGCTGAGTTCTATGAGCAGGATGAAAAGTCAAAACCTGCTGTCAAGCGTGATGTTCTCTCAGAGTGTCTTTCTGATTCAGAACAGGATAATTCTGAGGGGGAGGAAGAAGAAACTGGGTCTGATGATGACGATCAGGGAACTGACCAAGGTCAGGAACAGGAGGAGGTATCTGTAGTTTCTCCACAGGTTGTGAAAAGAGAGGCCAAAAGTGAGCCTAGTTCTCCTGTGAGTGTAATGGAAAGGATTCGAAAACGCTTTAAGTCAGAAGGGGAATCCCGTGAGGCTGAGGACACATCTTCTGGTGGCAGTGAGTCAGAGGTAACATCTGAGTTTGTGCCCAGAAGGTCAAGTCGCGCAACAAAGGGCATTCCACCTGAAAGGTACCAAGCGACAAGTGCGTGGGCAAAATTCGCACAGTGTGATTCTGGGAGTGTTGAAGAGGTTCAACAGGTGCCTGGGAAAGATGCCGGGAAGGGGCTCAAGGCAAAGGGAAAGGTGTTGAACTCAGAAGGGTCTTGTCAGAAGGTGCGGCAAAGGGGGGTGTTGGAGCTGGAACTTAACGAGTTAAGTTCTTCCCATGATGCCACACCATTCTGACGTCACTTTTGGAAGCTCGGGAGGAGCTTGGGCAAAGTTTGCCAGTCCCACTCTGTGTTCTGTGGGGAACAGATGCAGTTTTGGCATGGCTGCAAATAGTCCTGGAAATTCCTGAGAAATGTTGGAATAAAAAGCTGTAAATAGACAAACTGGACTCTGTGTGTTTGTCTGGAAGCTGAGTCAAGCTGGTGACAGTTCTACACCGCTGTGCGAAACTCTGCTGAGCCGTGACGGAGAGCCGGAGCGGAAGTGTGCCAGGCGGCCATAAATCGCTAATCGAGGTTCGTAAATCAATTAGCGGGAGTCACGGCTGATAACAAACTGCCATATACACATCCCTGACATATAACGCCACTCCTCCTCCTTTCTTGTCTGGTCTGTTTCTCTGAAATAGATTGTATCCGTCCATTATTATATTCCAATCGTGGGACTTATCCCACCAGGTTTCAGTGATGCCTATTTTGTCATATTTAGTTTGCTGTACCAAGAGCTCAGGCTCATCTTGTTTATTTCCCATGCTTTGCGCATTAGTGTACAGACATTGAAGTCCATTAATCATTCCCCTGTGACTCTTATTTAAGGATTTTTTCCTCCCACCACTAGGTCTGCGTGCTGTTTGCTCCATTTGGTCTATGACATTTGAATGATCATCTTCATCAATTGATAGACTCCTACCTTCAGGAGCACTGTCTCCCTCCCCCACATTAGTCAGTTTAAAGCCCTCCTGATGAGGTTTCTGAGATTTTTGGCAAAAACATTCCTTCCAACCGTTGTGAGGTGCAGCCCATCGCTTGCCAGAAGTCCATCTTCAAGAAACTGCAGTCCGTGATCTAAGAATCCAAACCGTTCCTGTTTACACCATTTGCGAAGCCAGCTGTTCACGTCCACTATTTTTCCCTCTCTCCCTGGGCCACGTCGTTCAACTGGGAGGACAGATGAGATGACAATTTGTGCATTTAATTGCTTCAATTTCCTGCCCAGAGCCTCGTAGTCTCTTTTGATCTTCTGGAGGCTATTACTTGCAGTGCCATTGGTTCCCACATGAACCAAGAGGAAGGGGTATTTGTCAGTGGGTTTTATGATTCCTTGCAGTCGTTCAGTTACAACTTGGATCTTAGCCCCGGGGAGACAGCACACTTCCCGAGACATCTTGTCAGGCCCACAGATCACTGCTTCTGTTCCCCTCAGTAGGGAATCCCCTATCACCACTACATGCCTCCTCTTAGGTTTGGTAGGGGTTTTTCCGTGAGCTGTCCATTCCAAGGTCGCCTGCACATTCCCTGAGGACTGACTTTGCTGCTCGTCTTCATATACCTGATCGACTGTAATGAGGGAGAGATCCTCAAATGGAGTCTGCTCTTCGTCTTCCATGCTAGGGGAGAGGACCTCAAAGCGATTGTGTATTTCTAAACAATCAGAGCGAACCCTGGGCCTCCTACTTCTTTGAGTCACGTTTCTCCATATATCTGGCTCCTGTGTTGGTGAGCTAGCCTCTTTCTCAGGGGAGTCCCCTGTCTCCACCTTGGTGGAGACGGTGTGCTCTGTTGATTCCAAGAAGAGCTCCAGCTCTCTAATTCTTTGGAGCGTAGCTACACGTTTCTCCAGTTGTTGGACTTTGTCTTCTAAGAGGGCAATCAACATGCAATTGCTGCAGGTAATGCTGCCTGCAACCTTTGGCAAGATGGCAAACATTGCGCAGGAACCGCAGGCGCCTGCAGCTGTTCCCTCCCCCTCCATCTTGAGAACGTGTCGTTGGGGGTGGCTACAGCGGTCCTCCATCATAAAAAGCATGAAGACAGGACAAATAACCCCCCCCAAAAAAACCCTAGGTCTCCCCCAACAAACGTTTGAGACTAGCTCCCCTAAATCTAAAGGATGGATCAAACTGATCCACTTGGACCAGCTGGTGCTTGTTGCAAGGGAACCTGTGCAGACTGGGGCTCTTCAGGATCAGGCCTCAGACTAGGTTCAGCTGCCGCCTGAGGCAAAGGATCCAGTGCGGACTGAGACTCCTCTGGCTCTGAGTCCAAGCGCGAGTCCCAGGCCATCACACTGCTACTACTTCCATCCTTAAGGTTTCATTGGCACAAAATGCAGTACAGATCTGTAGGCGTAGACCATCTCCCAACTTAAACTACAGTGGTACCTCAGGTTACATACGCTTCAGGTTACAGACTCCACTAACCCGGAAATAGTGCTTCAGGCTAAGAACTTCACTTCAGGATGAGAACAGAAATCGGGCTCTGGCAGCGAGGCGGCAGCAGGAGGCCCCATTAGCTAAAGTGGTGCTTCAGGTTAAGAACAGTTTCAGGTTAAGTACCGACCTCCGGAACGAATTAACCTGAGGAACCACTGTAATTCGTTAAGAAAACCCCCAAGCTTGGTTCTATGGGTGACTCTGGGTCAGCTCCCTGCGGTAGTCAAAATAAAAAAATTCCTTCCAATAGCACCTTAAAGACCAACTAAGTTAGTTCTTGGTATGAGCTTTCGTGTGCATGCACACTTCTTCAGATACACTGAAACAGAAGTTGCCAGATCCTTCTATATAGTGAGAAGGTGGGGAGGGGTGTTACTCAGAAGGGTGGTGGGAATGGGAGATAGGCAGATAGCTGGGAGAGCCTGTTGACGACTCTTAACGACTGTAATAGGTCTTACAGGAAAAGGCAAGGGGTGAGAAGGTGAGAAATGGTATAGTCATGTATAGTGAGATAAGAATCCAATGTCTCTGTTCAGACCAGGTCTCTCCATTGTTTTGAGTTTATTGTTGTACTTTGTTTTTAAATTTATTGTTGTACATTGTTTTAATCGTTTGCTTTCCTTCTGTCACTGTACCCCCAAGTTTGTTTTATAAGCTGGTCTCCGACCGTAATAAATTATCTATCTCTCTATCAGTCGCCAAGCAAAGTGTGGTCAAACGTGGCCTTGGAATTTCTGGAAATAAACTTCTAAAGCTGAGAAACTCACTTTGGAATCAGATGAGCGTAAGAAGAGCCCAAATACCAGGATCAGGCCCAGCCTAGCCCAGCATCCTGTCTCTGTAATGGTCCGATGCCCCATAGAACCTAGGAATCCAGATAGACTTGCTCTGGACCTGGAGGCTCCATAGGAACATCGGCTGGCTACTGGATGAGGCCAGAGGGGACCCAGTCTAGCCCAGTCTCCTGTTCTCACAGTTGCAAACCAAACGCCTCTTCTGTTAGATACGAAAAAATTTCTTTTCTTTTCTTTTCCAATGCCCTGGATTTGAACAGACTCCCTGGGAGCAAGCTGCTCTCCACTCCAATCAAGCAGTTTCTAAATGCTGTGAAATAAAATAAATATAATATTATGAACGGTGACGAGTTTTAGCTTTAGGGAACAAAATTTCAAATCACTCCCATTTCCTAAGCTTTAAGGAGGAGTCTGTGATTCTGTCATGTGTACAAACTTCCTCCCTCTGCTGTATATCCACTTGGAAGATGCATCTGCCATGCTAAAGCGTCCACATGAATACAGATAGAAATAGAAATACAAATAATATCACTGAACATCACACGCAGAGGAAAATTGCTTTGCAAAAATGTCACCACCCGCCGTGTGTCGTCCCTCCCCCCAGTCCTTCGGAGGAGGCACATGGGAGAGAGAAAATGGTTCTCCTTGTTCTTTTGGTTCCCTGAAATGAGCCACAAGAGATGGGCATAAGAGATGCATGGAAGAAGGCACAGAGAGTCCCATAGTCATGGGAAGAGCCTTTTGCCTCTGTGGGAAGCGGAAACGGCCCTTTTGCTGTGGGCTCAAGATGGCCGCTGGAATCCACTGTAAAGGAAAGGCTCTGGGCCTCAGCCGTTTGCCAAAGGGACTAGAGAGCCGTTTCCTCAAAGGCTCTTGTCTCTCCTTCAGTGGAAAACAGAGAACCGCTCTGAAGCCCCACAGCAATGTTCCATGGAGAGGACTAGTGGCTCCAAGCCGTTGCTCTCCCGAGGAAAATGGCCGCCTGCTTCTCCCTCTCGCACAAGGGTTGGTGTGTGGCAAAGGACTGCGCTGAGATGAGAACAGGGTGAAGAGGAAGGGCAGCGCTCTGCTCCTCATACCCAGGAGTTGCTGTTTACCATTATGGAAATCGGCGTGGGGCAAAATGGCATTTTCTCATCCCACTGGAATGCCACCCCAGTTCTTAATCAAGACAGCCACCACCCTGTGTTACTGGAATCCCCCAAAAGGCAGACGCCTCCAGAGAAAACAATTTTCACAATATGTAATTAAACTGCGGAACTCCCTCCCACAAGAGGCAGCGATGGCCGCCAATTTGGATGGCTCTGAAAGGTAGTTTCATGGAGGATAAAAAGGCTATCAGTGGCTACGGGCCATGGAGTCTGCCTTCTCCCTCCTTTGCATTCTGCCTCTGGGTACCCGCTGCTGGGAAATGCAGGTAAGCCTTTGTTTGGATGGAGGGGAGGTTGTAGCCTCTGCCTGCCCCTCCTCATTAAGGACATCCTCTTTAAGGGATCCGGGGTGTGTGGATCCTGTCCAATGCCTGTCCCCCCCCCCTCACAGTGCTACAATTCCCAGCGCCCTTAAAGATCTACAGTGCCTAATAATAATAATAATAATAATAATAATAATAATTTATTTATACCCCACCCATCAGGCTGGGTTTCCCCAGCCACTCTGAGCGGCTTCCAACAAAAGATTAAAATACAATAATTCATCAAATATTAAAGCCTTCCCTAAACTGAATTCTATGAAGAGGGGAAAGTGCTTTAAATGTGTTTCAACGATGAAGTTTGTCTGTAGCCGTGATGCTCCACATGTGATGCTTCAAAAGCATGAAGGCTTAAGGAAAAAACCCAAATCCCATAAAGAGGAACACAAAGAACTTCCAAGATGAAGCTGAGCCAAAAGAAAGCAAAGCAGTTTCCTGAGCCAAGACGTCGCCTGACATGAAAGATAGCATCTTACAACATAGTAATATTGGTTTACATGGTCTGAGAGGGTGGCCAGGGGCATTCTGGTAAAGTCTAGACTTTATTGAGGGAGGGTATACTTAGCCAAATTAGTGACACCATTCCAAACTGTTGCCTTAAAAATCCCAAGAGAAACTGTATAAAAGGCTTTTCCACCAGTGCCTTGAAACATCTCCTCTCTCCTGTCACTTGGCTTCTCCATCACTTGGTAAGTTGTCTTGAACTGAATCACTTCTTAGAGGAGAGAAGGAAGGAACTGTTTGATTATGGAACAGAGATCTTTTAGTGGAAAACAGAGAACCGCTCTGAAGCCCCACAGCAATGTCACATGGAGAGGACTAGTGGCTCCAAGCCGCTGCTCTCCCGAGGAAAATGGCCGCCTGCTTCTCCCTCAGCAGAGAGTTTTATTGCAGCGTCAGCAGAACGTCTTTACTGCAGAGTGGTCTTAAATTACGTACCGCTGACCCCAAGCTGTTCTATTTTCTATGCCCCTAGCTCAGGTGTAGGGAAACTCGGCCCTACAGATGTTTTGGGACTACAACTCCCATCATCCCTAGCTCACAGGACCAGTGGTCAGGGATGATGGGAGTTGTAGTCCCAAAACATCTGGAGAGCCGAGTTTGCCTATGCCTGCCCTAACCGCTGACTGTTCCTTCATATAAGGTCAAGTCAGTTTCTTATCTGATAAAGACAGGTGCTTAACCAACAGGTATGTAGATATGTTCATGTTCACAGCCGCTAGCTACATCCTGCGTACCTTGCAATGTGTACCTTGCAATGTTCTTGTGGTTAATTTTATCACCCTAAGCGATCAGCTTCGCTTCTATGCCTAGTAGCCTAGCAGGCATATGTCTGTCTGTCTGTCTGTCTGTCTGTCTGTTTGTTTATGAGAGGCAAATAAAGAATAAAAAGGGAATCAATAATTGCTAATGTTAAGGTAAACAATTGCTTAGAAGCATCTTGTGCAAACATGGCCAAGCTATGGATTAATGAAATGTGTGTGCTCAAATAAATGTATGAATAAAACATAAACAACGAATAGGCAACAATATATTATTTCTCACATCTTCTGAGAAGCAGGACCAAAGCACAGCAGCAATGCTCTTCCCAGAGGCAGAATGCAGAGGAGGAGAAGGCAGACTCCATGGCCAGTAGCCACTGATAGCCTTATTATCCTCCACGAAACTGCCTCATCGCCTTTCAGAGCCATCCAAATTGGCGGCCATCGCTGCCTCTTGTGGGAGGGAGTTCCGCAGTTTAATTATGTATTGTGAAAATTGTTTTGTCTTTTCTCTGGAGGCGTCTGCCTTCTGGGGGATTCCAGTAACACAGGATGGTGGCTGTCTTGATTCAGAACTGGGGCGGCATTCCAGTGGGATGAGAAAATGCCTTTTCACCCCATTCCGATTTCCAGAATGGTAAACAGCAACTCCTGGGTATGGGGAGCAGAATAATTGCCACACACAGGAAGAGCGAGGATATAGTTTGAGTGCCCCACCTGTGGTTTTATAAACCATTTAATGTGTGGAATATTACAGTTGTTATATAAGGGATTGCTATTTTGACCAGAGTGTAATTGAAAAGATTTTGGAACGCAGAAATAAAGTACCGTATTTTTCGCTCTATAACACGCACCAGACCATAACACGCACGTAGTTTTTAGAGGAGGAAAACAAGAAAAAAAATATTCTAAACAAAATAGTGGATATATGATTTTTGTGGTTCATGCTGTGGCCGCAGACATGTGATCTGACAGTGAGTTTGGAGTAGCCCAATGCAAAAATCCTGAGGATCCATGTGGATCCATGCTTTGTAACCAGGGAGGAGGGAAGGAAGGGGAACCATGGATCCTCTGCTCACAACTGCAGCAGATCCCACCACCACCACCCGCAGGCATTCGCTCCATAACACGTACAGACATTTCCCCTTACTTTCTAGGAGGAAAAAAGTGAATGTTATGGTGCAAAAAATACGCTAAATTATCAAACCATCAATTCTAGCACACTGGGGGGGGGGGCATTTAAATTATATAATTTGGTACCTGAAGGATTGGTATTAGTAACTGTATTCTAAATTGGCATTTTTATAATGAGGTTATTATTGGATTATTGCAGAGCTTTTTTCTAAAAAAAATGTTTAGGGGTACTCTCATTTTCCTACTCATGTTGAAATACTGCTCCTCAATGAGGCCAAACTTAGATTCACAAAATGTTTAGGGGAATGCGTACCACTGCATCCCCGCAGGGGAAAAAAGCACTGGGTTATTGTAATTGAAAACTAATAAAAATTATTATCAAATAAAGAAGAAATGGTGCTGTGGGGCCCCCACAAGTTTCCCCCATCGTCCTCTGGTTCACTCTGCCCAATGGTAGGGCCGGCTCTGGGAGTTGTCTCTTCAGGGTATGAGGAGCAGAGCACTGCCCTTCCTTTCCACCCTGTTCTCATCTCAGCACAGTCCTTTGCCACACACTTAAAAAGCAGAGACACCACCTTGCCAACAAAGGTCCGTATAGTTCAAGCTCTGGTTTTCCCAGTAGTGATGGATGGAAGTGAGAGCTGGACCATAAAGAAGGCTGATCGCCGAAGAATGGATGCTTTTGAATTGTGGTGCTGGAGGAGACTCTTGAGAGTCCCATGGACTGCAAGAAGATCAAACGTATCCATTCTGAAGGAAATCAACCCTGAGTGCTCACTGGAAGGTCAAATCCTGAAGCTGAGGCTCCAATACTTTGGCCACTTCATGAGAAGAGAAGACTCCCTGAGAAAGACCCTGATATTGGGAAAGATGGAGGGCACAAGGAGAAGGGGACGACAGAGGACGAGATGGTGGGAAGCGGCCCTTTTGCTGTGGGCTCAAGATGGCCGCTGGAATCCACTGTAAAGGAAAGGCTCTGGGCCTCAGCCATTTGCCAAAGGGACTAGAGAGCCGTTTCCTAAAAGACTCTTGTCTCTCCTTCAGTGGAAAACAGAGAACCGCTCTGAAGCCCCACAGCAATGTTCCATGGAGAGGACTAGTGGCTCCAAGCCGTTGCTCTCCCAAGGAAAATGGCCGCCTGCTTCTCCCTCTCGCACAAGGGTTGGTGTGTGGCAAAGGACTGCGCTGAGATGAGAACAGGGTGAAGAGGAAGGGCAGCACTCTGCTCTTCATACCCAGGAGTTGCTGTTTACCATTATGGAAAATGGCGTGGGGCGAAACGGCATTTTCTCATCCCACTGGAATGCTACCCCAGTTCTTAATCAAGACAGCCACCACCCTGTGTTATTGGAATTCCCCTCCAGAGAAAAGAAAAAACAATTTTCACAATATGTAATTAAACTGCGGAACTCCCTCCCACAAGAGACAGCTTAAAGATCTAGAGTGCCTAACAACAACAACAACAACAACAACAACAACAACAACAACAACAACAACAACAATTTATTTATACCCCACCAATCAGGCTGGGTTTCCCCAGCCACTCTGAGCGGCTTCCAACAAAATATTATACTTAGCCAAATTAGTGACCCCATGCCAAATTAGTGACCCCATGCTAAATTAGTGACCCCATGCTAAATTAGTGACCCCATGCCAAATTAGTGACGCCATTCCAAACTGTTGCCCAAAAAGTCCAGAGAGAAACTGTATAAAAGGCATTTCCACCAGTGCCTTGAAACATCTCCTCTCTCCTGTCACTTGGCTTCTCCATCACTTGGTAAGTTGTCTTTAACTGAATTTCTTCTTAGAGGAGAGAAGGAAGGAAGTGTTTGATTATGGAACAGAGATCTTTTTGAAATTTGGTTTGACTCAATTAGCTGTCAATTGAGAGACAAGAAGCAGTTTTGGGAAGAAGAACTCAAATCTCTACATCCTAGGAGTTGTGTTACTGGGATTGTTTTGGGCTCAACAGAAAATTTTAACCTAGAGTTGAATTGGGGCTTTTAGAAATGCGAAACTGGGTACTTTCATGGTTGGAGCCAGCTAGGAAAAGAAGATAGCAGCCGTGGTCCTGAGTGATTTTGCAAAACCTTGCCTAGTGTCCCTGTTCCCTGTCTTTCTGGAGAAAGCTGCTCTGGCCATGGTCACACCTGCTGCCCATGGAGCATCTGAACTGGATTTTTGAGGCTCACTCTATGCAGGGCTGCCTTGTTCCAGCCCCACTGACCCTTTCTTGCATGAGGCAGGTCTGGCAGAGCCAGGTGCTCCCCTGAAACCCTGGAAAGGGAACCCTTCTTTCTGGTGAAGAGAGGTGGGGAACCTCTGGCCCTCCAGACATGGCCAAACTACAGCCCTCGTCTCCTCTGCTTCCTGCAGCTGCTGAGATTTGTAGTTCAGATTCAAAGCGTTCCCCATTCCTGCTCGAGGGACAACCCTCTGCTAGATGAACCCATGGTCAGATGCATTAAAAGGAGCTCTCTGTCTTCTGAATGGAATGCTGAATGTGGGAAGGTGGCTTGGAACATCCAGGGAAATCTAGAGTAAATTGAGGTGCGGCATACTTAGCGTGGCACCACGCCAAATGGTTTGCTTGAACTCTCATGAGAAACCGTATAAAAGGGCCCACAATGTATGGCTTTTCCGCCAGCTTTCCACCAGTTTCCGCACTTTCTGGAGAAAGCTGCTCTGGCCATTGTCACCTTTGCCCATTTTGCATTTCAACTGGACTGCTGATGCTCATTCTGGGTGGGGATGCCTTGTTGCAGCCACACTGACCCTTTCTTGGATGAAAGGGCAAGTCCTGTATGAAGAAAGGGTGCAGCGTTTGGAACTGTTCAGTTTAGAAAAAGGGGGAGTACGAGGCACATGATGGAAGTTTATAAAACTAGGCAGGGCAGGGAGAAGCTGAATAGATGGACTAGAATTCCTGGACGTTGGAAGATTTGGAAAATGAAAGTAGTACCTCTTCACGCACTGGGGAACTTGTTCCCACATGAGGTGGCGAGGGCAAGCAATTTGGGTGGCTTTCAAAGAGGTTTGGACAAATTCATGCAAGAGAGGGGATTGCTGGCTACCAGCCACCATGGTTATGCTTTCCCCTCCACGATTGGAGGCAGCATGTTTCTGAACAAAAGGTCTGGAAATCACAAGAGATTTCCTGTGTCTGATCCAGCCAGCTCTTCTTAGCTTCTTTTAAAAATTGTTATTTAACCTGTCACCCATCCCATTCCCTTGCGTCCCAGGGCAGGCTACAACATTAAACACTTACTTCGATGGGAATCCACATCTTTCTGAAAGTATCCTTGAAAATGTTCTCATTTCAGGTTCTCCAAGACTCCTCCAAGATGTCCACTGTCAGCATGGGAGTCACCCTTAAGGCGCCGATGATGCCAGACATGGGACCAATTTCCATTCCTTTTCGTTTTCATATATGGGATGATGTTCCCCACCCTACAGGACAGCCCCCAGCTGGAAACTGAAATAACAAACCTGGAGATGGTTCATAATCTCGGAGGCCAGCCAGGTCTCCGCGATGACAGGGATGCCATCTTTTCTGACATCCGTAGCCGCCCACACCTCATCTTTGCTCTGTCCCACATGACTCCTTCCTTACAAATTTTCCTTCTAGCTCTGCTGACTGTGTATCTTCCCTCCATTTGTGCCAAGCAACCCTCAAGAGCTGCACATCTTCCCCTGAGGATTCCCGGCTGGGGCCGTTTTTAGCCGGCTGGGCCAGGGCAAAGGGAAGGATGAGAGGCATTCCCTATGCAACCGTGAGATGAATTTTTACAGAGATCCTGGGAAGGCAGCTCAGTCTGCAGGACTGTAGGAGGGTCTGTTAATTGGGGAGAAGGAGTTTGACCAGAATGAGGGATCAGAAAGGGGTGGCAGGCAGGACGCAGGCTTGTCACGGAGAAACAGGTGCCCCCTTTGCAGCTGGAATCAGACAAAGCTGCCCAGATGCACAGACAGCAGAAAAACTGTTTTGCGAGTATCATCCTTAAAAGCCTGCCGGTGTGCGTGTCAACTGTCGGGACATTTCCATAGCTTCTGTTCAGTTATGAACCTGCTCCCTTGCTCATGTATTGCTTATTAATTTTCCAATAAGAACATCCAATTAACATATCAAATCCAATGGAATAAAAATAAAAAACTAAAATAAAAAGTCCAATTGTCTTCCAAATTGTAATCTTGTTTTTTTTTGACTTCCCACAGTCTGAATTCCAAAGCATTTTCCACATCCTCATAGTCCTGCCTCTTGTCATCAGTTCCATATCATGATTTTATCCACCTTTCTTCCTTTCAAGCAAGAGTCGTGGCGTGTTTGGGGATGGGAGCCCAACGTCAGCCTTGTCTCCAGTCCTCCCAGTCCTACCTGGAGACGCTGCTGGGGGTTGATCTTCTGTTTGCAAGACATGGGCTCTGCCAATGGAGTTTGATGCTCCTACTCATCTGGCTGGTTTCCCTTGCTAATTAGTCGGTGCACTCATTAGCGCTCCTCAGGCATGATCTACACCTTTAAAAGCAATAGTAATGATACATAACAGCTGAGTCTCTGGCAGGCAGCTCGGCACCTTTGATTACAGAGGGCGCCTTGCCAAGGAAGCATTTCCTCAGCTGTTCGTTTCTGAGGGGAAATTATGTTGTTCTCTAAAATTTGGGTCAGTATGGAAAGTGTCTCCTGAAAGCAGACAGTTCAAAAAATATCGGAAACCCCACGTCCTGGGAAATACTGATCAGTTACTTCTAAATTATCAACTCATGGTTTGGGGATTAATTAGGGTTGCCGTATTCCCCAAAGTGAAAATCTGGACAGAGCTGTCGAGCTGCTTTTTTGTGGGGAGTTTCAAAGTTGTTGAGGTGTTTCTTGTTTGTTTTGTTTGAACATCTGGAAAAGCTCTGGGGGCTTTATTATTATTATTAAACTTGCCATATGTCTAGATTTTCCCGGACGTTCAGCAAGAATCTGCCCAGACGACATTTTGCTTAGCGATTCCCGGTCGTATGGCAGCCCTAGAATAAGAAGGCAGCAAAAATGGATTTTGCAAGTCCTTGTGGTCATGAAAACACATATGCTTTGAGCCTGGAAGGATAAATACCTACTTACTTAATATTAATTAATTTATTCATTTCATGAGATTACTCTACTGCTGGACTGTAATAGAAAAGTTAAGAAAGCCGGAGGGGACAAGGGTTATCAAGCGAATGGCTGCTACCTGAAATCTTCCGTTTTCCCTCCCTTTTTTTTTTTTTACCTCAGGAAGGTCGCCCCCAGCGGCAACATGGCTGCCCCAGCCTCCTTTTTACCTCCTCGGTGCCTCAGAGGAGACACATGGCAGAAGGCTGACTCCTCTATTCTTCTAGCAGATTGGAACCCAAGCGATCAAATAAAACACATATAGTTTGCGGTTGTGGTTGTTTTCCGAGGCATAGAGAACAACAGCAGCAAAAATTAAACAAGGGTCCATAGTGGTGGTGGCATTTATCAAACAAATGGCTCCCACTTCAAATCCTTCTGCAAAAAAATCGAGCCTCTTCTGCTTTCCCCCTTCCCCCCATTTTTCTACCTCAGAAAAATGTATGGGCCTTTAGAGGAGTTCTCTGACTTCCCCAGAAGGAGAGACACCAGCCTCTTAGGGAACATCTCTCTCTTCCCCGTGCCAAACGACTGAGGCCCAGAGCCTTTCCTTTATGCAGTAATGGATTCCAGCCGCCATCTTGAGCCCCACAGCCAAAGGGCCGCTCCCGCTTCCCACAGGGAGGCAGAGAGTCCTTCCCACCATGATAGGACTCTTTGTGACTTCTTCACTGCACATCTGAGGCCATTTCAGCCCTTGTGAGGGGAAGTGGCTCATTTCAGAGACCTAAAATGCCGAGGGGAGCCATCATTTTCCCTCTCTCTTATGGCTCCTCTGAAGGACTGAGGGGGAAATGTAGACTGGAGCAGCCACACTTTTGGGGGCTGATATTCCTTAAAAAGAATATTATTGATTTTCCAACCATTTGAACACAATAAAACAGAAAAAAGCAAAAGAAAAAGCAAAGAAAAAAGAGAAAAAAACATAAGATTAACAAAACAAGAGACAAACCATTTAAAACACAAAACAATTTCAATATCTAAACTTTCATTCCCTTATTTCCACGACCTCCTCACGCCTCCCTTTCTGTATTCCACTTCTATTAATTGTTTCTGCAATTCCTTTTCATCTTCCTCTGTTTTCTATCCTATAATTATCTTAACATATTCTAATCTTATTTTTCCCTTTAATACTCTATTTCAATTTATACTTAATTCCTTATAACATTTCTACTAAAGCCATATAACTTCATTCCAACATTTTTCTAACATTCATTATTTTTACAATATTTCTATACATAGTCTTAAACTTTTTCCAGTTTTCTTCCACCGACTCTTCTCCCTGGTCTCGGATTTCTGCCAGTCATTTCTGCCAATTCCATATAGTCCATCAACTTCATCTGCCATTCTTCCCGGATAGATAAATCTTTTGTCTTCCAGTACTTTACAATGAGTATTCTTGCTGCTATTGTTGCATACATGAGACAATTTCTATCCTTCTTTAACACCAATTGACCGACCATGCCCAGGAGAAAGGCCTCTGGTTTCTTCAAAAGGGTATATTTAAATACCTTTTTCATTTCGTTATGAATCATCTCCCAGAGTGTCTTAATCCTTGGGAATGTCCACCAAAGGTGAACTCTAATTCTCAAATTTGTCTGTTTTTCCTTAAATTCAGTCATAGCGAGCGTCAACTTATGTTCATCAAATTGCCTCTGTAGGGCTGGGGCTCTCTTTCTCTTTCTCTCCAGTTGTGTTTCTGTACCTTCAACAGCAACAGCTTTTTCCTTGACTTCCTCCACAGCTTGCCATATCAAAATAGGTTCTTGTATCAATTTCTGGGTGGTTTCTGTATTGGTATTGTCCATACTCCCTGCATTCAAGTCAACCTCAACAATTGAAACATCCACCTTCGCATTTATCCTGTCCATTTTCCTGTGAAGCTGATCCAATGAGTCATTTATCTTATATAATGCCGCCACCAAAGCCTCTTCTGTCAACATTCCTCTTAGTTTCTAATATACTAGAACAGAGACAGCAACAAAAAGAAGAGGAGGGCTTAATAATAAACCTTTCCAGCTTTTTCCCTGGCCTCCTCCACAGTTTGCCGTATCGAAATAGGTTCCTGTGTCAATTTCTGGGTAGTTTCTATATTAGTATTATTTATACTTTCTATATTTAAGTTAGTTTTAATGATTGAAACATCCACTTTCGCATTTATCGTGTCCATTTTCCCGTGAAGCTGATCCAATGAATCATTTATCTTAAATAATGCCGCCACTAGAGCCTCTTCTGTCAACATTTCTCTTGGTTTACATATACTGGTACAAAGGCTCAGAAAAAGCAGGGGGGCCTGATGGTGAACCTCTCCTAGATTGTTGCCAAGTCCTCCCAGACCTTAATGCTTTGTCAGCAGTTGACTGGTCTGTTTTTCCTCTTCCATTTACCATAACACTTAAAAGATCAAGGTCAGTCCCAGAGTCTCACAGTTTTTAACTTGCAGCTGGAAATTCCCCTAGTCCAGCTCTTGTAAAGCAACCGGTTTCAAAGGCTTCCACTAGGGGGAAACAGTTTCTATTTGCAATAGTCAATAGTATCCTCTTTTAAACGATCCGAAAATTAGTTTCAAGTTAGCTTCAATTTTCAGTTACTTTTACTCCTTTTTAAAGCAGCCGGAAACAGTAGAAACAATGTATTTCTCTTGTTTAACTAGCTGTCAATGAACATTCCACAATATGTCAGTCCTCCTAGCAGCCCGTTTCCAGGGTCAGAGCGGCGGTGTTTTAGATCTCTTCGCTCTCTCCTGCAGGCATATTCAGTCCACAACTTCCCCCCCTCTTCTCCTGCCTCCAAAGGGGGGTTTTGTTCTTTACCGATGGAAATTTAATCTTTTACAAAAGACTTTCCAGGACTCCAGCTTGCAGCTTCATTGCCTCAGTCTATTTACAAAAGGGGGAGGCGGACTTCCTGTTTTGAACCTCCCCGCTTCGATACCAAATTATACTTTTAGAAATCCAATTCTCCCGTTTCAGCTCTACTCACAGGTAATTACTTTAAGGTCAAATTGTCCACAGGAAAAAGTCAGCGCTCTCCGGCAACAGCTGTGCGGCTTCGCTCCGTGGAAGAAGCAGACGATTCGAAGCACCGCGCCACTCACCCCACGTCGCTCCGGAGACCCGAATATGGTTTTCCCCGTGAGTAGGGGAGGCGCAGAATGTGCCCGCCGAATCCCACGTTAACAGGCTTCTCCCGCCTGTGATTTTTACGGGTCTCCGCCTTCGCCGTGGCGGCCAGACCCAATTTTTCCATGGGGCAAATTCCTCCCGGTCAGAGGAATTCCGCCATTACCTATGGCGCCAACCCGGAAGTCCTCAAGGACATCCTCTTTAAGGGATCCGGGGTGTGTGGATCCTGTCCAATGCCTGTCCCCCCCTCACAGTGCTACAATTCCCAGCGCCCTTAAAGATCTTCAGTGCCTAATAATAATAATAATAATAATAATAATAATAATAATAATAATTTATTCATACCCCACCCATCAGGCTGGGTTTCCCCAGCCACTCTGAGCGGCTTCCAACAAAAGATTAAAATACACTGAATTCTATGAAGAGGGAAAAGTGCTTTAAATGTGTTTCAACGATGAAGTTTGTCTGTAGCTGTGATGCTCCACATGTGATGCTTCAAAAGCATGAAGGCTTAAGAAAAAACCCCAAATCCCATAAAGAGGAACACGAAGAACTTCCAAGATGAAGCTGAGCCAAAAGAAGGCAAAGCAGTTTCCTGAGCCAAGACGTCGCCTGACATGAAAGATAACATCTTACAACATAGTCAGATTGGTTTACATGGTCTGGGAGGGTGGCCAGGAGCATTCTTGTGAAAGCTAGACTTGACTGAGGTGGAGTATACTTAGCCAAATTAGTGACGCCATGTTGCCCGAAACCGTATAAAAGGCTTTTCCACCAGTGCCTTGAAACATCTCCTCTCTTCCGCCACTCGATTCTCCATCACTTGGTAAGTTGTCTTGAACTGAATTGCTTCTTAGAGGAGAGAAGGAAGGAACTGTTTGATTATGGAACAGAGATCTTTTTGAAATTTGGTTCGACTCAGTTAGCTGTCAATTGAGAGACAAGAAGCAGTTTTGGGAAGAAGAACTCAAATCTCCACATCCTGGGAGTTGTGTTACTGGGATTGTTTTGGGCTCAACAGAAAATTTTAACCTAGAGTTGTATTGGGGCTTTTAGAAATGCGAAACTGGGTACTTTCATGGTTGGAGCCAGCTAGGAAAAGAAGATAGTAAAAGGCGAAAGATTTATATGATCTGAAGAGAAACCAGAGTATCATTTTCCCTCTCTCTTATGGCTCCTCTGAAGGACTGAGGGGGAAATGTAGACTGGAGCAGCCACACTTTTGGGGGCTGACGTTCCTGAGGTAGAAAAATGGGGGGAAGAGGGAAAACAGAAGAGGCTCGGGGTTTTTTGCAGGAGGATTTGAAGTGGGAGCCATTTGTTTGATAAATGCCACCACCACTATGGACCCTTGTTTAATTTTTGCTGCTGTTGTTCTCCATGCCTCAGAAAACAACCACAACCGCAAACTATATGTGTTTTATTTGATCGCTTGGGTTCTAATCTGCTAGAAGAATAGAGGAGTCAGCCTTCTGCCATGTCTCTGCTCTGAGGCACTGAGGAGGTAAAAAGGAGGCTGGGGCAGCCATGTTGCCGCTGGGGGCGACCTTCCTGAGGTAAAAAAAAAAGGGGGAGGGAAAACGGAAGATTTCAGGTTGCAGCCATTCGCTTGATAACCCTTGTCCCCTCCGGCTTTCTTAACTTTTCTATTACAATCCAGCAGTAGAGTAATCTCATGAAATGAAGAAATTCATATTAAGTAAGTATGTATTTATCCTTCCAGGCTCAAAGCATATGTGTTTTCATGACCACAAGGACTTGCAAAATCCATTTTTGCTGCCTTCTTATTCTAGGGCTCCCCTACGATCGGGAATCGCTAAGCAAAATGTCGTCTGGGCAGATTCTTGCTGAATGTTCGGGAAAATCTAGACGTATGGCAAGTTTAATAATAATAATAAAGCCCCCAGAGCTTTTCCAGATGTTCAAACAAAACAAACAAGAAACACCTCAACAACTTTGAAACTCCCCACAAAAAAAGCAGCTCGACAGCTCTGTCCAGATTTTCACTTTGGGGAATATGGCAACCCTAATTAATCCCCAAACCATGAGTTGATAATTTAGAAGTAACTGATCAGTATTTCCCAGGACGTGGGGTTTCCGATATTTTTTGAACTCTCTGCTTTCAGGAGACACTTTCCATACCGACCCAAATTTTAGAGAACAACATAATTTCCCCTCAGAAACGAACAGCTGAGGAAATGCTTCCTTGGCAAGGCACCCTCTGTAATCAAAGGTGCCGAGCTGCCTGCCAGAGACTGAGCTATTATGTATCATTACTATTGCTTTTAAAGGTGTAGATCATGCCTGAGAAGCGCTAATGAGTGCACCGACTAATTAGCAAGGGAAACCAGCCAAATGAGTAGGAGCATCAAACTCCATTGGCAGAGCCCATGTCTTGCAAACAGAAGATCAACCCCCAGCAGCGTCTCCAGGTAGGACTGGGAGGACTGGAGACAAGGCTGGCGTTGGGCTCCCATCCCCAAACACGCCACGACTCTTGCTTGAAAGGAAGAAAGGCGGATAAAATCATGCTATGGAATTGTGAAAACACTGACGACAAGAGGCAGGACTATGAGGATGTGGGAAATGCTTTGGAATTCAGACCGTGGGAAGTCAAAAAAACCAAGATTACAATTTGGAAGACAATTGGACTTTTTATTTTAGTTTTTTATCTTTATTGGATCGGATTTGATATGTTAATTGGATGTTCTTATTGGAAAATTAATAAACGCTTTTTTAAAAAAGAGGAAGAAAGGAAGGAAGAAAAGCATCTTTATTCAGGCTATTAGCGCAAGCGTAGAAGTGAATACATGAGGAAGGGAGCAGGTTCATAACTGAACAGAAGCTATGGAAATGTCCCGACAGTTGACACGCACACCGGCAGGCTTTTAAGGATGATACTCGCAAAACAATTTTTCTGCTGTCTGTGCATCTGGGCAGCTTTGTCTGATTCCAGCTGTTTCTCCGTGACAAGCCTGCGTCCTGCCTGTCACCCCTTTCTGACCCCTCATTCTGGTCAAACTCCTTCTCCCCAATTAACAGACCCTCCTACAGTCCTGCAGACTGAGCTGCCTTCCCAGGATCTCTGTAAAAATTCATCTCACGGTTGCATAGGGAATGCCTCTCATCCTTCCCTTTGCCCTGGCCCAGCCGGCTAAAAACGGCCCCAGCCGGGAATCCTCAGTGGAAGATGTGCAGCTCTTGAGGGTTGCTTGGCGCAAATGGAGGAAAGATACACAGTCAGCAGAGCTAGAAGGAAGATTTGTAAGGAAAGAGTCATGTGGGACAGAGCAAAGATGAGGTGTGGGCGGCTACGGATGTCAGAAAAGATGGCATCTCTGTCATTGCGGAGACCTGGCTGGCCTCCGAGATTACGAACCATCTCCAGGTTTGTTATTTCAGTTTCCAGCTGGGGGCTTTCCTTTAGGGTGGGGAACGTGGGCTAGTCTAGGATCCATATTCTGAGTGACATTACAGTGACTGACATTATGACTTCATCAGTCGATAGTGCAGAACGAAAAGGAAGGAAAATTGGTTCCATGTCTGGCATCGGCAGCATCTTAAGGGTGAATCCCATGCTGACAGTGGACATCTTGGAGGAGTCTTGGAGAACCTGAAATGAGAACATTTTCAAGGATACTTTAGAAAGATGTGGATTCCCATCGAAATAAGTGTAAGAGTTTAATGTTGTAGCCTGCCCTGGGACACAAGGGAAAGGGATGGGTGACAGGTTAAATAACAATTTTTAAAAGAACCTAAGAAGAGCTGGCTGGATCAGGCACAGGAAATCTCTTGTGATTTCCGGAACTTTTGTTCAGAAACATGCTGCCTCCAATCGTGGAGGGGAAAGCATAACCATGGTGGCTGGGAGCCAGCAATACCCCTTCCCACATTCAGCATTACATTCAGAAGACAGGGAGCTCCTTTTAATGTGTCGTCCCTAGAGCAGGAATGGGGAACGGTTTGAATCTGAACTACAAATCTCAGCAGCTGAAGGAAGCAGGGAAGAAGAAGAAGACTTTGGATTTGATATCCCGCCTTTCACTCCCTTTAAGGAGTCTCAAAGCGGCTCCTTTCCCTTCCTCCCCCACAACAAACACTCTGTGAGGTGAGTGGGGCTGAGAGACTTCAGAGAAGTGTGACTGGCCCAAGGTCACCCAGCAGCTGCAGGTGGAGGAGCAGGGAAGCGAACCTGGTTCCCCATATTACGTGACTACCGCTCTTAACCACTACACCACACTGGCTCTGGAAGATGATGGTTGTAGTTTGGCCATGTCTGGAGGGCCAGAGGTTCCTCACCTCTCTTCACCAGAAAGAAGGATTCCCTTTCCAGGGTTTCAGGGGAGCACCTGGCTCTGCCAGACCTGCCTCATGCAAGAAAGGGTCAGTGGGGCTGGAACAAGGCAGCCCTGCATAGAGTGAGCCTCAAAAACCCAGTTCAGATGCTCCATGGGCAGCAGGTGTGACCATGGCCAGAGCAGCTTTCTCCAGAAAGACAGGGAACAGGGACACTAGGCAAGGTTTTGCAAAAACACTCAGGACCACGGCTGCTATCTTCTTTTCCTAGCTGGCTCCAACCATGAAAGTACCCAGTTTCGCATTTCTAAAAGCCCCAATACAACTCTAGGTTAAAATTTTCTGTTGAGCCCCAAACAATCCCAGTAGCACAACTCCTAGGATGTAGAGATTTGAGTTCTTCTTCCCAAAACTGCTTCTTGTCTCTCAATTGACAGCTAATTGATTCAAACCAAATTTCAAAAAGATCTCTGTTCCATAATCAAACAGTTCCTTCCTTCTCTCCTCTAAGAAGCGATTCAATGAAAGACAACTTACCAAGTGATGGAGAATCGAGTGGCGGAAGAGAGGAGATGTTTCAAGGCACTGGTGGAAAAGCCTTTTATACGGTTTCGGGCAACATGGCGTCACTAATTTGGCTAAGTATACCCCACCCCAGTCAAGTCTAGATTTTACAAGAATGCTCCTGGCCACCCACCCAGACCATGTAAACCAATCTTACTATGTTGTAAGATGTTATCTTTCATGTCAGGCGACGTCTTGGCTCAGGAAACTGCTTTGCTTTCTTTTGGATCAGCTTCATCTTGGAAGTTCTTCGTGTTCCTCTTTATGGGATTAGGGGTTTTTTCTTAAGCCTTCATGCTTCTGAAGCATCACATGTGGAGCATCACGGCTACAGACAAACTTCATCGTTGAAACACATTTAAAGCACTTTTCCCTCTTCATAGAATTCAGTTTAGGGAAGGCTTTAATATTTGATGAATTATTGTATTTTAATCTTTTGTTGGAAGCCGCTCAGAGTGGCTGGGGAAACCCAGTCTGATGGGTGGGGTATAAATAAATTATTATTATTATTATTATTATTATTATTATTATTATTATTATTAGGCACTGTAGATCTTTAAGGGCGCTGGGAATTGTAGCACTGTGAGGGGGGGGACAGGCATTGGACAGGATCCACACACCCCGGATCCCTTAAAGAGGATGTCCTTAATGAGGAGGGGCAGGCAGAGGCTACAACCTCCCCTCCATCCAAACAAAGGCTTACCTGCATTTCCCAGCAGCGGGTACCCAGAGGCAGAATGCGAAGGAGGTAGAAGGAAGGCTCCATGGCCAGTAGCCACTGATAGCCTTATTATCCTCCACGAAACTGCCTCATCGTCTTTCAAAGCCATCCAAGTTGGCGGCCATCGCTGTCTCCTGTGGGGGGGAGTTCCGCAGTTTAATTATGTATTGTGAAAATTGTTTTCTCTTTTCTCTGGAGGCGTCTGCCTTCTGGGGGATTCCAGTAACACAGGGTGGTGGCTGTCTTGATTCAGAACTGGGGCGGCATTCCAGTGGGATGAGAAAATGCCTTTTCACCCCATTCCGATTTCCAGAATAGTAAACAGCAACTCCTGGGTATGAGGAGCAGAGCACTGCCCTTCCTCTTCACCCTGTTCTCATCTCAGCGCAGTCCTTTGCCACACACCAACCCTTGTGCGAGAGGGAGAAGCAGGCGGCCATTTTCCTCCGGCTTAGAGCCACTATTCCTCTCCATTTACAGATAGGTAGCCGTGTTGGTCTGCCATAGTCAAAATAAAAAAATTCCTTCCAGTAGCACCTTAAAGACCAACTAAGTTAGTTCTTGGTATGAGCTTTCGTGTGCATGTGTATCTGAAGGCAGGCGCCTCCAGAGAAAAGAGAAAACAATTTTCACAATACATAATTAAACTGCGGAACTCCCCCCCACAGGAGACAGCGATGGCCGCCAACTTGGATGGCTTTGAAAGGCGATGAGGCAGTTTCGTGGAGGATAATAAGCCATGGAGTCTGCCTTCTCCCTCCTCCGCATTCTGCCTCTGGGTACCCGCTGCTGGGAAATGCAGGTAAGCCTTTGTTTGGATGGCGGGGAGGTTGTAGCCTCTGCCTGCCCCTCCTCATTAAGGACATCCTCTTTAAGGGATCCGGGGTGTGTGGATCCTGTCCAATGCCTGTCCCCCCCTCACAGTGCTACAATTCCCAGCGCCCTTAAAGATCTACAGTGCCTAATAATAATAATAATAATAATAATAATAATAATAATAATAATAATTTATTCATAACCCACCCATCAGGCTGGGTTTCCCCAGCCACTCTGAGCGGCTTCCAACAAAAGATTAAAATACAATAATTCATCAAATATTAAAGCCTTCCCTAAACTGAATTCTATGAAGAGGGGAAAGTGTTTTAAATGTGTTTCAACGATGAAGTTTGTCTGTAGCCATGATGCTCCACATGTGATGCTTCAGAAGCATGAAGGCTTAAGGAAAAAACCCAAATCCCATAAAGAGGAACACGAAGAACTTCCAAGATGAAGCTGAGCCAAAAGAAAGCAAAGCAGTTTCCTGAGCCAAGACGTCGCCTGACATGAAAGATAACATCTTACAACATAGTAAGATTGGTTTACATGGTCTGGGAGGGTGGCCAGGGGCATTCTTGTAAAATCTAGACTTGACTGGGGTGGGGTATACTTAGCCAAATTAGTGACGCCATGTTGCCCGAAAAGCCCAGAGAGAAACCGTTTAAAAGGCTTTTCCACCAGTGCCTTGAAACATCTCCTCTCTTCCGCCACTTGGCTTCTCTATCACTTGGTAAGTTGTCTTTCATTGAATCGCTTTTTAGAGGAGAGAAGGAAGGAACTGTTTGATTATGGAACAGAGATAATTTTGAAATTTGGTTCGACTCAATTAGCTGTCAAGACAAGAAGCAGTTTTGGGAAGAGAAACGCAAATCTCTACATCCTAGGAGTTGTGTTACTGGGATTGTTTGGGCTCAACAGAAAATTTTAACCTAGAATTGTATTGGGGCTTTTAGAAATGCGAAACTGGGGACTTTCATGGTTGGAGCCAGCTAGGAAAAGAAGATAGCAGCTGTGGTCCTGAGTGTTTTTGCAAAACCTTGCCTAGTGTCCCTGTTCCCTGTCTTTCTGGAGAAAGCTGCTCTGGCCATGGTCACACCTGCTGCCCATGGAGCATCTGAACTGGATTTTTGAGGCTCACTCTATGCAGGGCTGCCTTGTTCCGGCCACACTGACCCTTTCTTGCATGAGGCAGGTCTGGCAGAGCCAGGTGCTCCCCTGAAACCCTGGAAAGGGAATCCTTCTTTCTGGTGAAGAGAGGTGGGGAACCTCTGGCCCTCCAGACATGGCCAAACTACAACCATCATCTTCCAGAGCCAGTGTGGTGTAGTGGTTAAGAGCGGTAGTCACGTAATATGGGGAACCAGGTTCGCTTCCCTGCTCCTCCACCTGCAGCTGCTGGGTGACCTTGGGCCAGTCACACTTCTCTGAAGTCTCTCAGCCCCACTCACCTCACAGAGTGTTTGTTGTGGGGGAGGAAGGGAAAGGAGCCGCTTTGAGACTCCTTAAAGGGAGTGAAAGGCGGGATATCAAATCCAAAGTCTTCTTCTTCTTCCCTGCTTCCTTCAGCTGCTGAGATTTGTAGTTCAGATTCAAACCGTTCCCCATTCCTGCTCTAGGGACAACACATTAAAAGGAGCTCCCTGTCTTCTGAATGTAATGCTGAATGTGGGAAGGGGTATTGCTGGCTACCAGCCCCCATGGTTATGCTTTCCCCTCCACGATTGGAGGCAGCATGTTTCTGAACAAAAGTTCCGGAAATCACCAGAGATTTCCTGTGCCTGATCCAGCCAGCTCTTCTTAGGTTCTTTTTAAAATTGTTGTTTAACCTGTCACCCATCCCTTTCCCTTGCGTCCCAGGGCAGGCTACAAGATTAAACACTTACACTTATTTCGATGGGAATCCACATCTTTCTGAAAGTATCCTTGAAAATGTTCTCATTTCAGGTTCTCCAAGACTCCTCCAAGATGTCCACTGTCAGCATGGGAGCCACCCTGAAGGCGCTGATGATACCAGACATGGGACCAATTTTCCTTCCTTTTCGTTCTGCACTATCGACTGATGAAGTCATAATGTCAGTCACTGTAATGGAACTCAGAATGTGGATCGTAGAATAGCCCACGTTCCCCACCCTAAAGGAAAGCCCCCAGCTGGAAACTGAAATAACAAACCTGGAGATGGTTCGTAATCTCGGAGGCCAGCCAGGTCTCCGCGATGACAGAGATGCCATCTTTTCTGACATCCGTAGCCGCCCACACCTCATCTTTGCTCTGTCCCACATGACTCTTTCCTTACAAATTTTCCTTCTAGCTCTGCTGACTGTGTATCTTTCCTCCATTTGCGCCAAGCAACCCTCAAGAGCTGCACATCTTCCACTGAGGATTCCCGTCTGGGGCCGTTTTTAGCCGGCTGGGCCAGGGCAAAGGGAAGGATGAGAGGCATTCCCTATGCAACCGTGAGATGAATTTTTACAGAGATCCTGGGAAGGCAGCTCAGTCTGCAGGACTGTAGGAGGGTCTGTTAATTGGGGAGAAGGAGTTTGACCAGAATGAGGGGTCAGAAAGGGGTGGCAGGCAGGACGCAGGCTTGTCACGGAGAAACAGGTGCCCCCTTTGCAGCTGGAATCAGACAAAGCTGCCCAGATGCCCAGACAGCAGAAAAATTGTTTTGCGAGTATCATCCTTAAAAGCCTGCCGGTGTGCGTGTCAACTGTCAGGACATTTCCATAGATTCTGTTCAGTTATGAACCTGCTCCCTTGCTCATGTATTGCTTATTAATTTTCCAATAAGAACATCCAATTAACATATCAAATCCAATGGAATAAAAATAAAAAACTAAAATAAAAAGTCCAATTGTCTTCCAAATTGTAATCTTGTTTTTTTTTTACTTCCCACGGTCTGAATTCCAAAGCATTTTCCACATCCTCATAGTCCTGCCTCTTGTCGCCAGTGTTTACACAATTCCATAGCATGATTTTATCCGCCTTTCTTCCTTTCAAGCAAGAGTCGTGGCGTGTTTGGGGATGGGAGCCCAACGTCAGCCTTGTCTCCAGTCCTCCCAGTCCTACCTGGAGACGCTGCTGGGGGTTGATCTTCTGTTTGCAAGACATGGGCTCTGCCAATGGAGTTTGATGCTCCTACTCATCTGGCTAATTTCCCTTGTTCATTAGTCGGTGCACTCATTAGCGCTCCTCAGGCATGATCTACACCTTTAAAAGCAATAGTAATGATACACAACAGCTCAGTCTCTGGCAGGCAGCTCGGCACCTTTGATTACAGAGGGTGCCTTGCCAAGGAAGCATTTCCTCAGCTGTTCGTTTCTGAGGGGAAATTATGTTGTTCTCTAAAATTGGGGATGGTATGGAAAGTGTCTCCTGAAAGCAGACAGTTCAAAAAATATCGGAAACCCCACGTCCTGGGAAATACTGATCAGTTACTTCTAAATTATCAACTCATGGTTTGGGGATTAATTAGGGTTGCCGTATTCCCCAAAGTGAAAATCTGGACAGAGCTGTTGAGCTGCTTTTTTTGTGGGGAGTTTCAAAGTTGTTGAGGTGTTTCTTGTTTGTACATCTGGAAAAGCTCTGGGGGCTTTATTATTATTATTATTATTATTATTATTATTATTATTATTATTACTATTATTATTATTACTATTACTATTACTATTACTATTACTATTATTATTATTATTATTAAACTTGCCATAAGTCTAGATTTTACCGAACATTCAGCAAGAATCTGCCCAGACGACATTTTGCTTAGCGATTCCCGGTCGTAGGAGAGCCCTAGAATAAGAAGGCAGCAAAAATGGATTTTGCAAGTCCTTGTGGTCATGAAAACACATATGCTTTGAGCCTGGAAGGATAAATACCTACTTACTTAATATTAATTTATTCATTTCATGAGATTATAGAATCATAGAATCCTAGAGTTGGAAGAGACCACAAGGGCCATCGAGTCCAACCCCCTGCCAAGCAGGAAACACCATCAGAGCACTCCTGACATGTGGTTGTCAAGCCTCTGCTTAAAGACCTCCAAAGTAGGAGACTCCACCACACTCCTGGGCAGCAAATTCCACTGTCAAACAGCTCTTACTGTCAGGAAGTTCTTCCTAATGTTTAGGTGGAATCTTCTTTCTTGTAGTTTGGATCCATTGCTCCGTGTCCGCTTCTCTGGAGCAGCAGAAAACAACCTTTCTCCCTCCTCTATGTGACATCCTTTTATATATTTGAACATGGCTATCATATCACCCCTTAACCTCCTCTTCTCCAGGCTAAACATGCCCAGTTCCCTTAGCCGTTCCTCATAAGGCATCGTTTCCAGGCCTTGGACCATTTTGGTTGCCCTCCTCTGGACACGTTCCAGTTTGTCAGTGTCCTTCTTGAACTGTGGTGCCCAGAACTGGACACAGTACTCCAGGTGAGGTCTGACCAGAGCAGAATACAGTGGCACTATTACTTCCCTTGATCTAGATGCTATACTCCTTTTGATGCAGCCCAGAATTGCATTGGCTTTTTTCGCTGCCGCGTCACACTGTTGGCTCATGTCAAGTTTGTGGTCAACCAAGACTCCTAGATCCTTTTCACATGTACTGCTCTCAAGCCAGGTGTCCCCCATCTTGTATTTGTGCCTCTCATTTGTTTTGCCCAAGTGCAATACTTTACATTTCTCCCTGTTAAAATTCATCTTGTTTGTTTTGGCCCAGTTCTCTAATCTGTCAAGGTCGTTTTGAAGTGTGATCCTGTCCTCTGGGGTAATAATAATAATAATAATAATAATAATAATAATGGCACAGGACATCTCTATTTTCATTGGAGAAATGTTGGAGGGTATGTATGGGCCTTTAGACTTCCGACTTCCCCAGAAGGAGAGACACCAGCCTCTTAGGGAACATCTCTCTCTTCCCCGTGCCAAACGACTGAGGCCCAGAGCCTTTCCTTCATACAGTAATGGATTCCAGCCGCCATCTTGAGCCCCACAGCCAAAGGGCCGCTTCCGCTTCCCACAGGGAGGCAGAGAGTCCTTCCCACCATGATAGGACTCTTTGTGACTTCTTCACTGCACATCTGAGGCCATTTCAGCACTTGTGAGGGGAAGTGGCTCATTTCAGAGACCTAAAATGCCGAGGGGAGCCATCATTTTCCCTCTCTCTTATGGCTCCTCTGAAGGACTGAGGGGGAAATGTAGACTGGAGCAGCCACACTTTTGGGGGCTGACGTTCCTGAGGTAAAAAAATGGGGGGAAGAGGGAAAACAGAAGAGGCTCGGGGGTTTTTTGCAGGAGGATTTGAAGTGGGAGCCATTTGTTTGATAAATGCCACCACCACCATGGACCCTTGTTTAATTTTTGCTGCTGTTGTTCTCCATGCCTCAGAAAACAACCACAACCGCAAACTATATGTGTTTTATTTGATCGCTTGGGTTCTAATCTGCTAGAAGAATAGAGGAGTCAGCCTTCTGCCATGTCTCTGCTCTGAGGCACTGAGGAGGTAAAAAGGAGGCTGGGGCAGCCATGTTGCCGCTGGGGGCGACCTTCCTGAGGTAAAAAAAAAAAGGGAGGGAAAACGGAAGATTTCAGGCAGCAGCCATTCGCTTGATAACCCTTGTCCCCTCCGGCTTTCTTAACTTTTCTATTACAATCCAGCAGTAGAGTAATCTCATGAAATGAATAAATTAATATTAAGTAAGTAGGTATTTATCCTTCCAGGCTCAAAGCATATGTGTTTTCATGACCACAAGGACTTGCAAAATCCATTTTTGCTGCCTTCTTATTCTAGGGCTGCCATACGACCGGGAATCGCTAAGCAAAATGCCGTCTGGGCAGATTCTTGCTGAATGTTCGGGAAAATCTAGACTTATGGCAAGTTTAATAATAATAATAATAATAATAATAATAATAATAATAATAATAATAATAATAAAGCCCCCAGAGCTTTTCCAGATGTACAAACAAAACAAACAAGAAGCACCTCAACAACTTTGAAACTCCCCCCAAAAAAGCAGCTCGACAGCTCTGTCCAGATTTTCACTTTGGGGAATACGGCAACCCTAATTAATCCCCAAACCATGAGTTGATAATTTAGAAGTAACTGATCAGTCTCAGAGTGTGAGGCCAGCAGTATTTCCCAGGACGTGGGGTTTCCGATATTTTTTGAACTCTCTGCTTTCAGGAGACACTTTCCATACCGAATCGATTTTTAAGTACAACATCATTTCCCCTCAGAAACGAACAGCTGAGGAAATGCTTCCTTGGCAAGGCACCCTCTGTAATCAAAGGTGCCGAGCTGCCTGCCAGAGACTGAGCTGTTATGTATCATTACTATTGCTTTTAAAGGTGTAGATCATGCCTGAGGAGCGCTAATGAGTGCACCGACTAATGAACAAGGGAAACCAGCCAGATGAGTAGGAGCATCAAACTCCATTGGCAGAGCCCATGTCTTGCAAACAGAAGATCAACCCCCAGCAGCGTCTCCAGGTAGGACTGGGAGGACTGGAGACAAGGCTGACGTTGGGCTCCCATCCCCAAACACGCCACGACTCTTGCTTGAAAGGAAGAAAGGCGGATAAAATCATGATATGGAATTGTGAAAACACTGACGACAAGAGGCAGGACTATGAGGATGTGGGAAATGCTTTGGAATTCAGACCGTGGGAAGTCAAATAAAACAAGAATACAATTTGGAAGACAATTGTACTTTTTTATTTTAGTTTTTTATCTTTATTGGATTGGATTTGATATGTTAATTGGATGTTCTTATTGGAAAATTAATAAACGCTTTTTTAAAAAAGAGGAAGAAAGGAAGGAAGAAAAGCATCTTTGTTCAGGCTATTAGCGCAAGCTTAGAAGTGAATACATGAGCAAGGGAGCAGGTTCATAACTGAACAGAAGCTATGGAAATGTCCCGACAGTTGACACGCACACCGGCAGGCTTTTAAGGATGATACTCGCAAAACAATTTTTCTGCTGTCTGGGCATCTGGGCAGCTTTGTCTGATTCCAGCTGCAAAGGGGGCACCTGTTTCTCCGTGACAAGCCTGCGTCCTGCCTGCCACCCCTTTCTGATCCCTCATTCTGGTCAAACTCCTTCTCCCCAATTAACAGGCCCTCCTACAGTCCTGCAGACTGAGCTGCCTTCCCAGGATCTCTGTAAAAATTCATCTCACGGTTGCATAGGGAATGCATCTCATCCTTCCCTTTGCCCTGGCCCAGCCGGCTAAAAACGGCCCCAGCCGGGAATCCTCAGTGGAAGATGTGCAGCTCTTGAGGGTTGCTTGGCGCAAATGGAGGAAAGATACACAGTCAGCAGAGCTAGAAGGAAAATTTGTAAGGAAAGAGTCATGTGGGACAGAGCAAAGATGAGGTGTGGGCGGCTACGGATGTCAGAAAAGATGGCATCCCTGTCATCGCGGAGACCTGGCTGGCCTCCGAGATTACGAACCATCTCCAGGTTTGTTATTTCAGTTTCCAGCTGGGGGCTTTCCTTTAGGGTGGGGAACGTGGGCTATTCTACGATCAACATTCTGAGTTCCATTACAGTGACTGACATTATGACTTCATCAGTCGATAGTGCAGAACGAAAAGGAAGGAAAATTGGTCCAATGTCTGGTATCATCAGCGCCTTCAGGGTGACTCCCATGCTGACAGTGGACATCTTGGAGGAGTCTTGGAGAACCTGAAATGAGAACATTTTCAAGGATACTTTCAGAAAGATGTGGATTCCCAAAGAAATAAGTGTTTAATGTTGTAGTCTGCCCTGGGACGCAAGGGAAAGGGATGGGTGACAGGTTAAACAACAATTTTAAAAAGAACCTAAGAAGAGCTGGCTGGATCAGGCACAGGAAATCTCTTGTGATTTCCAGAACATTTGTTCAGAAACATGCTGCCTCCAATCGTGGAGGGGAAAGCATAACCATGGGGGCTGGTAGCCAGCAATACCCCTTCCCACATTCAGCATTACATTCAGAAGACAGGGAGCTCCTTTTAATGTGTTGTCCCTAGAGCAGGAATGGGGAACGGTTTGAATCTGAACTACAAATCTCAGCAGCTGAAGGAAGCAGGGAAGAAGAAGACTTTGGATTTGATATCCCGCCTTTCACTCCCTTTAAGGAGTCTCAAAGCGGCTCCTTTCCCTTCCTCCCCCACAACAAACACTCTGTGAGGTGAGTGGGGCTGAGAGACTTCAGAGAAGTGTGACTGGCCCAAGGTCACCCAGCAGCTGCAGGTGGAGGAGCAGGGAAGCGAACCTGGTTCCCCATATTACGTGACTACCGCTCTTAACCACTACACCACACTGGCTCTGGAAGATGATGGTTGTAGTTTGGCCATGTCTGGAGGGCCAGAGGTTCCCCACCTCTCTTCACCAGAAAGAAGGATTCCCTTTCCAGGGTTTCAGGGGAGCACCTGGCTCTGCCAGACCTGCCTCATGCAAGAAAGGGTCAGTGGGGCTGGAACAAGGCAGCCCTGCATAGAGTGAGCCTCAAAAACCCAGTTCAGATGCTCCATGGGCAGCAGGTGTGACCATGGCCAGAGCAGCTTTCTCCGGAAAGACAGGGAACAGGGACACTAGGCAAGGTTTTGCAAAAACACTCAGGACCATGGCTGCTATCTGCTTTTCCTAGCTGGCTCCCACCATGAAAGTACCCAGTTTCACATTTCTAAAAGCCCCAATACAACTCTAGGTTAAAATTTTCTGTTGAGCCCCAAACAATACCAGTAGCACAACTCCTAGGATGTGGAGATTTGAGTTCTTCTTCCCAAAACTGCTTCTTGTCTCTCCATTGCCAGCTAATTGATTCAAACCAAATTTCAAAAAGATCTCTGTTCCATAATCAAACAGTTCCTTCCTTCTCTCCTCTAAGAAGCGATTCAATGAAAGACAACTTACCAAGTGATGGAGAAGCCGAGTGGCGGAAGAGAGGAGATGTTTCAAGGCACTGGTGGAAAAGCCTTTTATACGGTTTCTCTCTGGACTTTTTGGACAACAGTTTGGCATGGCGTCACTAATTTGGCTAAGTGTACCTCTCCTCAGTCAAGTCTAGATTTCACAAGAATGCTCCTGGCCACCCTCCCAGACCATGTAAACCAATCCTACTATGTTGTAAGATGTTATCTTTCATGTCAGGCGACGTCTTGGCTCAGGAAACTGCTTTGCTTTCTTTTGGATCAGCTTCGTCTTGGAAGTTCTTCGTGTTTTTCTTTATGGGATTTGGGGTTTTTTCTTAAGCCTTCATGCTTCTGAAGCATCACATGTGGAGCATCACGGCTACAAACTTCATCGTTGAAACACATTTAAAGCACTTTTCCCTCTTCATAGAATTCAGTTTAGGGAAGGCTTTAATATTTGATGAATTATTGTATTTTAATCTTTTGTTGGAAGCCGCTCAGAGTGGCTGGGGAAACCCAGCCTGATGGGTGGGGTATAAATAAATTATTATTATTATTATTATTATTATTATTATTATTATTATTATTATTAGGCACTGTAGATCTTTAAGGGCGCTGGGAATTGTAGCACTGTGAGGGGGGGGGACAGGCATTGGACAGGATCCACACACCCCGGATCCCTTAAAGAGGATATCCTTAATGAGGAGGGGCAGGCAGAGGCTACAACCTCCCCTCCATCCAAACAAAGGCTTACCTGCATTTCCCAGCAGCGGGTACCCAGAGGCAGAATGCGGAGGAGGGAGAAGGCAGACTCCATGGCTTATTATCCTCCACGAAACTGCCTCATCGCCTTTCAAAGCCATCCAAATTGGCGGCCATCGCTGTCTCCTGTGGGGGGGAGTTCCGCAGTTTAATTATGTATTGTGAAAATCGTTTTCTCTTTTCTCTGGAGGCGTCTGCCTTTGGGGGATTCCAGTAACACAGGGTGGTGGCTGTCTTGATTCAGAACTGGGGCGGCATTCCAGTGGGATGAGAAAATGCCTTTTCACCCCATTCCGATTTCCATAATGGTAAACAGCAACTCCTGGGTATGAGGAGCAGAGTGCTGCCCTTCCTCTTCACCCTGTTCTCATCTCAGCGCAGTCCTTGACCACACACCAACCCTTGTGCGAGAGGGAGAAGCAGGCGGCCATTTTCCTCCGGCTTAGAGCCACCAGTCCTCTCCATTTACAGATAGGTAGCCATGTTGGTCTGCCATAGTCAAAATAAAAAAATTCCTTCCAGTAGCACCTTAAAGACCAACTAAGTTAGTTCTTGGTATGAGCTTTCGTGTGCATGTGTATCTGAAGGCAGGCGCCTCCAGAGAAAAGAGAAAACAATTTTCACAATACATAATTAAACTGCGGAACTCCCCCCCACAGGAGACAGCGATGGCCGCCAACTTGGATGGCTTTGAAAGGCGATGAGGCAGTTTCGTGGAGGATAATAAGCCATGGAGTCTGCCTTCTCCCTCCTCCGCAATCTCCCTCTGGGTACCCGCTGCTGGGAAATGCAGGTAAGCCTTTGTTTGGATGGAGGAGAGGTTGTAGCCTCTGCCTGCCCCTCCTCATTAAGGACATCCTCTTTAAGGGATCCGGGGTGTGTGGATCCTGTCCAATGCCTGTCCCCCCCCCTCACAGTGCTACAATTCCCAGCGCCCTTAAAGATCTACAGTGCCTAATTATAATAATAATAATAATAATAATAATAATAATAATAATAATAATAATAATTTATTCATAACCCATTCATCAGGCTGGGTTTCCCCAGCCACTCTGAGCGGCTTCCAACAAAAGATTAAAATACAATAATTCATCAAATATTAAAGCCTTCCCTCAACTGAATTCTATGAAGAGGGAAAAGTGCTTTAAATGTGTTTCAACGATGAAGTTTGTAGCCGTGATGCTCCACATGTGATGCTTCAGAAGCATGGAGGCTTAAGGAAAAAACCCAAATCCCATAAAGAAAAACACGAAGAACTTCCAAGATGAAGCTGAGCCAAAAGAAAGCAAAGCAGTTTCCTGAGCCAAGACGTCGCCTGACATGAAAGATAGCATCTTACAATTGGGTTACAGGGTCTGGGAGGGTGGCCGGGGCATTCTGGTAAAGTCTAGAGTTGACTGGGGTGGGGTATACTTAGCCAAATTAGTGACGCCATGTTGGCCGAAAAGTCCAGAGAGAAACCGTATAAAAGGCTTTTCCACCAGTGCCTTGAAACATCTCCTCTCTTCCGCCACTCGGCTTCTCCATCACTTGGTAAGTTGTCTTTCATTGAATCGCTTCTTAGAGGACAGAAGGAAGGAACTGTTTGATTATGGAACAGAGATCTTTTTGAAATTTGGTTCGACTCAATTAGCTGTCAAGACAAGAAGCAGTTTTGGGAAGAAGAACTCAAATCTCCACATCCTAGGAGTTGTGTTACTGGGATTGTTTGGGCTCAACAGAAAATTTTAACCTAGAGTTGAATTGGGGCTTTTAGAAATGTGAAACTGGGTACTTTCATGGTTGGAGCCAGCTAGGAAAAGAAGATAGCAGCCGTGGTCCTGAGTGGTTTTGCAAAACCTTGCCTAGTGTCCCTGTTCCCTGTCTTTCTGGAGAAAGCTGCTCTGGCCATGGTCACACCTGCTGCCCATGGAGCAGCTGAACTGGGTTTTTGAGGCTCACTCTATGCAGGGCTGCCTTGTTCCAGCCCCACTGACCCTTTCTTGCATGAGGCAGGTCTGGCAGAGCCAGGTGCTCCCCTGAAACCCTGGAAAGGGAATCCTTCTTTCTGGTGAAGAGAGGTGGGGAACCTCTGGCCCTCCAGACATGGCCAAACTACAGCCCTCGTCTCCTCTGCTTCCTGCAGCTGCTGAGATTTGTAGTTCAGATTCAAAGCGTTCCCCATTCCTGCTCGAGGGACAACCCTCTGCTAGATGAACCCATGGTCAGATGCATTGAAAGGAGCTCCCTGCTTTCTGAATGTAATGCTGAATGTGGGAAGGGGTATTGCTGGCTACCAGCCACCATGGTTATGCTTTCCCCTCCACGATTGGAGGCAGCATGTTTCTGAACAAACGTTCCGGAAATCACCAGAGATTTCCTGTGCCTGATCCAGCCAGCTCTTCTTAGGTTCTTTTTAAAATTGTTGTTTAACCTGTCACCCATCCCATTCCCTTGCGTCCCAGGGCAGGGTACAACATTAAACACTTATTTCGATGGGAATCCACATCTTTCTGAAAGTATCCTTGAAAATGTTCTCATTTCAGGTTCTCCAAGACTCCTCCAAGATGTCCACTGTCAGCATGGGAGTCACCCTGAAGGCGCTGATGATACCAGACATGGGACCAATTTTCTCTCCTTTTCGTTTTGCAATATCAGCTGAAGACGCCATAATGTTGTCACTCAGAATATCGACCCTAGAATAGCCCACGTTCCCCACCCTAAAGGAAAGCCCCCAGCTGGAAACTGAAATAACAAACCTGGAGATGGTTCGTAATCTCGGAGGCCAGCCAGGTCTCCACGATGACAGGGATGCCATCTTTTCTGACATCCGTAGCCGCCCACACCTCATCTTTGCTCTGTCCCGGCTGGGGCCGTTTTTAGCCGGCTGGGCCAGGGCAAAGGGAAGGATGAGAGGCATTCCCTATGCAACCGTGAGATGAATTTTTACAGAGATCCTGGGAAGGCAGCTCAGTCTGCAGGACTGTAGGAGGGTCTGTTAATTGGGGAGAAGGAGTTTGACCAGAATGAGTGGTCAGAAAGGGGTGGCAGGCAGGACGCAGGCTTGTCACGGAGAAACAGGTGCCCCCTTTGCAGCTGGAATCAGACAAAGCTGCCCAGATGCACAGACAGCAGAAAAATTGTTTTGCGAGTATCATCCTTAAAAGCCTGCCGGTGTGCGTGTCAACTGTCGGGACATTTCCATAGCTTCTGTTCAGTTATGAACCTGCTCCCTTGCTCATGTATTCACTTCTAAGCTTGCGCTAATAGCCTGAATAAAGATTCTTTTCTTCCTTCCTTTCTTCCTCTTTTTTAAAAAAGCGTTTATTAATTTTCCAATAAGAACATCCAATTAACATATCAAATCCAATCCAATAAAAATAAAAAAACTAAAATAAAAAGTCCAATTGTCTTCCAAATTGTAATCTTGTTTTTTTTGACTTCCCACGGTCTGAATTCCAAAGCATTTTCCACATCCTCATAGTCCTGCCTCTTGTCGTCAATGTTTTCACAATTCCATATCATGATTTTATCCGCCTTTCTTCCTTTCAAGCAAGAGTCGTGGCGTGTTTGGGGATGGGAGCCCAACGTCAGCCTTGTCTCCGGTCCTCCCAGTCCTACCTGGAGACGCTGCTGGGGGTTGATCTTCTGTTTGCAAGACATGTGCTCTGCCAATGGAGTTTGATGCTCCTACTCATCTGGCTGGTTTCCCTTGTTCATTAGTCGGTGCACTCATTAGCGCTTCTCAGGCATGATCTACACCTTTAAAAGCAATAGTAATGATACACAACAGTTCAGTCTCTGGCAGGCAGCTCGGCACCTTTGATTACAGAGGGTGCCTTGCCAAGGAAGCATTTCCTCACCTGTTCATTTCTGAGGGGAAATTATGTTGTTCTCTAAAATTGGGGACGGTGTTGAAAGTGTCTCCTGAAAGCAGAGCGTTCAAAAAATATCGGAAACCCCACGTCCTGGGAAATACTGCTGGCCTCACACTCTGAAGCTGATCAGGTACTTCTAAATTATCAACTCATGGTTTGAGGATTAATTAGGGTTGCCGTATTCCCCAAAGTGAAAATCTGGACAGAGCTGTTGAGCTGCTTTTTTTGTGGGGAGTTTCAAAGTTGTTGAGGTGTTTCTTGTTTGTTTTGTTTGAACATCTGGAAAAGCTCTGGGGGCATTATTATTATTATTATTATTATTATTATTATTATTATTATTAAACTTGCCATAAGTCTAGATTTTCCCGAACATACAGCAAGAATCTGCCCAGACGACATTTTGCTTAGCGATTCCCGGTCGTAGGGGAGCCTTAGAATAAGAAGTCAGCAAAAATGGATTTTGCAAGTCCTTGTGGTCATGAAAACACACATGCTTTGAGCCTGGAAGGATAAATACCTACTTACTTAATATTAATTTATTCATTTCATGAGATTATAGAATCATAGAATCATAGAGTTGGAAGAGACCACAAGGGCCATCGAGTCCAACCCCCTGCCAAGCAGGAAACACCATCAGAGCACTCCTGACATGTGGTTGTCAAGCCTCTGCTTAAAGACCTCCAAAGGAGGAGACTCCACCACACTCCTGGGCAGCAAATTCCACTGTCGAACAGCTCTTACTGTCAGGAAGTTCTTCCTAATGTTTAGGTGGAATCTTCTTTCTTGTAGTTTGGATCCATTGCTCCGTGTCCGGAGCAGCAGAAAACAACCTTTCTCCCTCCTCTATGTGACATCCTTTTATATATTTGAACATGGCTATCATATCACCCCTTAACCTCCTCTTCCCCAGGCTAAACATGCCCAGCTCCCTTAGCCGTTCCTCATAAGGCATCGTTTCCAGGCCTTTGACCATTTTGGTTGCCCTCCTCTGGACACGTTCCAGTTTGTCAGTGTCCTTCTTGAATTGTGGTGCCCAGAACTGGACACAGTACTCCAGGTGAGGTCTGACCAGAGCAGAATACAGTGGCACTATTACTTCCCTTGATCTAGATGCTATACTCCTATTGATGCAGCCCAGAATTGCATTGGCTTTTTTAGCTGCCGCGTCACACTGTTGGCTCATGTCAAGTTTGTGGTCAACCAAGACTCCTAGATCCTTTTCAATGGGGGGAAGAGGGAAAACAGAAGAGGCTCAGGTTTTTTTGCAGGAGGATTTGAAGTGGGAGCCATTTCTTTGATAAATGCCACCACCACTATGGACCCTTGTTTAATTTTTGCTGCTGTTGTTCTCCATGCCTCAGAAAACAACCACAACCGCAAACTATATGTGTTTTGTTTGATCGCTTGGGTTCCAATCTGCTAGAAGAATAGAGGAGTCAGCCTTCTGCCATGTGTCTGCTCTGAGGCACTGAGGAGGTAAAAAGGAGGCTGGGGCAGCCATGTTGCCGCTGGGGGCGACCTTCCTGAGGTAAAAAAAAAAAGGGAGGGAAAACGGAAGATTTCAGGTAGCAGCCATTCGCTTGATAACCCTTGTCCCCTCCGGCTTTCTTAACTTTTCTGTTACAATCCAGCAGTAGAGTAATCTCATTAAATGAATAAATTAATATTACGTAAGTAGGTACCGTATTTTTTGCTCTATAAGACTCACTTTTTCCCTCCTGAAAAGTAATGGAAAATGTGTGTGCGTCTTATGGAGCGAATGCAGGCTGCACAACTATCCCAGAAGCCAGAACAGCAAGAGGGATTGCTGCTTTCACTGCACAACGATCCCTCTTGCTGTTCTGGCTTCTGAGATTCAGAATATTTTTTTTTTCTTGTTTTCCTCCTCCAAAAACTAGGTGCGTCTTGTGGTCTGGTGTGTCTTATAGAGCGAAAAATACGGTATTTATCCTTCCAGGCTCAAAGCATATGTGTTTTCATGACCACAAGGACTTGCAAAATCCATTTTTGCTGACTTCTTATTCTAGGGCTGCCATACGGTGCGGAATCGCTAAGCAAAATGTCGTCTGGGCAGATTCTTGCTGAATGTTCGGGAAAATCTAGACTTATGGCAAGATTAATAATAATAATAATAATAATAATAATAATAATAAAGCCCCCAGAGCTTTTCCAGATGTTCAAACAAAACAAACAAGAAACACCTCAACAACTTTGAAACTCCCCACAAAAAAAGCAGCTCAACAGCTCTGTCCAGATTTTCACTTTGGGGAATACGGCAACCCTAATTAATCCCCAAACCATGAGTTGATAATTTAGAAGCAACTGATCAGCTTCAGAGTGTGAGGCCAGCAGTATTTCCCAGGACGTGGGGTTTCCGATATTTTTTGAACTGTCTGCTTAAGCCACTCCCGAACTAAGGAGGGGGGGGTTGCGGGCTCACGCCCCCATCCACATTTTCGCAGGGCTGGCGCCAGCCCCGCAGGACTCAGGGATCCCCATTAGTATTCATTTCCGGCAGCACCAGCCAATGGCCTGGCGCTGGGGGCGGGCCCACCTGAGGGCACTTAAGGTCAGGGCAGCCTGGGCTCGCCCCTTTTCCTTCTCTGCAGCAGCCGCGGTTTATTCTTTTCCGAGGATCGTCGCTCCAAAGGTGCTGCGGACCGAGCTTTCTCCTACTCCCCAGCCGGCTTCCCCCTGCGCTGACCTCTTAGCTTCGTGCCTCCGAGCTGCTCATGATTTTCACTATCTGGAGAGGACCAGATCGGCGTTCCTCCCTTCGGTCGCCGCTCACCAGCTGAGCCTGCTTCAGCTTACGCCGGCTTATCTTCAGCGTTTCCCCGCTCCTCTTCTCTACTTTCCCGGCCGTTCGGAGGACACAGCGCACCCATTCATTCAGGTTTTGCTACTGGGTGTTCAGATTTTAACTTTAATTTCTGCGCAGCGTAGCACTGCCGCTTGTGCGGGGCTTGCGTGGCTTCAGAGGAGCGTTGTTTGGCTTTAAGCACAGCCACATTTGCGGGGTTTGCGGGGCTGCAGGGGAACGTTTTTGTGACTTGGGGCTTGAAGTCATTTGTGGGGTTTGTGGGGCTTCAAGGGAGCATTGATTGCATTTTCGGGGTTTATTTCCTGTTGTAGCCTGTTTGCTGTCCGCTGCTCTCCGGTGCTTAGTCTGACCACTGAGCACGAAGCGGCACCGTTGCTAAGCTACGGGCCCGCCCCCGGCCGCCATTTGCAACCGCCCACGGGGCTTTAAGGCGGCCGCCATTTTACGATAGGCAACTAAGCGTGTGAAGTCTCTCTCTCTTTAAGGCTAGGTAGGCAGCCTTTTACAACACAGCGGCAATAGCGGCAGGACAGGAGGGTTATAATTCACTGCTAGCTAGGCTTACAATATCAGTAAATCAGACGTACAAGATGCTCATCTTCCATAGCTTATAAGGCTTTATATATTTGACAATACAGCTCATTTGGTTGAGTTAAAGTGAAGTTAAATCCTTCGAAGACAGAGGTCCTCTGGCTGGGACGGAGCGATATGGGATTGAGGGGGCAACTCCCATCTCTTGTGGGGGTGCAATTAGTGCCAGCATCGTCCGTTAAGAGTTTGGGTGTAATCTTCGATACCTCCCTCTCTATGGAGGCGCAGATTACAGCTATAACAAAGGCGGCATTTTTTCATCTCCGCCAAGCTAAGCAGTTGGCTCCTTATCTCTCTCGCCCTGACCTAGCCACTGTGATCCACGCGACGGTCACCTCCAGACTGGATTATTGTAACTCGCTCTACGTGGGGCTGCCCTTGAGACTGACCCAGAAACTCCAGCGGGTGCAGAATGCCGCGGCGAGACTCCTTACGGGGTCTTCGCTGCGAGATCATATCCATCCGGTATTATACCAGCTGCACTGGCTCCCGGTGGAGTACAGGATCAGGTTTAAGGTGCTGGTTTTAACCTTTAAAGCCCTATACGGCCTAGGACCCTCGTACCTACGGGACCGCCTCTCCTGGTATGTCCCACAGAGAAATTTACGGTCTGCAAATAAAAACACCCTAAAGATCCCAGGCCACAGAGAGGTTAGGTTGGCCTCAACTAGAGCCAGGGCTTTCTCGGCCGCAGCTCCAATCTGGTGGAACGCTCTGTCACAAGAGACTAGGGCCCTGCAGGACCTGACATCCTTCCGCAGGGCCTGCAAGACAGAGCTGTTCCACCAGGCCTTTTGTCAGGGCACAGCCTGACCCCCTCCTCTGGCAATCTGCACAAAATTTTGCTTGATGGTTGCCATTAATTTGATTTTAATTTGATTTAATTAATTTTATAATGAATGTTTTAGAATGTTGGACTATTTTGATTGTTGTTAGCCGTCCTGAGCCCAGCTTCGGCTGGGGAGGGCGGGATATAAATAAAATTTATTATTATTATTATTATTATTATTATTATTATTATTATTATTAAAGGCCTCAAAGAGCTCTGCCTTGACAAGGATATTCTGTGGTAGGAATTTTAATTGAAGTACGTTAAAGGTTGATAGGAGGCTTATTTCTAATTGCGTTAAGGCTTTATATTTTCCTGCATTATATATTTAATTTGCTGTTTTACCTAAAGTGCGGAGGTGCCCCAAGGAGCTTTGCCTTGCCAAAGCAAGTCACTGATTGGAAGTTTAAATTAGGTTTAAATTAAATTAATTTAAATAAGCCTTTATACATATAATAAAGTATATCTGTTAGTTTATAAGGCTATACTCAATCCGGCAATTAATTCATTCGGTTGATAAAATATAAAGGCTTAGCATTTGTTACGTTACAGGACTATATTTAATCTGGCAAGCTTCAGGGATAGTCATTGCTTGTTTCCCAAGAGGCTTGCTTTTTGACTGCATTTCCTGGCCCTAGGGCACAGCTTACTCTTCTTCAGTGTTGGCTACCGCATTTTAAATTATTCATAGAGGGAAGGTCATCCCAAAGTTTTAAGAGGCTTGCTGTCATCTCTGCTACCTTATTTTGAGCCGCTGGTTGGCAACACTACCAATATAATTGCTTAATTATTAGGTGAATAATTAAATATAATAATAATAATAATAATAATAATAATAATAATAATAATAATAATAATAATAATATAATAAAAATAAATAAATAAATAATTTTTTTACAAAAAGAAATAGCATAAAATTATATATATCTATATTAAATAAATAAATAAAATAGTTAATAATCGGAAATAATCAATAGATAGATACTCCAGTACATACATACATACATACATACATACACTCATACATATTTTGGGGGTGTAGCATGGCAAACAGGGGCAACGCTCAGACACCCCAGTCGGGTGGTGCTCTAGTGCCCCTTGCGCCCGGTAATCCACAAGCTATAGCGCAACTCGTCTCGGCAATACAAGCCTTTTACGCACAATGCGGGCCTCTGGTAGCCCCAACGTCTTCCATAGTGGAGCTACCTCAAGATTGCATACCTGACACACACACCCCCAGCCAGCAGGACCAGGCAGGACCCTCCTCAGCTACGTCTAGCACGACGCAGCAAGGCACCAATCGGCCCCAGACACGTTTGCAAACCGCATGTGCACAGAAGCCTAAGGCCAGCACGCAGAGGACCAGGCCATCAAGGGCCATCTCCTCTAACACAAGTCAGGAGGCAATAGGTGTTCCTAGTGTTTTTCAGGATACTCCAGTCCAGCACAGTTCGTCCGAAGGGTCTTCTTCGGATGACGAGTTGCCTCCCCAGCAGGCAGCTTCTGCGTCTGGTGACCCAGCCCCGCGAGACAGCAGCTCCCACGGAGGGAAGCGGAAAGCGAAGAGGAAGCACGTGTCCAAGAAGAACAGGAGAAGGGACCCATCTGACTCCAAGGATGAGACAGGTACTTCTTCTGAGGGTGATAGTGATGCACCCATGGAGACTTACTGGGGGGAGGGCGAAGAGACAGGTGCCCCTTTGTGGGTCCATGAGAGGTGGGCCAATTCGCACCGTAAAACCTTTAATGGGACCCTTGAATGGAAAGATGGGGCGCTAGTCGATGATGTAAAAGTTTCAACTCACTCATCTACTGATTTTATCTTGGGAAATCACCTTTCTAAGAGGAAAAGGGATAACATATTGAATGGGGATTTTGTAGATATGTTTACGTTGCTGCCGCCGGCACAAGTAAAGGGTAAAGGGGAGAAAAAGAGGTATTATGGTAAGAAAAGATATAGGACCCCTTGGGCGGAGCGTACATTTGAGAACTGGCTCAATGGCTACCAGGTATTCATGGGGATAGTTTTAGGAGCCTATCCAAAATGTGGGTTGCACCTTGCATCTTATCTGGCCCATGTGAGAAGGGCGCGTGAATTAGCAGGAGATCAGGCTGCCATCTCGAATGACGAGGAGTTTTGTAGGAATGCCTCGCTTTTGTCCTCAACGCGCTGGGATCAGAGGGACAATAACTGCTGGATGGAGCATGTGGGGCCTAACATCGAAAAGAAAACTCATGACCAAGCAAAACCGGGTAAGGTGGATGCCAAACGTAAACAATGCTGGGATTTCAATAGAGGGGCCTGCCAGCGCACCTCTTGTAAGTACTTGCATGAATGCGACAAGTGTTTAGGCAGCCACCCGGCTATTAACTGCTTCAAGGGAAAACAACAGCCCTTTCGAGGTGGCAGGGGTCACCTCCACCAGGCAAACTGGGGTGCCCCCTCTGGAGCTTCAGGACCTGACCAAGGGTCAACAGGGAATCGCTACTAATTTGTCCCTCGACCTAGCTCACTCTCCAATTAAGCTCCAACCCCTAAGAACACTGTTAAACCTATACCCTAATAGACAAGCCGCGCTTCTTCTAGGGGAGGGGTTTTCCCAAGGGTTCAGAATTCCAGTTGTCTTCACCCCCAATTCCGGTTGCCCCCCAATCAGAAATCAGTATTAGAGAGACCTGACATTGCTATGAAAAAGATTCAGAAAGAAATTGTGGCCGGGAGGGTGGCTGGCCCATTTCCGGAACCTCCCATTGATCAGCTGCATATTTCACCACTCGGCATTGTCCCAGAAAAGGTCCCTGGGGAATTCCGGATGATACACAACCTTCCTTACCCCAAGGGTGCTTCAGTCAATGATGCTATCCCCCAAGAAATGTGCACGGTGAAGTATGCATCTGTCACGGGAATTGGGGTTGCTTGTGTGTAAACCTCTAGCTGTTCCAAACTGCTTAGGAGCGGTTGTGTCTTTCCCTGACTGAGCAGCTTGGGTGCTGCTGCTCAGTCGCTCGACGAATCCGTGAGTGGGCGTCTCCTAAATTTCCTCCAGCATAAGAATTCCTTGACGGACAACCTTCGCCTCGCCTCTCTGCGCGTAACCCTTCTGCGCAGAGTGGGCGTGCCTAGTGGTGCTCCTCCACCCTGCTCACTGACTTCACTGCCAAAGTCTCGGAGCCTCTCCTCCGAGATGCTTTCTCCCTCTCCCTTCTTCCTGGTGTCACCTGGACATTCTTCCCCAGATGACGTTCTCTCTCTACACCTACTCGTTCCCTCTCCTGCAGAGTCTGGAAGCATTGCCTCCCCCCTCTGCTCCGATGTCAGTTCCCTGACAGCATCTTTTGATCAAGCAGTGAAGTTGGTCCGGGGATTTGGTAGGGGCGCTTTTATGGCAAAATGCGACATCGAGTCGGCATTTCGCCTTCTTCCAGTTCACCCAGAGGACTATCGTTGGCTAGGTTTTAAATTTCAGGATGCTTATTTCATTGATGAAGCGATTCCTATGGGGTGCTTGATTGCCTGTGCCGCTTTTGAGACTTTCAGCACCTTCCTGGAATGGGCGCTGAAATTTAAAACGGGCTCCGAAGGGGTGGGGCATTACTTGGATGACTTCATTTTGGTTGCAATTAATGCAAATGACTGCAAGGCCTTGCTACAGGCCTTCAAGTCCATGGCCAAGGAGCTGGATGTCCCTTTAGCAAACGAGAAGACGGAGGGCCCGGTCACCACGATGACTTAATTGGGCATTGAACTCGACACACTTGCCCAAACTTCTCGCCTACCTACCGAGAGGTTGGTTGCCCTAAAAATTACCCTCTCGAAGGCTGTAAAATCAGATCTACAGGTTTGGCTGCAATTCTTAGACGGCTATAATGGTATCTCACTTTGGCAAGACAGCATGGCCCTGCAAGCGGATTTCCAGCTGCATTCAGACGCGGCAGGTACCTTGGGATTCGGTGTTTACTTCAGAGGTCAGTGGTGTGCACAACGATGGCCCTCATCCTGGCAGGGTAAACCCATACTACGTGATTTAACATTCTTAGAATTCTTCCCCATCGTAGTCGCAATTCACATATGGGCTGAGCAATTTAAAGACCATAGGATCTGCTTTTGGACAGACAACCAAGCAGTGGTGTCGGTCTTAAATAAGCAATCTTCACATTCCCCCAGAGTAGCGTCGCTGCTGCGGTATTTTGTCCTTTCCTGCCTCCAGCTAAACCTGTATGCCTCTGCCAGATTTGTTCCGGGCATTGATAACAACATTGCGGATGCTCTATCTCGTTTCCAGATGGATCGCTTTCGCTCATTGGCGCCGGATGCGCAGCAGCTGCCGCAGCCGTTTCCGGAGCACCTCTGGAGTATTGGCAACGAGAAGCAATAAAGGGAGTATTGTCAGCAGTTGCACCCTCAACCTTAAGATCATATAACAAGGCGTGGTTAGATTTCACATCTTTTCGCCAGAAAAAAGAGCGGTTTAAACCAGGCAGGTCCCCGCCTAAGTTAGAGGTCATAGAATATCTTGTGTGCCTCCGTGATCTAGGTCGGCCCCCCCAAAACCCTCAATATTCATTCAGCGGCAAAATCGTTCTTCTCCCAAAGCCCTGTTCTCTGTCGACCCCTGTGCACACTTCGTGGTGCAGAAGATGCTGGAGGGCTGGCGCAGGTCTCGGCCTCCTAGCTCCGACAGCAGAAGGCCCATAACTTATGACATACTCATGCAAATTCGTAAGAAGCTCAGGGTCATCTGCTGGTCCAGGTACGAAGCCAGGTTATTTTCCACAGCATTTTCCTTCGCCTTCTTTGGTGCCTTACACATAGGTGAGGTGGTCTATGAGGACCAGCCATCTAGTAACAATAGGGGGCTCCTGTTGGAGGACGTAACCTTGTCAAGCTCAGATGTAATATTGAAAATCTGAAGCTCTAAGACCGATCAACTTGGTAGAGGGGCTCTAATCCGCCTGCAGGCAACTCAGAAGGCTGGCCCTTGCCCGGTAAAGGATGCTAGAAAGTTTCTGTGCTTAAGACCAAAAGCAAGTGGCCCTTTCTTCATACATGCTGATGGCTCTCACCTGTCAAAACACCAGTTCACGAGGGTTATGCGCAAGGCAATCGTGGCCATTGGACTTCCACCTGAGGAGTATGCCGCGCACTCTTTCCGCATTGGGGCTGCGACCACCGCTGTCCACATGGGTTTACCGGCTGAGAGGATAATGGACATGGGGCGGTGGAAGTCTAACGCGTACAGTGGTTACATCCAAAAACCACGTTAACTCCCCCTTCCCCCATCAATCCCCCTGACCCGGCTCTCTTACTCTCTTATTTCAGGTATCGGGGCGGTGCATCTCTGGATCATTGGCCACAGTATTGTACACTGGGCAAGACTGCGTGCAGATACCAGAGGCTGGTGCGATGACCTGCAACTCCCTAGCAATGTCGAAGTGTCCTGGATTGCTCAGCGTGGAATGCGTTGGGAAGAATTCTTCCCAGCAGTAACAAAAAGAATTGCAGCCGAAGGCCCACCCGAGGCGCTGCTCATCCAACTGGGTGAGAATGACCTGGCTTATAGAAAAGGGGTGGACTTAATGTGGAATATTTTCAATGACCTGGAGGAGTTGCGGGCATCATATTCAAATATAACAATAATCTAGTCATCTTTGCTTGAGAGGCGCTGTTGGCGGGACGCCGCAAATCCCGTGGCTGTGAATAGAGCCAGGAGGATCCTGGAGCGCTCGGTGGCGCGTAGAGTGGCTGTGATGGGTGGGCGGGTCATTGAACACCCATGCACCCAGTTTAGCAAGGAAGCACTCTATCGCGGGGATGGCGTGCATCTCTCTGATGCAGGTAACGATATTTGGCTGGCCGACATTTTTCGGGGAATCAGGGATTGGTTACAGGTTTGAGGGTATTGGCGGCGAGCTGGACTCGTGTGGTGGTTAGGCATTGGCTGGGGTATTGTTATGCAAATGAGGTCGGGGGGGAGGATCGCCATCACCTCCCCCAATTCTTGAAGGGTAGTTCGTTAAAGGACTCCGGGGGGCGTCGCCTCGTCCGAAACCTACGGAGGCTAGGGCCTAAAGCGCGCTCCCGAGCGGGAACCCCTTGGGGAGCGCCTAGGGATGTGCATCTCGGGGGCTCCCCCTGTTGGTGCTTAACCCTTCCCGGTTCGACCGGATAGTCTGTTAGGGCCAATGCCTAAGGCCAATACCGCTCTTACCTGTAATCAATAAAGTTGTGGCCATTTTTCGCCCATTAACCTAAATTCTGGTGTCCGGTGTCTTTATTTATTCCATCTGTGGGAGGGGGCGGGTATTGCCACGCAGCAGGAGACACTTTCCATACCGACCCAAATTTTAGAGAACAACATAATTTCCCCTCAGAAACGAACAGCTGAGGAAATGCTCCCTTGGCAAGGCACCCTCTGTAATCAAAGGTGCCGAGCTGCCTGCCAGAGACTGAGCTGTTGTGTATCCTTACTATTGCTTTTAAAGGTGTAGATCATGCCTGAGAAGCGCTAATGAGTGCACCGACTAATTAACAAGGGAAACCAGCCAGATGAGTAGGAGCATCCAACTCCATTGGCAGAGCACATGTCTGGCAAACAGAAGATCAACCCCCAGCAGCGTCTCCAGGTAGGACTGGGAGGACTGGAGACAAGGCTTACATTGGGCTCCCATCCCCAAACACGCCATGACTCTCGCTTGAAAGGAAGAAAGGCGGATAAAATCATGATATGGAACTGATGACAAGAGGCAGGACTATGAGGATGTGGAAAATGCTTTGGAATTCAGACCGTGGGAAGTAAAAAAAAAAAAAAAAGATTACAATTTGGAAGACAATTGGACTTTTTTATTTTAGTATTTTATTTTTATTCCATTGGATTTGATATGATAATTGGATGTTCTTATTGGAAAATTAATAAACGCTTTTTAAAAGAAGAGGAAGGAAGGAAGGAAGAAAAGCATCTTTATTCAGGCTATTAGCGCAAGCTTAGAAGTCAATACATGAGGAAGGGAGCAGGTTCATAACTGAACAGAAGCTATGGAAATGTCCCGACAGTTGACACGCACACCGGCAGGCTTTTAAGGATGATACTCGCAAAACAATTTTTCTGCTGTCTGTGCATCTGGGCAGCTTTGTCTGATTCCAGCTGCAAAGGGGGCGCCTGTTTCTCCGTGACAAGCCTGCGTCCTGCCTGCCACCCCTTTCTGATCCCTCATTCTGGTCAAACGCCTTCTCCCCAATTAACAGACCCTCCTACAGTCCTGCAGACTGAGCTGCCTTCCCAGGATCTCTGTAAAAATTCATCTCACGGTTGCATAGGGAATGCCTCTCATCCTTCCCTTAGCCCTGGCCCAGCCGGCTAAAAACGGCCCCAGCCGGGAATCCTCAGTGGAAGATGTGCAGCTCTTGAGGGTTGCTTGGCGCAAATGGAGGAAAGATACACAGTCAGCAGAGCTAGAAGGAAAATTTGTAAGGAAAGAGTCATGTGGGACAGAGCAAAGATGAGGTGTGGGCGGCTACGGATGTCAGAAAAGATGGCATCCCTGTCATCGCGGAGACCTGGCTGGCCTCCGAGATTACGAACCATCTCTAGGTTTGTTATTTCAGTTTCCAGCTGGGGGCTTTCCTTTAGGGTGGGGAACGTGGGCTATTCTACGATCAACATTCTGAGTTCCATTACAGTGACTGACATTATGACTTCATCAGTCGATAGTGCAGAACGAAAAGGAAGGAAAATTGGTCCCATGTCTGGTATCATCAGCGCCTTCAGGGTGACTCCCATGCTGACAGTGGACATCTTGGAGGAGTCTTGGAGAACCTGAAATGAGAACATTTTCAAGGATACTTTCAGAAAGATGTGGATTCCCAAAGAAATAAGTGTTTAATGTTGCTGGCTGGATCAGGCACAGGAAATCTCTGGTGATTTCCGGAACTTTTGTTCAGAAACATGCTGCCTCCAATCGTGGAGGGGAAAGCATAACCATGGGGGCTGGTAGCCAGCAATACCCCTTCCCACATTCAGCATTACATTCAGAAGACAGGGAGCTCCTTTTAATGTGTCGTCCCTAGAGCAGGAATGGGGAACGGTTTGAATCTGAACTACAAATCTCAGCAGCTGAAGGAAGCAGGGAAGAAGAAGAAGACTTTGGATTTGATATCCCGCCTTTCACTCCCTTTAAGGAGTCTCAAAGCGGCTCCTTTCCCTTCCTTCCCCACAACAAACACTCTGTGAGGTGAGTGGGGCTGAGAGACTTCAGAGAAGTGTGACTGGCCCAAGGTCACCCAGCAGCTGCAGGTGGAGGAGCAGGGAAGCGAACCTGGTTCCCCATATTACGTGACTACCGCTCTTAACCACTACACCACACTGGCTCTGGAAGATGATGGTTGTAGTTTGGCCATGTCTGGAGGGCCAGAGGTTCCCCACCTCTCTTCTCCAGAAAGAAGGATTCCCTTTCCAGGGTTTCAGGGGAGCACCTGGCTCTGCCAGACCTGCCTCATGCAAGAAAGGGTCAGTGTGGCTGGAACAAGGCAGCCCTGCATAGAGTGAGCCTCAAAACCCAGTTCAGCTGCTCCATGGGCAGCAGGTGTGACCATGGCCAGAGCAGCTTTCTCCAGAAAGACAGGGAACAGGGACCCTAGGCAAGGTTTTGCAAAACCACTCAGGACCACGGCTGCTATCTTCTTTTCCTAGCTGGCTCCAACCATGAAAGTACCCAGTTTCGCATTTCTAAAAGCCCCAATACAACTCTAGGTTAAAATTTTCTGTTGAGCCCAAAACAATCCCAGTAACACAACTCCTAGGATGTAGAGATTTGAGTTTTTCTTCCCAAAACTGCTTCTTGTCTTGACAGCTAATTGATTCAAACCAAATTTCAAAAAGATCTCTGTTCCATAATCAAACAGTTCCTTCCTTCTCTCCTCTAAGAAGCGATTCAATGAAAGACAACTTACCAAGTGATGGAGAAGCCAAGTGACAGGAGAGAGGAGATGTTTCAAGGCACTGGTGGAAAAGCCTTTTATACAGTTTCTCTCTGGACGTTTTGGGCAACATTTTGGAATGGCGTCACTAATTTGGCTAAGTATACTCCACCCCAGTCAAGTCTAGACTTTACCAGAATGCTCCTGGCCACCCTCCCAGACCATGTAAACCAATCTTACTATGTTGTAAGATGCTATCTCTCATGTCAGGCGACTTCTTGGCTCAGGAAACTGCTTTGCTTTCTTTTGGCTCAGCTTCATCTTGGAAGTTCTTCGTTTTCCTCTTTATGGGATTTGGGTTTTTTCCTTAAGCCTTCATGCTTCTGAAGCATCACATGTGGAGCATCATGGCTACAGACAAACTTCATTGTTGAAACACATTTAAAGCACTTTTCCCTCTTCACAGAATTCAGTTTAGGGAAGGCTTTAATATTTGATGAATTATTGTATTTTAATCTTTTGTTGGAAGCCGCTCAGAGTGGCTGGGGAAACCCAGCCTGATGGGTGGGGTATGAATAAATTATTACTATTATTATTATTATTAGGCACTGTAGATCTTTAAGGGCGCTGGGAATTGTAGCACTGTGAGGGGGGGGACAGGCATTGGACAGGATCCACACACCCCGGATCCCTTAAAGAGGATGTCCTTAATGAGGAGGGGCAGGCAGAGGCTACAACCTCCCCTCCATCCAAACAAAGGCTTACCTGCATTTCCCAGGAGCGGGTACCCAGAGGCAGAATGCGGAGGAGGGAGAAGGCAGACTCCATGGCCAGTAGCCACTGATAGCCTTATTATCCTCCACGAAACTGCCTCATCGCCTTTCAAAGCCATCCAAGTTGGCGGCCATCGCTGTCTCCTGTGGGTGGGAGTTCCGCAGTTTAATTATGTATTGTGAAAATTGTTTTCTCTTTTCTCTGGAGGCGTCTGCCTTCTGGGGGATTCCAGTAACACAGGGTGGTGGCTGTCTTGATTCAGAACTGGGGCGGCATTCCAGTGGGATGAGAAAATGCCTTTTCACCCCATTCCGATTTCCATAATGGTAAACAGCAACTCCTGGGTATGAGGAGCAGAGTGCTGCCCTTCCTCTTCACCCTGTTCTCATCTCAGCGCAGTCCTTTGCCACACACCAACCCTTGTGCGAGAGGGAGAAGCAGGTGGCCATTTTCCTCAGGCTTAGAGCCGCTATTCCTCTCCATTTACAGATAGGTAGCCGTGTTGGTCTGCCATAGTCAAAATAAAAAAATTCCTTCCAGTAGCACCTTAAAGACCAACTAAGTTAGTTCTTGGTATGAGCTTTCGTGTGCATGTGTATCTGAAGAAGTGTGCATGCACACGAAAGCTCATACCAAGAACTAACTTAGTTGGTCTTTAAGGTGCTACTGGAAGGAATTTTTTTATTTAGTCCTCTCCATGTAACATTGCTGTGGGGCTTCAGAGCGGTTCTCTGTTTTCCACTGAAGGAGAGACAAGAGCCTTTGAGGAAACAGCTCTCTAGTCCCTTTGGCAAATGGCTGAGGCCCAGAGCCTTTCTTTTATAGTGGATTCCAGTGGCCATCCTGAGCCCCACAGCAAAAGGGCCGCTTCCCACAGAGGCAAAAGGCTCTTCCCATGACTATGGGACTCTCTGTGCCTTCTTCCATGCATCTCTTATGCCCATCTCTTGTGGCTCATTTCAGGGAACCAAAAGAACAAGGGGAACCATTTTCTCTCTGAAGGACTCCAAGGGGGGGGGGGGAGACACACGGCGGGTGGTGACATTTTTGCAAAGCAATTTTCCTCTGCGTGTGATGTTCAGTGATATTATTTGTATTTGTATTTCTATCTGTATTCTTGTGGACACTTTTGCATGGCAGATGCATCTTCCAAGCAGAGGGGGGAAGTTTGTCCACATGGCAGAATCACAGACTCCTCCTTAAAGCTTAGGAAATGGGAGCGTTTTGAAATTTTGTTCCCTAAAGCTAAAACTGGTCACCGTTCATAATATTATATTTATTTTATTTCACATCATTTAGAAACTGCTTGATTGTCATAAAACCTCAAGAGTTTTTTGTTTTGGTAAACCTTTCCACTCCCAATAGGACTCTCAGCCCAAATATACTTTCTCACGTGATTGGTTGCTCTTTGTCCTTAAAACTGTATGTTATATGAGAAGTAAAATGATCACACCTTTTTCCTTAAATGGTAGAAAGCATTCTTGTGTTATTTGTCTTGTGCTATTTGTATTACAGTGGTGCCTCGCAAGACGAAAAGAATTCGTTCCGCAAGTCTTTTCGTCTTGCGATGTTTTTCGTCTTGCGAAGCACGGTCCGTCGCAACTGCGCCTCTTCAAGCGGCTTTTAAAAAAAAGCGCAAGACGTTTTTGTCTTGCAAAGCAAGCCCATAGGGAAATTCGTCTAGCGAAGCAACGCAAAACCGAAAAACCCTTTCGTCTAGCGAGTTTTTCATCTTGCGAGGCATTCGTCTTGCGGGGCACCACTGTACTTCAAATGTCATATCTCATTACTGCGTCTATGTAATCGTCCTTTATGAATGTATCACAATGTATATATCACAATGTATTCAGTGCATCGCTGTTTCTATGTATATCTTTTTTCCAAAAGAATGAAACTGCTCCTAATCTTGTAAAATGTCAAAGTGTATCTTCCTGCCACTACAAATGCGAATGTATCTGTACAGTACTTCATATTTGGCAACACCACAGGGCTACCTACTGAGTCTACAGTGCTAAACTAATCACTCACACAAACATAAAAAACAAAGACTTTATTTCACAATAGTTCATTCATGGCCGAACTCCCATTCATACCCTTGTTAATATGCTGATGTAGAGTCAACGCAACGCCCAAAGCGATAAATCCTGTCTTCCTTCCTGTAAGCACCAGACATAACCATCAAGACCCCACCTAAAAAAAGTAAAGGAACATTGAATAATCTTTAGTGAGAAGAGAAATCAGGATGGGCTCAAAGATAGGTAAAACCATGGGTAGGCAAACTGAGGGCCGGGGGCCGGATCTGGCCCAATCGCCTCCTAAATCTGGTCCACAGACGGTCCGGGAATCAGCGTGTTTTTACATGAGTAGAATGTGTCTTTTATTTAAAATGCATCTCTGGGTTATTTGTGGGGCATAGGGGTTCTTTTTTCTTTTTTCTCACAATATAGTCCGGCCCCCCACAAGGTCTGAGGGACAATGGACTGGCCCCCGGCTGAAAAAGTTTGCTGACCCCTGGTAAAACCCAACAGCCTCTCTCGCCCTATTGTCAACATGTTTGTATTTGAGGCATAATCAGGATTCCCCCTACAGTTCCTCAATCACTGAAATATCAACCCTTTGTCCAACACTTACCTGGCAATCATACCATTCCTCTTCGTGACATTTTTTGACCACTCTGTATAACGGGAAAAAGTATAAATGTAAGCTTTTTTCTTTGTTTGAGGTTCTCTCTCTTTTGCACACGTGGGGACCCTCAGGTTGAGAACCGCTGGTCTAGAATATGTGGATTCTCTAATGTCATCCATTCCTTCAACCAGCCAACAATGACAGACTCTCAATAAAGAAGAAATTAATGTAGACTGAAGTAAAAACTGTATTTTTATTTCATCTCTTTCAGGACCCTGGATAATACCATGGTTAGTAATTTCACATCTCAAGTCAGGCAAAATAGCTCCCACCTAGCCTGGTTTATAGACCAGGTTTATATCTCTCCTCCTCCTCCAAGAAGCTCAAGGTAGTACACATGTATTTTCTTTCAAACTTTAACAAAATCAATTGGAAAACAAAAATGGAAAATAACCCATGAGGGTGGCCACCTTCGCATCTCTAAGAGTCTAACTGGAAGTGTAAGTTCCCATTTGTGTGAAATTTCATTTGAGCCCTAAACAATTCCAGTGGCACGCCGAGTTGCGCATGGAGATTTGAATGTCTCTTTCCACCAATCTGAATTTCATCTGTCGATAGACATCAAATCATGCTGAATAAAATCTCAAATAAATATCTGCTTTGGAACCACGTGATTCCTTCATTCCCTACCCTAAGAAGAGAGTAAGTGAAAGATAAGTTAGCAAAAGAACTGAAGAAGATGCCAGAAGGCACTGGCAGAAAATCTGCACATGGTGAGCCCCTCGGGCCAGCCCCAGACATTTGGGCACCTCGTGAATCAGAAATGGGTCTCTCCCCCCACATTCTAGTCTGTTAAGGGTGCTTTTTATATAAAGTTCAGGCTTTGTTGTGTTTTTATATGTATTGTAACCCGCCCAGAGTGGCTGGGGAAACCCAGCAAGATGGGTGGGATATTAATTAAGAAATTATTATTATTATATTCCCACCCTGTGGAACGCCCTCCCATCAGATGTCAAGGAAATACAGAACTATCTGACTTTTAGAAGATATCTGAAGGCTATAGGGATGTTTTTAATGTTTGATGTTCTCTTAAGGTAAAGGTAAAGGGACCCCTGACCATTAGGTCCAGTCGTGGCTGACTCTGGGGTTCCGGCGCTCATCTCGCTTTATTGGCCGAGGGAGCCGGCGTACAGCTTCCGGGTCATGTGGCCAGCAGGACTAAGCCACTTCTGGAGAACCAGAGCAGCGCACGGAAACACTGTTTACCTTCCCGCCAGAGTGGTACCTATTTATCTACTTTCACTTTGACGTGCTTCTGAACTGCTAGGTTGGCAAGATAGATAGATAAGAATCTTTATTTGCGTCAGCCATCGGCCATAGCAATAAAACAACAATACGACACACAAAGAATAAAACTGAAAAGTCAATTATATAAAATACATTTTAGGGGACGACAAAATAATAGTAGCAAAACATAACGATAATAATAGTAAAATCCTAGGAGAGGAATCTGGGCGACGACGCTAATGTCACTCAGGTAGCAGCTCTCAATCTCATTGCTCTCTCGACAAATTTGGCAACCTTCTCTGTTGTCGAGCCGTTCTGGTCGGCCAGGAGTGAGAACAGCTTGGCTTCGCAAGAGTGGCCCGGGATGGCAGACAGGAGCGGCGCGATGGTCTCGTCCCTGAGATCTTTATATAGGGAGCAAGACAAGAGGACGTGTGACACAGTCTCCACGCAGCCAGCTCCACAGGGGCAGAGCCGGTATAGGTTGGCAAGAGCAGGGACCGAGCAACGGGAGCTCACCCCATCGCGGGGATTCGAACCGCCGACCTTTTGATCGGCAAGTCCTAGGCTCTGTGGTTTAACCCACAGCGCCACCCGCGTCCCTTGATGTTCTATTATGTTTCTGTATATGCTGGAAGCTGCCCAGAGTGACTGAGGTGACCCAATCAGAGGGCGGGGTAGAAAAAAACAAAATTAAAATAATTATTACCATTATTCTTATTCAGGGAGACAATAAAACGCACCAAATTCCATTAGAAGGAACATGAAGAACATCATGCAAAGTGAAGCCAAGCAAAAAAACCACCCCAAAATGGCATGCTAAGCAAAGGAGGATGCTGACATGACAGTAATTCATCCAAACACATAACATTAGAGTCAAGTTGCATCTGAATTGCTAGGAACATCAAGTGAATCTAGGTGGGGTAAAGGTAGTCAAATTAGTGACCCCATGCCAACATATTTTCTTCAAAGCACAGAGAGAACCCATGTAAAATACCATACACAACAGTTTAATTACCACCTGCTACACTGTTTCACAGCTGTAAAACTAGGTCACGTTATTTGCTCTGGCCCTTAAAGACATACACATCTTGTGAAACAATAATGAACCTTCAAATTTAAAGAGACCATTCAACAGATTCAGATTCAGTTTCCAAAAATGGTATGAGAACTGAAAAACACCAGCCTTCGAATTGCACATTTGTATGGGACTTCTGGAGGCAGCGCGAAACAGCAATGGCGGTCCTCTTCATGCTCTGAAGAGGGGCTCCGCGGAAAAGGGTCGTGCGCTGCGGCACAGCGACGACCCATCAAGAAAAACCACGGGCAGAGCGAGCCCGTGGCCGTGGGACTCGGCGGGCACCAGAAGCGACCTCAGAAACGGAGAAGGAACCCCGTAAGGGGCTCCGGAACGTGGAAGGGGGAGCGGTGCTGTGAGTTCATCGCTCTTTCTGCGGAAGCGAAGCCGTGCGGCTGCTGCTGATGAGCGCTGACCTTTCTTCTTGAAACATCAGGCTTTAAACTACATACTCGTGAGTAAGGATTAAATTTTCGGGACTAAAAGACTTAAAATTGGGCTGAAAACGGGAGACGCAAAACAGGAAGTCCGTCTTCCGACCGTGCTTTAAAGATCAAAAGCAAAGACTTTGACAAGTGGGAAGCGCTTTAAAAGGGATTATAAAGTTTGGACTATTGTGTATTGACGGAACTGGATTTTAAGGGGGGGGGAAGAGGCTTCTGTCTTTAAACTTATTGGATTTTAAATGGGACTTTCCTCCGTTTTGTGGATTACAAAGGATTAAAAAACCAAGCCTCGGACTGCCAGGAGATAAGAAAACTGTCAAATTGCGGAAACTGTATCTAAAATTGAAATTGTTACATTTGAGCGATACTGACAAGATACAATCAGGGGAACTGTTTCTTGCACCTTTTCTGTGAGACTTTGTTTTAACTTGGGAAGAGCTCTGCACGTTAAAAAAGAGATTGAAGGACTTTTTGTAAACGGTTTGGGATTGCAGGAACTTTAATGGCGGATAAAAACCTTTCTTCCTAGTGAACTACAGTGGTACTCCCCCTAGTGGATTTTGGATTTACAATTGTCTGGGAACAACATTTTATTTTGACTCTCTGCTGCTTTTTTATTTACACTTTGGAACTGTCTTTCCCATGGGACAGCATATAATTTGACCTTGACACAAAGACAGGTGTGGAATGAGTGGCTTAGGGAAAACAAGATCTGCAAAAACGAAAGCAAAACAAGCCCAAGTTGTTCAAACAACCTTGACTTCTCAGTCACGTAGATCATCTGTCCCAGCTGTGTTGGGAGCACAAGAAGGGGAAGTTGAGCAGCCAGCATCAGAGGATATGGCTTCAGGAGGATCTGAAACCTTTTTAAAACAAATTCTGGAGCATTGTCAATTTTGAACTAGAAGGTGGATGACCAATCGACAAAAATTGATCAAGCTGCAACCTCTATTAGCAAATTGACTGACCAAGTTGCTCAACATACACAAGTAATTGGGAACCTTAAGGAAGCAACTCTAGAAAATCGTAAATTGGCTGAGGAAGCCAATCAAAAAGCAGAACAAGCAAACCAGAAGGTTGAGGCAATAAAAGGGGAGGTAAGGCCGCTACACAAGCAGATCAGTGAACAGCAGGCCTACCTGTCTATGGTGGAGCTGAGAAATCGGGAAAATAACCTGAGATTGAGAGCTATTCCAGAGCTTGAACAGGAAGATCTGACTGGCTACTTGACAGCAGAATTTTCTAAGTTCTGGGGTATAGAAGAAGACAAAGATTTTAAAATTACATCTGCGTTCAGATTAGGAAGAGTCGTGAGGAGGGACAGATCCAGAGACTGTTTGATTATCCTGAGATCCAAGCAGGAGAGAGACAAAATATTAGGCCTTCATTTTAAGAAATCACTTGTTATTCAAGACAAAAGAGCAGAAATTTACAGAGATATACCAAAACAACTTTTGGATCTTAGAGCTACATATACAGACCTAGCAAGACTACTGAGAGGCAACTCGATTACTTACAGGTGGGAGTTCCCCCAAGGATTATCCTTTAACTTCAAAGGAAAAAAAGTTAAAATCAAAACAACAGAAGATCATCAGAAGTTCCTGAACGACCACGGAGAGGACCTTCAAAAGGGAGCAGCAGCATCTTGGCCACCGCCACCTCCTGGAATTGGACCAACACCAGCACCTCTGGGTTCAGACGAAAAGGAAGAGACACCACCACAGCAAGAACAGATTGATCCAGGATGTCTCTGCAGCTCTTTAGTTGGAATATTAATGGCGGGAATTCCCCGGAACAAAAGACTAGGCCAAGAATTTATTTCATCAGATAGAGTCAAGAAAAGAGGCATGGTGATTTATGCAAAGCAGAACTTGTCACCAAAATTTCTATTTAAAGATGAGCAAGGAAGAATTTTGGCAATTGAAATACAAACACAAGGAGAAAAATTTCTGATATTAGGAATCTACGCACCAAATGAGGGGAAATCAGAATTTTACAAGAAGCTGCATGAGATAATGCTGGATTATCTGGACTATACCAACATCATTATGATGGGAGATATGAATGGGGTGGTCTCTACTTACATGGATAAGTCACAAAATCAAAATTTAACTAAAGATGGCAGACTACCCAAAACTTTTTTTGAACTAACTGACAGTATGGATTTGATTGACATCTGGAGGACAAAGAACCCCTTAGGTAAAGAAGGAACATTCTTTTCTGAGGCCCACCTGTCATGGACAAGAATCGACCAAATATGGACAACTAGAGGGCTGGCACCTAAGACTAGAAAAGTGGAAATCTGCCCAAAAACTTGCTCCGACCATAACGCTTTGAAAGTGGAACTGAGACTTACTCCAATCGGTTCCTTCAGATGGAAAATGAATGACACCCTACTAAGAGATCAGGAGATCGTGAAGAAGGCCCAAAAAACTTTAAAAGACTATTTTGAAATTAATTTGAACACCTCGGTGGAAAAGAGAATAATCTGGGACGCAAGTAAAGCAGTAATGAGAGGGTTTCTGATACAACAGAATACGATCAAGAAAAAACTTTGGAATGGAAAAAAGGACAAGATATTAGAGAAGATAAGAGACGGAGAAAAAAAAACTGAGACTAAAACCAAAATCAAAAGAGGTCTTAAGAGAAATTAAATTCCATCAAGCACAATATGCGAAATTGATAAACCAAGAAGTGGAATGGAAAATTAAACAAATGAAACAAAGATCATTTGAATCGGTGAACAAATGTGGGAAACTGCTAGCATGGCAGTTGAAAAAGAGACAAAAATTGAACTTTGTTACTAATCTGGAGGTTGAAGGGAGAAATATTCAGAAACCAGAAGAAATTAGAAAGTGTTTCCAGAGATACTTCAAAAAACTTTATACGCAAGGGCCTCAGGAAGTGGCTGAGATAGACCAATTTCTAAAAGTTAATGGATTACCAAAACTATCTCAGGAGAAGAGAACAACTTTGAATTACAGAATAACACAACAGGAAATTGAGGGTGCCATTCAGAATATGCAACTAGGCAAATCTCCAGGTCCAGATGGACTTACCTCCAAGTACTATAAGACATTAAAAGACTACTTGATACAACCACTAATGGAGGTTTGTAACCAGATTATGGAGGGGAGGAGGGCACCGGAAACGTGGAAAGAAGCATTCATCACATTGATACCTAAACTGGAAACTGAAAAGACTCAATTTAAGAACTACCGTCCCATCTCACTCCTAAATGTGGATTACAAAATTTTTGCAGATATTCTGGCAAGTAGACTTAAAAAAAGTGCTAAATGAAGTAATTCACAAGGGCCAGGCAGGCTTTCTCCCAGGTAGACATTTGTTTGATAACACCAGGAATATTATTGACATTTTGGAACTTTTGCAAACTAACATTAATACTAAAGCAGTGTTAATTTTCATTGATGCGGAGAAAGCCTTTGACAACATCTCTTGGAAGTTTATGAAGAAAAATTTGGAAGGGATGGGAGTGGGACGGGGGTTTGAAAATGGAGTAGAAGCAATTTATTCAGAGCAAAAAGCCAAATTGATAGTGAACAATGTGGTGACAGAAGAGTTTAAAATTGAAAAAGGAACACGACAGGGGTGCCCCCTTTCCCCTCTTTTATTTATTTCAGTCCTGGAGGTGCTTTTGAACATGATTAGGGGGGACCGGTTGGTGCAAGGAATACAGGTCGGAGTGAAACAATACAAACTGAAAGCTTTTGCATATGACTTGGTTTTAACATTACAGGAGCCAGAATCTAGTACAAAAAGAGTTTTAGAACTGATTCATGAGTTTGGTCGAGTGGCGGGATTTAAGTTGAATAAGCAAAAAACTAAGGTTCTGGGGAAAAACTTGACACCTTTAGAAACAGACGGGTTTCAGAAGGAAACAGAATTAAATGTGGTTAAAAAAGTAAAATACCTAGGGGTTAATTTGTCTTCCAAAAATTTGAACTTATTTAAAGATAATTATGAAAAATGTTGGTCAGAAGTTAAAAAGGACTTAGAAATTTCGTCAAGATTGAAACTTTCCTTGTTGGGTCGAATTGCAGCTGTAAAAATGAATGTATTGCCAAAGATGTTGTTCTTGTTCCAAACCCTACAGATTGTGGACAGAGTGGAATGTTTTGGAAAGCGGCAGAAAGATATCTTTAAGTTTGTCTGGCAGGGCAAAAAGCCCAGGATAAAATTTAAAATATTAACTGATGCAAAAGAAAGAGGGGGATTTGCCCTGCCGGACTTAAAGTTATATTATGAAGCTGCAGCTTTCTGCTGGATGAAAGATTGGTTTCTATTAGAAAACGCTGATGTCCTAGATCTGGAAGTGTTCAACAATGCTTTTGGATGGCATGCATATTTGTGGTACGACAAGGTAAAGGTTCACAAAATGTTTAAAAACCATATTGTCAGAAAAGCATTATTTATTGTCTGGAATAAATATAAGGACTTATTAGAAAACAAGACCCCGAGGTGGTTATCACCAATAGAGGCTAAGGCCCGAAAAAGACTCAATATGGAGGCCGGCTGGCCAAAGTATTGGGAGATAATAGAAAAAATTGGAGACAATTGGAGGCTGCAGAGCCTGGATAAATTAAAGAATAAGGTGCGAGATTGGCTACATTACGCTCAAATCCAAGAGGTTTTTAAAAATAGGATTCCAGGTGGAAAAATCGAAGTTAGAGACAGAACTGCTTGAACCAAAGACTAAGGTTCTTTCGAGAATGTATAACTTGCTGCTTAAATGGAATACCCAGGATGAGACAGTCAAATCAGCCATGATAAAATGGGCGCAGGATATTGGGTATAACATTATGTTTGAAGACTGGGAAAGGTTATGGACCACCGGTATGAAATTCACGGCATGTAATGCCTTGAAAGAAAATATTATGAAAATGATATATAGGTGGTACATGACCCCAGTCAAGCTTGCAAAGATATATCACCTGTCTGACAATAAATGTTGGAAATGTAAGGAGGCTGAAGGGACATTCTTTCACCTCTGGTGGACCTGTCCAAAAGTGAGGGCCTTCTGGGAAATGATTTATAATGAGTTAAAAAAGGTATTTAAGTATACCTTTCCCAAGAAACCAGAGGCCTTCCTTCTGGGCATTGTCGGCCAGAAAGTGTTAAAGAAGGATAGAACTTTCTTTATGTACGCAACTACAGCAGCAAGAATTCTCATCGCAAAACACTGGAAGACACAAGATTTACCCACACTGGAAGAGTGGCAGACGCAACTGATGGACTATATGGAACTGGCTGAAATGACTGGCAGAATCCGAGATTTGGGAGAAGAAGCAGTGGAGGAGGACTGGAAAAAATTTAAGGATTATTTACAAAAATATTATAAGTTATATGAATGTTAAGAATTTGCATGATTTGGAAAATTTAGCTTCAGCAACAAGATTTGGTGATATGGGAAATTAAGTTACAATTATGAAAGGACTAAAGTTTAAAGCAACACTATATTTATTTTAGGGTAAAAGTAAATGGATAATAAGCACTTTAAACTTAAAATATATTTTTTCTTGAAAGTACAAAAGAATGATGAAACAAGGTAACAATTTGCTGTTATTTTTATTGTAAAGAATGCAGGGTGAGGGAGATGCGGGTGAGGGAGAGCTCTTCATCAACAGCTCTCAGTCTCTCTCTGTATTTAGTTTTTATAGCAACCATGCTTGAAAAGCTCATCTCACACAGATATGTAGTGGAAAATGGGAGCAATGTCAAAATAGCTTTGTTTGCCAGAAGGGGGAACTCCTTGGCAGTATCCAACAAAAAACTGTCCAAAGGTAGATCAGCAAATCTTAGCTTGAAACCACGATTTTTTCTCAGCTCAGTTGTAAAGTCATGTCCTTTCCACCAACTGATGCTGAGCTATAAGGGTCCCTAACCCAGTCAAGGCATTCAGTGGAGACTGAAGAGAAATAAAATGACAACTTCTCCAGTTCTCCTGGTGAACTCGAGTCGCGACGTCTTCTTCTCTCCGCTGCTGCGCACACTGTGCTCGGGCGGGAAGGAAGTCGGAAGATGATGTCCTACTGTGATAGGTCCAGGCTGGAGTCTGGACCAATCACAGCCCAGACATCAGAAAAGTGGAGGGTGTCCCCCTGAGGAGCGCCAATCGGCGCCCCTGCTGGCCGAGGGTGGGGTCAAAACTGTTAGTATCTTGGCTCACAGTCAGAGGTACCTGGCCTCCCCCGAGGCAATTGAGCGAGATACTGTGTTTACCTTCCGTCTGCGACCCCGGCAGGCTAGGTAAACAAACCCGGCGATTCTTCTCATTAGATGTGAGATAGAACACACCCTCTGCTTCTCTCTTCTTCTCTCCCTCCCTGCATTCTCCCAGGGAGGGGAAATGAGACAGACAGGAGTCCTTTTACATGTTTTATTCCTGTCACTCAACAGTACATAGAAATGCGACTGTTCCCTTCAGACTCCATCAGAAGAGACTCTACTCCTCCCCTGTACTTCCAGCACAGGTCACATGACACACTGAGCTAACATCCGGTGCTAAGTACAGAGAATAGGCTCCACCTTTTCCCCAACAGTAGGTTGGCAAACCACAACATCCTGTTTTGCATTCCAGCCATCTGGAGCTGGCTTTTGCCTTGGTGCTTTTTCCCCCATACCCAGGACACAGTCCGGCGCCCGCCTAGTGGGCGAAAATTTGAAATTTCTTTTTTAAAAAAATCTTTCGAATTTTTCAATTTTTCCCACGGCACACCAGGCAACATCTCGCGGCACACTAGTGTGCCGCGGAACAGTGGTTGAAAAACACTGGTCTAAACCACTGAGCCTAGGGCTTGCCGATCAGGAGGTCGGCGGTTCGAATCCCCGCGACGGGGTGAGCTCCCGTTGCTCGGTCCCTGCTCCTGCCAACCTAGCAGTTTGAAAGCACCCCAAAAAGTGCAAGTAGATAAATAGGTACTGCTCCGGCTTAGTCATGCTGGCCACATGACCCGGAAAAACTGTCTGCGGACAAACGCCAGCTCACTCAGCCTGTAAAGCGAGATGAGCGCTGCAACCCCAGAGTCGTTCGCAACTGGACTTAACTGTCAGGGGTCCTTTACCTTTTCTGAATTTGTGATGCAGGTCCCCAACCAATTAATTAATTACTTTGCAAAGCTAAGCTGGGTCCTGTATGGTTTCAGATTGGATGGGGGACTATGTGTTAAGATTCCCTGGGGGGCTGGAGGAGATGGCTTTTGGGGTCCCTTCCATGATTCTATGTGCTAATGTAGAGGTCAGCAAACTTTTTCAGCAGTTCACTGTCCCTCAGACCTTGTGGGGGGCCGGACTATATTTTTGAAAAGAAAAAAGAACAAATTCCTATGCCCCACAAACAACCCAGAGGTGCATTTCAAATAAAAGCTCACATTCTACTCATGTAAAAACACCAGGCAGGCCCCACAAATAACCCAGAGATGCATATAAAATAAAAGGACGCATTCCACTCATGTAAAAGCAGGCTGATTCTTGGACCATCCACTGTCAGGGAACTGCAGGCAGCGAGGGAGGAAAGAATTAGAGGATACAGGGAACGATCTCCACTGCCCAGTACTGAGTCCTCCTCAGAAGACAGAGAAGAGGATAATGAGTCTGGGGAGGAAGGGGTGCTTCAGAGAGAGGGGGATCCACATCACAGGGGAAAACGGAAGGGGCTGCGCCGTTGGCTCTGTTGGTCTCGAGGGAGAGGGAAAAGAGAAAGTAGTTAGAGCAACGCGTCATGAGAGACGGGTCACTTTGTTTATTCTGCATGTAATCTTGTCAGAAGAAAAGAAAGAAAGGAATTTATGGCTGGCTGCCGGGAGTGCTTTTCTGCTAAGTGCAGCAAATGACATCCACGGACCGGATTGAGAAGGGGATTGGGCCAGATCTGGCCCCCAGGCCTTAGTTTGCCTACCCATGCACTAATGTCTAGGAACTTAATGCGCTTGCAGCTTTCTTGCTGCACCACCAGGAGGACTAAATGTAATATGTTCCAATAAATTACCTTTCATGTCAGCCACCCCTTTGCTCATGAAGCTGTTTAGCTTTGTTTTTCCGCAACTTCATCTTGGATATTCTTCATGTTCCTCTTCATGGGACTTGGGGTGTTTCCTGAATCATTCATGCTCCTTTAGCGTAATGTTTGGAGCATATGTTATCCTGGCCACAGAGGTACACACATCATACCTTTCAAGCACATTCACAGCACAGTTTTAAAAACGATGGGCTCTGTCAGACAGCTGGGAATCGTAGCTCTGTGAGGGGCAAACTGCATTTCCCAAAATCCTTTGATGGGAAAATATACTGTGAATGTTTGAGGCCTTGTACTGTTAAAATTGTTAGGGTGTGAAACCTAAGACGCTGGCAAGTTAGCAATGTCATGTAACTTTAAGTAGTCAAGCTCGTTAAGTTGTTAAGTTGCTCAGTATATAAAGAGTGTTTGTTTTCTCTGCCTGTGTGGGGCGTGAAGCAAAAATGTCTGAAAGCTCCGGAGGTGTTTCTGTTATCTTTCTGCAATAAACCTGTCTTTGGAAAGACAGGCTTCCCTGTGTCGTTGTTTCTTTGCTGCTGAGACTCTGAAGCTTGTACTGCAACAAGAATCTCTGCACTGGACTTAATTAATACTCTGCAAAGAGAGCTGTTGCTGGTGGCGCAGCGGAAGCGTTTACTGGACCAGTACACAAACTCTCTTAGGTTATGGATCCTTCTACGTTTCTACAGCTGTATTGTGTGCAGAGAAAATGAAAGCAGCTTTCGGATGAGAGAAGACCGGCTTGGTCGTAAATCCAGCTCTTAAAGGAACTGAGAGGCTGCAGAAAATTGAGAGAGCTGCATAAGTGAAGATTTACAGCTTCATTAGCTGCAAAAGGCTAGCTTGACCTCCCGTTGTGTTTGTGTTTTGTTAATAAAAACAGAGGACGGTGGCAGGTTGCTAGTGAAGAGACGGAGGGGAAAAAAGGCTTCAGAGGAGGCTGGAGGCGTCTGAAAAGTGAGTAAAACAAATCCCAAGGGGAAAGAGAAGCAAGGGCACACAGAGGGAGTAGCAGCAGACCCCAAGAATGGCAGTGGAAAATTTCCAGGTTCCCTTTACAAAGCTGAACTCTGCTAATTACGTGCAGTGGTCTAAGAGGGCTCAAGTCTGGTTGGAAGCCAAAGAAGTGTGGGCTGATTATGTCCAGAGGCGAAAGCCATTTGTGGCTGTTGCAGCAGATGCCACAGCAGAGCAACAGGCTGCTGCACATGCCCAGAACAGGGAACATGATAAAATGGACACTAAAGCTAGATGCATGTTGATGGTATCGATAGACGATTCCCAATTACCTCATGTGGAAAATTTAAGGTCTGCATTTGAAATTTGGGGAGCTCTTAGGCGAATTCACCATAGAGCCACGCCCGGAGAGAAGGTGAACATTATACGTGCTTTGTATGAGTTGAAACTGAAGCCAGGGGATAGTGTGGTTGAACACACGTCACAGATGACTGAGTATTTCAACCAACTGTCATCTTTAGGTGTGAATTTTCCTGAAAATATTAAAGTTTATACTCTGCTTAGCAGCCTGCATGCAGGGTTTGAAAACTTAGTACTAACTTTACAAGTTTTGCCAGAGGACCAGCTGAATATGAATTATGTGACTGGTAGATTGTGTGAGCAAGAATATGAATATCATCGAAAACGTATTGATAATTCAAATACCCCAAGGGTTGGATGTTCAGATAATTCCCAGCGTGGGGAAACTAGCAGGCAGAGCTGTAAGGAAGCCTCACAAGTGTCTGCTATGGCCAGCAAGTCATGTTTTCGATGTGGCCGCAGGTTTCATTTGATAGCAGTGTCCAGAAAAGCAACAGGAATTTCAACAGTCCAAGGCCAGTTTACGGAGTTACAGGGGAAGACGACGTGAGAACTACAAGAATCAACGATCCAGAGGGGGAGCAGGTGCTGATAAGGGACTAGCTGCAATGGCAGCACAACAGAGTCCTAAAAGGAGCCAACAAACCTTGAAGTGGATAATTGACAGTGGAGCAAGTCACAGCTTAGTTCCAGCGACATCTAGTGGCCGCTTGATGAACTGCAAGACATTGCCAGTTGCAAAAACCGTGACTATAGCAGACAATAGTAAACGAGAAATGAACCTTAAAGGCACAATTTATGTTAACTGTTTGCAAACTAACCTTCCTGTTTTTGTTCTTCCAGGAATGAAGAATGGACTTTTGAGTGTGTCATGCCTGGTAAAAAGTGGTTTTAAGGTTGAGTTTGAAAATGATGTGTGCACCATTTCGAAACAGGGGAAGGAGCTAGTTAAAATTCCCTGTGAGGATGGGCTTTTTGTTTTGGATGAAGAGCAGTTAGCAGCAGGTAGATGTTCAACAGGTGAAGCGCAAGCTAAGTGTGTAAATAAGGCTCCTCATACAGGTTGTGCACATCTACTACACAGAAGGTTAGCTCATATATGCTTTAAGTATGTAAGCAAGATGCCAGATTTAGCTGAGGAGTGTAACATTAAACCCTGTCCAAATTTTCTGGATTGTTGTGCTTGTAAACATGCTAAGGTTAAGACATGTAACTATCCTAGATCTGATAGAGTAAGCAAGAAACCCTTTGAACTTGTGCACACAGACGTGTGTGGCCCTATGCCAGTCAAATCGCTTGGAGGTGCGAGATTTATGCAAATTTTGGTGGATGACTTTTCAAGGGCTAGTTGGGTTTTCTTTCTGAAAGAAAAATCACAAGCAGCTTCCATCTTGATGGATTGGATTGAAGAAGTCGAATGTAAATTTGACACCAGGGTACGTAAAATACAATCAGATCGTGGTGGGGAATATGTGAACCACACGCTGGAGACGTGGTTAAAAAGGAAAGGTATAGTTCATAGACTTACCAATCCCTATTCACCACAGGAGAATGCAGTTGCCGAAAGAAAATTTCGAACATTACAGGAAGCCATTGCTGCTTTGCTGTTTGATTCTGGACTTCCACAGCGTTTTTGGGCTGAGGCTGCACTGTATGCAAATTATACTTTTAACAGAGTGTACAATAGCACAGTAGGCAACACTCCTTACTTCATGCTATTTGGGGAAAAACCAAAAATTGATCATCTAAGAGTTTTTGGATGTCGTGCTTATGTGCTGGTGCCTAGGGCACAACGTAGGAAAGGCAATCCTAGGTCTAAAGAAATGTTTTTCTGTGGTTATCAAGCAAACACAAAAGGTTGGAGATTTGTGAATGTAGAAGGCAATCAAACGAAAATCACAATCAGCAGAAGTGCGGAATTTTGTGAACAGGATGGTTGGAATAAAATTCATGGAAATCCTGACATACTATTTGATGTGGTGAACAGTAATAATGAAACTCAGGCCCCAGGGCAGGTATTAGTTCCAGAACAGACTGAGGAATTTGAGTCTGAGGACAAGGGTGAGAAATCGCCTAGTTCACCCAAGTCTGTAAAGTCAGAATCTTCTAGCTCTAAAAGTTCACCTGTACAGCAAGAGAGACGTGTAAAGTCAGAATCAGAAAGTTCTATAACTACTAGTGACAAACAGGTGACGACTAGTGATTCTGGGTCAGAGGGGGAAACTGAAGGAACATCACAGGAACTGTTAAGGCGTTCTAAGCGTACCAACAAAGGTAAACCTCCTGAAAGGTACCAAGCTATTAGTGTTTGGGCTGGTTTGGTAAATTGCGAACCTGAAAGTTTTGAGGAGGTTGAGCAATTACCCCAGGAGGAGGCCAGTAGGTGGCGTGAGGCCATGCAAAAGGAGTTGAATTCTATGAAAGAACTGGGTGTGTTTTCCATCACCAAACTGCCAGAAGGTACCAAGGCAGTAAGTTATAGGTGGATGTACAGGATAAAGACAACAGCGATGGGGAAACCAGAGTACAAAGCAAGGCTTGTAGCTCGAGGTTTTACGCAAAGAAAGGGGTTACATTATTCCGAAGTCTATGCACCCACTTCAAGGAGTGAAACCCTACAGGCACTATTAGCAGTTGCTGCTCAGAAAGGGTTCAAAGTGAATCAATTTGATGTCTCTACAGCTTATCTTCATTCAGACTTGGCTGAAGAGCTCTATATGGAGCTACCGCCAGGATTGAAAGTTGGTAAATCAAATCAGGTATGGAAACTACATAAATCTATTTATGGACTCAAGCAATCTGCTCATAATTGGAATGAGTGTTTGAATGACGTTTTGGTAGGCATTGGTTTTAGCAGGAGCAAGGCTGACAATTGCTTATATTTCAGAAGTTCAGGAGATGCTCAAGAATCTTTGCTTGTTTATGTAGATGACCTGATTTATACTTCAAAGACACAAGAACAAGTAAAAAAACTAGCCAAAGAGTTAAATAAACACTTCAAAGTTAAGAATCTTGGTGATGTGAAGGTCTATCTTGGTGTTCAGATAAATAGGACCAAAAATGGCAGTTTTCTACTGAATCAAAAAGGCAAGATATTGCAAATGTTGAAAAAGTTTAACATGACGGAGTGTGCAGGTGTTAGAACACCAATGGAAATGGGTTTTGTAAAAGACAATGAGTTCAAGGATAGTGCTGAATTCAAGCGTGCTGAAATCTTTCAGTCAGCACTGGGAAGCTTACTTCATCTTTCTCAATGGAGTAGACCAGATATTGCTTACGCTGTTAACTTACTCAGCAGAGAAGCTTCGAAACCTAGTGTAAATGCATGGAAAGGAATTCAAAGAGTGTTAAGATATTTACAATACACCAAAGATTTTTGCCTTGAATTATCTTCAGAAGGACAAGCACAGATTACTTGTTGGGCAGATAGTGATTGGGCAAATTTAAAGGATAGAAAATCAGTGTCTGGCTGTGTAATAAAATTTGGTAACTCTCTGACTGGGTGGAGATCCAAGAAACAGAACCTGATTGCTTTGTCGTCAACAGAAGCTGAGTTCTGTGCCTTATCTGAGTTATGTAGAGATCTAGAATTTTACAAATGCTTGGCACAAGAGATGTATGAAAAGGCCATCACTCCAATCACTGTATGGGGTGATAATCAACCGTGTCTTAAGTTAGCACAAAATGGGCAGTTTAAAGGTCGTACAAAACATTTGGATATCCGCTTTCAAAATGTTTGTCAAACGGTAAAAGCAGGGACTGTTAAATTAAATTACTCTCCCAGTCATGAAAATCAAGCTGATGGTTTTACAAAACCGCTTGGGTTTCAGCGGCATGAAAACTTTTGTGAAGAAATGGGTCTGAAGTAATTTTGTTTTTTGTATTGCCAGCGAGAGGGGGTGTTAGGGTGTGAAACCTAAGACGCTGGCAAGTTAGCAATGTCATGTAACTTTAAGTAGTCAAGCTCGTTAAGTTGTTAAGTTGCTCAGTATATAAAGGTTTTCTCTGCCTGTGTGGGGCGTGAAGCAAAAATGTCTGAAAGCTCCGGAGGTGTTTCTGTTATCTTTCTGCAATAAACCTGTCTTTGGAAAGACAGGCTTCCCTGTGTCGTTATTTCTTTTCTGCTGAGACTCTGAAGCTTGTGCTGCAACAAGAATCTCTGCACTGGACTTAATTAATACTCTGCAAAGAGAGCTGTTGCTGGTGGCGCAGCGGAAGCGTTTACTGGACCAGTACACAAACTCTCTTAAAAATACCCTGCAAGCATGCGTAGCAGAAGTCCTTCTTGAGCAGTCTTGGGAGGTGAGAGAGAAGAGAAAAAATATTTAACTGGGAGGAGCCTGGATCAAGTCAATTCATCCACACTGGTCCAGGTGGGAGAGGGTGCAGGACTATCTGGCCAACGTGGGGATTTAGGGAAAGCCACTTCCGAGCTGGAGAGGAGGTGGGGTTGCGGGCTTCATGCCCTCCCCCCACATGTGCAGGGGCTGGCTTGCAGTCCCCGCGAGAGCAGGGAATCCTCAGGCGCGTCATGTCCCTTGCCAGCCAATCGGCTGGCCCGGGAGGCGTGGCCCGCGCTATTTAGGGCCGGCGCGCCTGAGGATTTCCCTCTTTCTCCACTCCAGCGCCCCAGCTGCTCCGGTTTCCCACCCTCCCGCCCTTTAAGGTTTTGGTTCCTTGACCTTGCTATGGACCTCGCTTGGTCGCCATAAAGGGGCCCGGAAGGATTTTTTTCAACTTGGCAAATTGGCACCAGCCATTTGGTTTTTCGCCTACCTCGTAGCAAATCGTAACAACTTCCTCGGCATTGGCGGTTAGGCATTGGTAAGGGTATTGTTATGCAGATGAGTGGGGGGGAGGAAGCGCCATCACCTTCCCCCATATCGAAGGGTAGTTCAGTACAGGATTCCAGGGGGCGTTGCCCTGTCCGAAGCCTATGGAGGTGTGGGCCTAAGGCACGCCCCCGAGCGGTGACCCCGGGGGAGCTCCTAGTTGATGTACATCAGCAGGACTCCCCCTACTAGTGGTTAACCCTTGCCGGTCTTCTAGCAATCAGGCTGAAGCCAGTTAGTCGATAGGACCAATGCCTAAGCCAATACCGCTCAATTCCTGTAATCAATAAAGTTGTGGCCTAATTTTGCCCATTAACCTAAAATACGGGTGTCCCGTGTCTTTATTTCCGTGGGGGAGGCGGGAACTCGCCACGCAACATGGCTAGAGGGTGAAGCCACTTAGTGACTGGTGTCAGCAATGGTGTCTCCTGAGGCTTCAGAAACTCTAATCAGGTACAATGAAGACCCTAATATAAATATCCACATTCCTTCCTGTACATATTGTCCCTTTAATAGATCGAAACATTAATTCAAAGTTCATTTTGTCTCTCGTTCTGGTGTCTAGCTCATGCTACTTACACCAACTTCTAGGAGGTTTGGAAAGCATTCAGAGTAAACTGGGGGTGGGGGTGGCAAAAAACTAAAGGATGGCAGCATTAGGGAAAGTGTTTGTTGGGTTAATTCCACATAAGTTGGTAATGCTAACTCATGCCCCACCTGGCTAAATCTGGTGACTTTCTTATCCGTGTTACTGGGCAGATATGGCAGGTAAATTTGAGTACAAAAGGACTCAGGTCACAGCACACAGTGTTGGGTTGTGGTAGGAGTTTGCAGGTGAAGGACATTTTCTGCCTCAAAAGACTCTGGTCCCTATAGCTGGCTAAGGGTGCTGGGAATCATAGCTCTGTGAGGGGTAAGCTACATTTCCCAGAATTCTTGGGGAGGACAATGTTCCGTGATTCCTGGAACTGTCAGTGTTCAAGGCCTTTTTATGCTGTTACAATGACCCTGCAAATGTTTGGAGCAGAGATTATTGGTGAGTAGGCCTTTGAGAGAGGGAAGGAGAGGAAGCTTCTGAAGCCTGGCGGAGTCAAGAGAACACCTGAATTCCATTAAAAGGAACACAGAGAACATCATCCAAGGTGAAGCTGAGCCCAAATGAAGCAAAGCACGTTCCCGAGACAAGGTGTAACCTGGCCTGCAAGATACCTTTTGGAACATAGTAGGGGAAGGTTGAATATTGTCCTGGTCTTCTGGTCACAGTTTAGGAATGCTTGTCCCTTCAACCTGTTAATTTTAGAAATCCCAGTTTCTCACTGTTTCCAAATGTGAATTCAGCTCTCCTCGTGTCTGCAGAAGTTTTTTATTTATTTATTTATTTATTTATTAAGTATTGGGAAAATTCATAAGCATCAGTGAAAAATTCTCTGAATTCCCCACATTTCAGCATGGAATTTTGCAACCAAAGTCCACTGATATAATCCAGATTTGTATGTTAAACTAATTCACTAATCTCTTCATTTTATGCACTCTTTCATCTTGACATATGGGTTTTTCTTTCTTTCAAAATATTGCTTGCTTGCATCACACCTTCATACAAGGGTGTATTTTGAAGGGTGCCGTGTTTTGGCTATTATGTCAATTTGCAAATTATGAATTGGATAGATTCACCTTTAAATGCAAACTAAACTCAACGCCCCTAACCCCATTCCTGAGTCCTCTTTCTGCTGACTTCATCACGACTGGACACCTTGGAACTGCAGAAACAGCTTCCAAGGAGTAGCTGGGAACCCCTCCTTCCGCCCGAGCGGTGCCTGTCTTGGCAGGGACTATCTTGCAGGAGAAGCTAATAGGGGTCAGCGCAGATGGGTGTTGGACAGGATCAGACACATATCAAGGAGACATATTTGTGATTGCCAGTTGCACTTCATGAAAGGTGAGCTGAGAACCAGTAAAGCAGGAGAAAAACACGCAAGAGGCCTCTGTGATGCTGCAGTGAAGCTTTAATGGCTAGCAAGGAAGGAGGGAACATTCTCTGGGATCAACAGGTCAAGCAGGAGAAGACATTCAACATTAAGAGGTTAAAGGAAAGCAAAACACTCATAAAAGTGTTCACAGGAGGCCAAAATGGCCCCAGGCAAGAGCCTCTCGGTGGAAGATGTGCAGATCTTCCGCCAATTCTGACTCAGTGAACTGAGGCTTGCATGGCATAAATGGAGGAAAGATACACTCAGCAGAGAAGGAAGGAAGACTTGCAAGGGGAAAGAATGTGTTACAGAGCAAAGATGACATGTTGGCAGCCATGGATAGTTTGCGTAGTGGGCGCTCAGCATTTCGGACTTCCTGGACCTCAAGAGCACAAACTACATTACATTAGGATCAGAAAAGCAGACAATTCTCAACTGGGCGCATCTGGTGAGTGACATGACTGCCGTGCATTCTGTTCAAAACGTGAGACCATCCAAAGTATCAAAGGAAGCAGCAGAAGTGAATCCTCAACGAGGGAATCGTAGTGGCCGCACGATAACGGTAGCGAATTCGTATATTATACCCCAAAGATCCTCGTCTCGGGGGGGTTTCACTGGCATCCCTGAATAGGGAGTTAGATTGTTGACACTGGACATCTTGCAAGGGTCTTGGATACTCTGAAATGATACGTTTTCAAGGATACTTTCAGAAACATGTGAAAACAGGGGAAATCAGACATTATCTCTCAGATAACCAGAGAAATATTTGTCAGACCGGGAGGAGGCAGTTCCCCTTACTTTTCAGCTTTTATATTGAGATTCCTTTATGATGACTTAAAGAATGCATCTCCAGGAAGGAGACAGTTCAGATAACGAGAGATATAAAAGATTAATTTAATGTTGATTTTTAATTGTTGCAGCCAGGCCTGGGACAGCAAGGTGAATGATGGTAAAACATTAAAACAGTGATTTTCAAATGGAAAAGTCTCAATGATTCCCACCCCCATTTGACAGGTTGTGTCTCTCTGACCCTTCCCCCTCTCCCTCTGAAATTTGAGAGACTTCTCTCACGCTCTGGCCCTGCAGGATCCTTCCTCTTCTGGGCTCAGACTGTTGGTCCCCCGAGTTGAGTGTTGTTTCTACAGCAGGGATGGGGACGGGTAGCCTTCCAGAGCTTGTGGAACTACAACTCCCAGCAGCCCTAGCAGCCAACATTGGCCAAGGCCAGAGGGGGTGGGAGTTGTTTTACATCTGGAGGCCCACAGGTTCCCCAGTCCTGCCTTAGCTGTGAGTGGGATTGACGTCCCAGGAGTCCAGCTGAGCCTCTTTCCCTGTCTGACCTGCCTCACCCAAGAAAAGGCAACTGTCAGCCCTGCCTAAAGAGCTCCTGATTCCTCCTGTTGAGATGCAACGTGGGCACATCCTGTGACAACGGCACAGCGCCTTTCTCAGAAGAAGAGGAGGATGGGGCACTGGCCTGAGATTCCCAGAGGAGGGAAAATGGGTCCAGGGATCTTCCCATTACCCAGAGCTGCTCTTTCAAACAAATGACAACCAGACCCAGAACAGGACATCTTCCCCTTGCCAGTTCTGGTCTCTTAGGAAGAAGAGATCCCTCTTTTCACCCTCATCCAACTCCATCCCAGAGAGGGCCCAGCGCCACATTTCAGAAGTCCTATTAGAAGTGGGACTTCTGTTTGAGCCCAAAACAATGCCAGTGGCACAGGGAATTGCAAGTAAAGACCTGAAGGTCTCTTCCCAAATCTGATTTCCATGTGAAGCTAAGAAGGAAGGCATGTTGGGGAAAACCCCCAGTAAATAACTGCCCCATAGTCAATCCGTTGCAAACTTCTTTGCTCTAGTAATCAATTTACTTAAAAGGAGCTTACCAAAAGCTGAAGAAGCTGAGCAGCCGAAGAGAGGAGATCTTCAAAAGTGCTGGTGGAAAAGCCCTACGCGCTGAGCCCTTTTATGCAGGTTCTCTCTGCACCTGCAGCAAATATCTTGCTTCAGCACCACTAATTTAGGTAATTAATTCTACCAGCTAAGATATTTGTTCCAAGTGCAGAGAGAAACTGTCTGCCTCTGAGCTGTCACCTCCCGCAAACCAACTGGTGGAAAGCTGGTGGAAAAGCCATACATTGTGGGCCCTTTTAGACGGTTTCTCATGAGAGTTCAAGCAAACAATTTGGCATGGTGCGACTAATTTGGCTAAGTATGCCGCACCTCAATTTCCTCTAGATTTCCCTGGATGTTCCAAGCCACCTTCCCACATTCAGCATTACATTCAGAAGTCAGGGAGCTCCTTTCAATGCATCTGACCATGGGTTCATCTAGCAGAGGGTTGTCCCTCGAGCAGGAATGGGGAACGCTTTGACTCTGAACTACAAATCTCAGCAGCTGCAGGAAGCAGAGGAGACGAGGGCTGTAGTTTGGCCATGTCTGGAGGGCCAGAGGTTCCCCACCTCTCTTCACCAGAAAGAAGGATTCCCTTTCCAGGGTTTCAGGGGAGCACCTGGCTCTGCCAGACCTGCCTCATGCAAGAAAGGGTCAGTGGGGCTGGAACAAGGCAGCCCTGCATAGAGTGAGCCTCAAAAACCCAGTTCAGATGCTCCATGGGCAGCAGGTGTGACCATGGCCAGAGCAGCTTTCTCCAGAAAGACAGGGAACAGGGACACTAGGCAAGGTTTTGCAAAAACACTCAGGACCATGGCTGCTATCTTCTTTTCCTAGCTGGCTCCAACCATGAAAGTACCCAGTTTCACATTTCTAAAAGCCCCAATACAACTCTAGGTTAAAATTTTCTGTTGAGCCCAAAACAATCCCAGTAACACAACTCCTAGGATGTAGAGATTTGAGTTCTTCTTCCCAAAACTGCTTCTTGTCTTGACAGCTAATTGAGTCAAACCAAATTTCAAAAAGATCTCTGTTCCATAATCAAACAGTTCCTTCCTTCTCTCCTCTAAGAAGCGATTCAGTGAAAGACAACTTACCAAGTGATGGAGAAGCCGAGTGGCGGAAGAGAGGAGATGTTTCAAGGCACTGGTGGAAAAGCCTTTTATACGGTTTCTCTCTGGACTTTTCGGCCAACATGGCGTCACTAATTTGGCTAAGTATACCCCACCCCAGTCAAGTCTAGATTTTACAAGAATGCCCCTGGCCACCCTCCCAGACCCTGTAACCCAATTGTAAGATGCTATCTTTCATGTCAAGCGACGTCTTGGCTCAGGAAACTGCTTTGCTTTCTTTTGGCTCAGCTTGGAAGTTCTTCGTGTTCCTCTTTATGGGATTTGGGTTTTTTCTTTAAGCCTTCATGCTTCTGAAGCATCATATGTGGAGCATCACGGCTACAGACAAACTTCATTGTTGAAACACATTTAAAACACTTTTCCCTCTTCACAGAATTCAGTTTAGGGAAGGCTTTAATATTTGATGAATTATTGTATTTTAATCTTTTGTTGGAAGCCGCTCAGAGTGGCTGGGGAAACCCAGTCTGATGGGTGGGGTATAAATAAATTATTATTATTATTATTGTTATTATTATTATTATTAGGCACTGAAGATCTTTAAGGGCGCTGGGAATTGTAGCACTGTGAGGGGGGGGACAGGCATTGGACAGGATCCACACACCCCGGATCCCTTAAAGAGGATGTCCTTAATGAGGAGGGGCAGGCAGAGGCTACAACCTCCCCGCCATCCAAACAAAGGCTTACCTGCATTTCCCAGCAGCGGGTACCCAGAGGCAGAATGCGGAGGAGGGAGAAGGCAGACTCCATGGCCAGTAGCCACTGATAGCCTTATTATCCTCCACGAAACTGCCTCATCGCCTTTCAGAGCCATCCAAATTGGCGGCCGTCGCTGCCTCTTGTGGGAGGGAGTTCCGCAGTTTAATTATGTATTGTGAAAATTGTTTTGTCTTTTCTCTGGAGGCGTCTGCCTTCTGGGGGATTCCAGTAACACAGGGTGGTGGCTGTCTTGATTAAGAACTGGGGCGTCATTCCAGTGGGATGAGAAAATGCCTTTTCACCCCATTCCGATTTCCAGAATGGTAAACAGCAACTCCTGGGTATGAGGAGCAGGCGGCCATTTTCCTCCGTGCATGTGTATCTGAAGAAGTGTGCATGCACACGAAAGCTCATACCAAGAACTAACTTAGTTGGTCTTTAAGGTGCTACTGTAAGGAGTTTTTTTATTTTGACTATGGCAGACCAACACGGCTACCTATCTGTAAATGGAGAGGAATAGTGGCTCTAAGCCTGAGGAAATGGCCGCCTGCTTCTCCCTCTCGCACAAGGGTTGGTGTGTGGCAAAGGACTGCGCTGAGATGAGAACAGGGTGAAGAGGAAGGGCAGCACTCTGCTCCTCATACCCAGGAGTTGCTGTTTACCATTATGGAAATCGGCGTGGGGCAAAATGGCATTTTCTCATCCCACTGGAATGCCACCCCAGTTCTTAATCAAGACAGCCACCACCCTGTGTTACTGGAATCCCCCAAAAGGCAGACGCCTCCAGAGAAAAGAGAAAACAATTTTCACAATACATAATTAAACTGCGGAACTCCCCCCCACAGGAGACAGCGATGGCCGCCAACTTGGATGGCTTTGAAAGGCGATGAGGCAGTTTCGTGGAGGATAATAAGGCTATCAGTGGCTACTGGCCATGGAGTCTGCCTTCTCCCTCCTCCGCATTCTGCCTCTGGGTACCCGCTGCTGGGAAATGCAGGTAAGCCTTTGTTTGGATGGCGGGGAGGTTGTAGCCTCTGCCTGCCCCTCCTCATTAAGGACATCCTCTTTAAGGGATCCGGGGTGTGTGGATCCTGTCCAATGCCTGTCCCCCCCCCTCACAGTGCTACAATTCCCAGCGCCCTTAAAGATCTTCAGTGCCTAATAATAATAATAATAATAATAATAATAATAATAATAATAATAATTTATTTATACCCCACCCATCAGACTGGGTTTCCCCAGCCACTCTGAGCGGCTTCCAACAAAAGATTAAAATACAATAATTCATCAAATATTAAAGCCTTCCCTAAACTGAATTCTGTGAAGAGGGAAAAGTGTTTTAAATGTGTTTCAACAATGAAGTTTGTCTGTAGCCGTGATACTCCACATGTGATGCTTCAAAAGCATGAAGGCTTAAGAAAAAAACCCAAATCCCATAAAGAGGAACACGAAGAACTTCCAAGATGAAGCTGAGCCAAAAGAAAGCAAAGCAGTTTCCTGAGGCAAGACGTCGCCTGACATGAAAGATAGCATCTTACAATTGGGTTACAGGGTCTGGGAGGGTGGCCAGGAGCATTCTGGTAAAGTCTAGACTTGACTGGGGTGGGGTATACTTAGCCAAATTAGTGACGCCATGTTGGCCGAAAAGTCCAGAGAGAAACCATATAAAAGGCTTTTCCACCAGTGCCTTGAAACATCTCCTCTCTTCCGCCACTCGGCTTCTCCATCACTTGGTAAGTTGTCTTTCACTGAATCGCTTCTTAGAGGAGAGAAGGAAGGAACTGTTTGATTATGGAACAGAGATCTTTTTGAAATTTGGTTTGACTCAATTAGCTGTCAAGACAAGAAGCAGTTTTGGGAAGAAGAACTCAAATCTCTACATCCTAGGAGTTGTGTTACTGGGATTGTTTTGGGCTCAACAGAAAATTTTAACCTAGAGTTGTATTGGGGCTTTTAGAAATGTGAAACTGGGTACTTTCATGGTTGGAGCCAGCTAGGAAAAGAAGATAGCAGCCATGGTCCTGAGTGTTTTTGCAAAACCTTGCCTAGTGTCCCTGTTCCCTGTCTTTCTGGAGAAAGCTGCTCTGGCCATGGTCACACCTGCTGCCCATGGAGCATCTGAACTGGGTTTTTGAGGCTCACTCTATGCAGGGCTGCCTTGTTCCAGCCCCACTGACCCTTTCTTGCATGAGGCAGGTCTGGCAGAGCCAGGTGCTCCCCTGAAACCCTGGAAAGGGAATCCTTCTTTCTGGTGAAGAGAGGTGGGGAACCTCTGGCCCTCCAGACATGGCCAAACTACAGCCCTCGTCTCCTCTGCTTCCTGCAGCTGCTGAGATTTGTAGTTCAGAGTCAAAGCGTTCCCCATTCCTGCTCGAGGGACAACCCTCTGCTAGATGAACCCATGGTCAGATGCATTGAAAGGAGCTCCCTGACTTCTGAATGTAATGCTGAATGTGGGAAGGTGGCTTGGAACATCCAGGGAAATCTAGAGGAAATTGAGGTGCGGCATACTTAGCCAAATTAGTCGCACCATGCCAAATTGTTTGCTTGAACTCTCATGAGAAACCGTCTAAAAGGGCCCACAATGTATGGCTTTTCCACCAGCTTTCCACCAGTTGGTTTGCGGGAGGTGACAGCTCAGAGGCAGACAGTTTCTCTCTGCACTTGGAACAAATATCTTAGCTGGTAGAATTAATTACCTAAATTAGTGGTGCTGAAGCAAGATATTTGCTGCAGGTGCAGAGAGAACCTGCATAAAAGGGCTCAGCGCGTAGGGCTTTTCCACCAGCACTTTTGAAGATCTCCTCTCTTCGGCTGCTCAGCTTCTTCAGCTTTTGGTAAGCTCCTTTTAAGTAAATTGATTACTAGAGCAAAGAAGTTTGCAACGGATTGACTATGGGGAAGTTATTTACTGGGGGTTTTCCCCAACATGCCTTCCTTCTTAGCTTCACATGGAAATCAGATTTGGGAAGAGACCTTCAGGTCTTTACTTGCAATTCCCTGTGCCACTGGCATTGTTTTGGGCTCAAACAGAAGTCCCACTTCTAATAGGACTTCTGAAATGTGGCGCTGGGCCCTCTCTGGGATGGAGTTGGATGAGGGTGAAAAGAGGGATCTCTTCCTCCTAAGAGACCAGAACTGGCAAGAGGAAGATGTCCTGTTCTGGGTCTGGTTGTCATTTGTTTGAAAGAGCAGCTCTGTGTAATGGGAAGATCCCTGGACCCATTTTCCCTCCTCTGGGAATCTCAGGCCAGTGCCCCATCCTCCTCTTCTTCTGAGAAAGGCGCTGTGCCGTTGTCACAGGATGTGCCCACGTTGCATCTCAACAGGAGGAATCAGGAGCTCTTTAGGCAGGGCTGACAGTTGCCTTTTCTTGGGTGAGGCAGGTCAGACAGGGAAAGAGGCTCAGCTGGACTCCTGGGACGTCAATCCCACTCACAGCTAAGGCAGGACTGGGGAACCTGTGGGCCTCCAGATGTAAAACAACTCCCACCCCCTCTGGCCTTGGCCAATGTTGGCTGCTAGGGCTGCTGGGAGTTGTAGTTCCACAAGCTCTGGAAGGCTACCCGTCCCCATCCCTGCTGTAGAAACAACACTCAGCTAGGGGGACCAACAGTCTGAGCCCAGAAGAGGAAGGATCCTGCAGGGCCAGAGCGTGAGAGAAGTCTCTCAAATTTCAGAGGGAGAGGGAGAAGGGTCAGAGAGACACAACCTGTCAAATGGGGGTGGGAATCATTGAGACTTTTCCATTTGAAGATCACTATTTTAATGTTTTACCATCATTCAACTTACTGTCCCAGGCCTGGCTGCAACGATTAAAAATCAACATTAAATTAATCTTTTATATCTCTCGTTATCTGAACTGTCTCCTTCCTGGATATGCATTCTTTAAGTCATCATAAAGGAATCTCAATATAAAAGCTGAAAAGTGAGGGGAACTGCCTCCTCCCTGTCTGACAAATATCTCTCTGGTTATGAGAGATAATGTCTGATTTCCCCTGTTTTCACGTGTTTCTGAAAGTATCCTTGAAAACGTATCATTTCAGAGTATCCAAGACCCTTGCAAGATGTCCAGTGTCAACAATCTAACTCCCTATTCAGGGATGCCAGTGAAACCCCCCCGAGACGAGGATCTTTGGGCTATAATATACGAATTCGCTATCGTTATCGAGGGGCAACTACGATTCACTCGTTGAGGATTCACTTCTGCTGCTTCCTTTGATACTTTGGATGGTCTCACCTTTTGAACAGAATGCAGGGCAGTCATGTCACTCACCAGATGCGCCCAGTTGAGAATCGTCTGCTTTTCTGATCCTAATGTAATGTAGTTTGTGCTCTTGAGGGCCAGGAAGTCCGAAATGCTGAGCGCCCACTACGCAAACTATCCATGGCTGCCAACATGTCATCTTTGCTCTGTAACACATTCTTTCCCCTTGCAAATCTTCCTTCCTCTTCTGCTGAGTGTATCCTCCATTTATGCCAAGCAAGCCTCAGTTCACTGAGTCAGAATTGGCAGAAGATCTGCACATCTTCCACCGAGAGGCTCTTGCCTGGGGCCATTTTGGCCTCCTGTGAACACTTTTATGAGTGTTTTGCTTTCCTTTAACCTCTTAATGTTGAATGTCTTCTCCTGCTTGACCTGTTGATCCCAGAGAATGTTCCCTCCTTCCTTGCTAGCCATTAAAGCTTCACTGCAGCATCACAGAGGCCTCTTGCGTGTTTTTTCTCCTGCTTTACTGGTTCTCAGCTCACCTTTCATGAAGTGCAACTGGCAATCACAAATATGTCTCCTTGATATGTGTCTGATCCTGTCCGACACCCATCTGCGCTGACCCCTATTAGCTTCTCCTGCAAGATAGTCCCTGCCAAGACAGGCACCGCTCAGTTGGAAGGAGGGATTCCCAGCTACTCCTTGGAAGCTCTTTCTGCAGTTCCAAGGTGTCCAGTCGTGATGAAGTCAGCAGAAAGAGGACTCAGGAATGGGGTTAGGGGCGTTGAGTTTAGTTTGCATTTAAAGGTGAATCTATCCAATTCATAATTTGCAATTTGACATAATAGCCAAAACACGGCACCCTTCAAAATACACCCTTGTATGAAGGTGTGATGCTGTTCCCCAAGCAAGCAATATTTTGAAAGAAAGAAAAACCCATATGTCAAGATGAAAGAGTGCATAAAATGAAGAGATTAGTGAATTATCTTAACATACAAATCTGGATTATATCAGTGGACTTTGATTGCAAAATTCCATGTCAAAATGTGGGGGATTGGGAGAATTTTGCATTGATGCTTATGAATTTTCACAAGGCTAAATAAATAAATAAATAAATAAATAAATAAATAACAAACTTCTGCAGACACGAAGAGAGCTGAATTCACATTTGGAAACAGTGAGAAACTGGGATTTCTAAAATTAACAGGTTGAAGGGACAAGCATTCCTAAACTGTGACCAGAAGACCAGGACAATATTCAACCTTCCCCTACTATGTTCCAAAAGGTATCTTGCAGGCCAGGTTACACCTTGTCTCGGGAACGTGCTTTGCTTCATTTGGGCTCAGCTTCACCTTGGATGATGTTCTCTGTGTTCCTTTTAATGGAATTCAGGTGTTCTCTTGACTCCTTCAGGCTTCAGAAGCTTCCTCTCCTTCCCTCTCTCAAAGGCCTGCTCACCAATAATCTCTGCTCCAAATATTTGCAGGGTCATTGTAACAGCATAAAAAGGCCTTGAACACTGACAGTTCCAGGAATCACGGAACATTGTCCTCCCCAAGAATTCTGGGAAATGTAGCTTACCCCTCACAGAGCTATGATTCCCAGCACCCTTAGCCAGCTATAGGGACCAGAGTCTTTTGAGGCAGAAAATGTCCTTCACCTGCAAACTCCTACCACAACCCAACACTGTATGCTGTGACCTGAGTCCTTTTGTACTCAAATTTAGCTGCCATATCTGCCCAGTAACACGGATAAGAAAGTCACCAGATTTAGCCAGGTGGGGCATGAGTCAGCATTACCAACTTATGTGGAATTAACCCACATCGACTAACTGGCTTCAGCCTGATTGCTAGAAGACCGGCAAGGGTTAACTACCAGTAGGGGGAGTCCTGCTGATGTACATCAACTAGGAGCTCCCCCGGGGTCACCGCTCGGGGGCGTGCCTTAGGCCCAAACCTCCATAGGCTTCGGACAGGGCAACACCCCCTGGAATCCTTTACTGGACTACCCTTCGATATGGGGGAAGGTGATGGCGCTTCCTCCCCCCCCCACTCATCTGCATAACAATACCCTTACCAATGCCTAACCGCCAATGCCGAGGAAGTTGTTACGATTTGCTACGAGGTAGGCGAAAAACCAAATGGCTGGTGCCAATTTGCCAAGTTGAAAAAAATCCTGCCAGGCCCCTTAATGACGACCAAGCGAGGTCCATAGCAAGGTCAAGGAACAAAAAACCTTAAAGGGCGGGAGGGTGGGAAACCGGAGCAGCTGGGGCGCTGGAGCGGAGAAAGAGGGAAATCCTCAGGCGCGCCGGCCCTAAATAGCGCGGGCCACGCCTCCCGGGCCAGCCGATTGGCTGGCAAGGGACATGACGCGCCTGAGGATTCCCTGCTCTCGCGGGGACTGCAAGCCAGCCCCTGCACATGTGGGGGGAGGGCATGAAGCCCGCAACCCCACCTCCTCTCCAGCTCGGAAGTGGCTTTCCCTAAATCCCCACGTTGGCCAGATAGTCCTGCACCCTCTCCCACCTGGACCAGTGTGGATGAATTGACTTGATCCAGGCTCCTCCCAGTTAAATAAGTTTTCTCTTCTTTCTCACCTCCCAAGACTGCTCAAGAAGGACTTCTGCTACGCATGCTTGCAGGGTATTTTAACAGTACAAGGCCTCAAACCTTCACAGTATATTTTCCCATCGAAGGATTTTGGGAAATGCAGTTTACCCCTCACAGAGCTACGATTCCCAGCTGTCTGACAGAGCCCATTGTTTTTAAAACTGTGCTGTGAATGTGCTCGAAAGGTATGATGTGTGTACCTCTGTGGCCAGGATAACATATGCTCCAAACATTACGCTAAAGGAGCATGAATGATTCAGGAAACACCCCAAGTCCCATTAAGAGGAACATGAAGAATATCCAAGATGAAGTTGCGGGAAAACAAAGCTAAACGGCTTCCTGAGCAAAGGGGTGGCTGACATGAAAGGTAATTTATTGGAACATGTTACATTTAGTCCTCCTAGTGGTGCAGCAAGAAAGCTGCAAGCGCATTAAGTTCCTAGACATTAGTGCACGGGTAGGCAAACTAAGGCCTGGGGGCCAGATCTGGCCCAATCCCCTTCTAAATCCGGTCTGTGGATGTCAGCTTGCCAGCTGCATGCGTTGCTGCACTTAGCAGAAAAGCACTCCCGGCAGCCAGCCATAAATTCCTTTCTTTATTTTCTTCTGACAAGATTACATGCAGAATAAACAAAGCGACCCGTCTCTCATGACGCGCTGCTCTAACTACTTTCTCTTTTCCCTCTCCCTCGAGACCAACAGAGCCAACGGCTCAGCCCCTTCCGTTTTCCCCTGTGATGTGGATCCCCCTTTCTCTGAGGCACCCCTTCCTCCCCAGACTCACTATCCTCTTCTCTGTCTTCTGAGGAGGACTCAGTACTGAGCAGTGGAGATCGTTCCCTGTATCCTCTAATTCTTAGAGCCAGTGTGGTGTAGTGGTTAAGAGCGGTAGTCACGTAATCTGGGAAACCGGGTTCATGTCTCCACTCCTCCACATGCAGCTGCTGGGTGACCTTGGGCCAGTCACACTTCTGTGAAGTCTCTCAGCCCCACTCACCTCACAGAGTGTTTGTTGTGGGGGAGGAAGGGAAAGGAGAATGTTAGCCGCTTTGAGACTCCTGAAGGGGAGTGAAAGGCGGGATATCAAATCCAAACTCTTCTTCTTCTCTTCTTCTTCTTCTTTCCTCCCTCGCTGCCTGCAGTTCCCTGACAGTGGATGGTCCAAGAATCAGCCTGCTTTTACATGAGTGGAATGCGTCCTTTTATTTTATATGCATCTCTGGGTTATTTGTGGGGCCGGCCTGGTGTTTTTACATGAGTAGAATGTGTGCTTTTATTTGAAATGCACCTCTGGGTTGTTTGTGGGGCATAGGAATTTGTTCTTTTTTCCCCTTCAAAATATAGTCCGGCCCCCCACAAGGTCTGAGGGACAGTGAACTGCTGAAAAAGTTTGCTGACCTCTACATTAGCACATAGAATCATGGAAGGGACCCCAAAAGCCATCTACTCCAGCCCCCCAGGGAATCTCAACACATAGTCCCCCATCCAATCTGAAACCATACGGGACCCAGCTTAGCTTTGCAAAGTAATTAATTGGTTGGGGACCTGCATCACAAATTCATAAAAGGTAAAGGACTCCTGACAGTTAAGTCCAGTCACGAACGACTGGGGTTGCAGCGCTCATCTAGCTTTACAGGCCGAGGGAGCTGGCGTTTGTCCGCAGACAGTTTTTCCGGGTCATGTGGCCAGCATGACTAAGCCGGAGCAGTACCTATTTATCTACTTGCACTTTTTGGGGTGCTTTCAAACTGCTAGGTTGGCAGGAGCAGGGACCGAGCAACGGGAGCTCACCCTGTCATGGGGATTCAAACTGCTGACCTCCTGATCAGCAAGCCCTAGGCTCAGTGGTTAGTGAGCTAAAATGGACGGGAATGGGCGAATTCAGTTCGGATGACTATCATATCTACTACTGTGGGCAAGAAACCCGTAAGAGAAATGGAGTGGCCCTCATAGTCAACAAAAGAGTGGCGAAAGCTGTACTGGGATGCAGTCTCAAAAATGATAGAATGATCTCGATACGAATCCAAGGCAGACCTTTTAACATCACAGTAATCCAAGTTTATGCACCAACTACTAGTGCTGAAGAAACTGAAATTGACCAGTTCTATGAAGACTTACAAGACCTTATCGAAGTGACACCAAAGAAGGATGTTCTGCTCATTATAGGGGATTGGAATGCTAAAGTAGGGAATCAAGAGATAAAAGGAACAACTGGCAAGTTTGGCCTTGGAGATCAAAACGAAGCAGGGCAAAGGCTAATAGAGTTCTGTCAAGAGAACAAGCTGGTCATCACAAACACGCTTTTCCAACAACACAAGAGACGACTCTACACATGGACATCCCCTGATGGGCAACATCGAAATCAGATTGATTATATTCTCTGCAGCCAAAGATGGAGAAGCTCTATACAGTCAGCAAAAACAAGACCTGGAGCTGACTGTGGCTCAGATCATCAGCTTCTTATAGCAAAATTCAAGCTTAAACTGAAGAAAGTAGGAAAAACCACTTGACAGGTAAGATACAATCTAAACCAAATCCCTTATGAATACACAGTGGAAGTGAGGAACAGGTTTAAGGATTTAGATTTGCTGGACAGAGTGCCTGAAGAACTATGGATGGAGGCTCGCAACATTATACAGGAGGCAGCAACTAAAACCATCCCAATGAAAAAGAAATGCAAGAAAGCAAAGTGGCTGTCCAACGAGGCCTTACAAATAGCGGGGGAGAGAAGGCAAGCAAAATGCGAGGGAGATAGTGAAAGATACAGGAAACTGAATGCAGATTTCCAAAGAACAGCAAGGAGAGACAAGAAGGCCTTCTTAAACGAGCAATGCAAAGAAATAGAGGAAAGCAACAGAATGGGAAGAACCAGAGATCTGTTCAAGAAAATCGGAAATATGAAAGGAACATTTCGTACAAAGATTACCATAATAAAGGACAAAAGTGGTAAAGATCTAACTGAAGCAGAAGACATCAAGAAGAGGTGGCAAGAATACACAGAGGAATTATACCAGAAAGATATGGATGTCTCGTACACCCCAGGTAGTGTGGTTGCTGACCTTGAGCCAGACATCCTGGAGAGTGAAGTCAAATGGGCCTTAGAAAGCACTGCAAATAACAAGGCCAGTGGAAGTGATGGTATTCCAGCTGAACTGTTTAAAATTTTAAAAGATGATGCTGTTAAGGTGCTACACTCAATATGCCAGCAAGTTTGGAAAACTCAGCAGTGGCCAGAGGATTGGAGAAGATCAGTCTACATTCCAATCCCAAAGAAAGGCAGTGCCAAAGAATGCTCCAACTACCGCACAATTTCACTCATTTCACATGCTAGCAAGGTTATGCTTAAAATTCTACAAGGAAGGCTCAAGCAGTATGTGGACCGAGAACTCCCAGAAGTGCAAGCTGGATTTAGAAGAGGCAGAGGAACCAGAGACCAAATTGCAAACATGCGCTGGATTATGGAGAAAGCTAGAGAGTTCCAGAAAGACATCTACTTCTGCTTCATTGACTATGCAAAAGCCTTTGACTGTGTTGACCACAGCAAACTATGGCAAGTTCTTAAAGAAATGGGAGTGCCTGATCACCTCATCTGTCTCCTGAGAAATCTCTATGTGGGACAAGAAGCTACAGTTAGAACTGGATATGGAACAACTGATTGGTTCCAAATTGGGAAAGGAGTACGGCAAGGCTGTATATTGTCTCCCTGCTTATTTAACTTATATGCAGAATTCATCATGCGAAAGGCTGGGCTGGATGAATCCCAAGCCGGAATTAAGATTGCCGGAAGAAATATCAACAACCTCAGATATGCAGATGACACAACCTTGATGGCAGAAAGTGAAGAGGAATTAAAGAACCTTTTAATGAGGGTGAAAGAGGAGAGCGCAAAATATGGTCTGAAGCTCAACATCAAAAAAACGAAGATCATGGCCACTGGGCCCATCACCTCCTGGCAAATAGATGGGGAAGAAATGGAGGCAGTGAGAGATTTTACTTTCTTGGGCTCCATGATCAGTGCAGATGGTGACAGCAGTCACGAAATTAAAAGACGCCTGCTCCTTGGGAGAAAGGCGATGGCAAACCTAGACAACATCTTAAAAAGCAGAGACATCACCTTGCCAACAAAGGTCCGTATAGTAAAAGCCATGGTTTTCCCAGTAGTGATGTATGGAAGTGAGAGCTGGACTATAAAGAAGGCTGATCGCCAAAGAATTGATGCTTTTGAATTATGGTGCTGGAGGAGACTCTTGAGAGTCCCATGGACTGCAAGAAGATCAAACCTCTCCATTCTGAAGGAAATCAGCCCTGAGTGCTCACTGGAAGGACAGATCGTGAAGCTGAGGCTCCAATACTTTGGCCACCTCATGAGAAGAGAAGACTCCCTGGAAAAGACCCTGATGTTGGGAAAGATGGAGGGCACAAGGAGAAGGGGACGACAGAGAATGAGATGGTTGGATGGTGTTCTTGAAGCTACTAGCATGAGCTTGATCAAACTGCGGGAGGCAGTGGAGGACAGAAGTACCTGGCGTGCTCTGGTCCATGGGGTCACGAAGAGTCGGACACGACTAAACGACTAAACAACAACAACAAGTTTTACAGCTGTGAAGCAGTGTAGCAGGTGGTAATTAAACTGTTGTGTATGGTATTTTACATGGGTTCTCTCTGTGCTTTGAAGAAAATATGTTGGCATGGGGTCACTAATTTGACTACCTTTACCCCACCTAGATTCGCTTGATGTTCCTAGCAATTCAGATGCAACTTGACTCCAATGTTATGTGTTTGGAAGAATTACTGTCATTTCAGCATCCTCCTTTGCTTAGATTCAAACCATTCCCCATTCCTGCTCTAGGGACGACCCTCTGCTAGAAGGTCGGACACATTAAAAGGAGCTCCCTGTCTTCTGAATGTAATGCTGAATGTGGGAAGGGGTATTGCTGGCTACCAGCCCCCATGGTTATGCTTTCCCCTTCACGATTGGAGGCAGCATGTTTCTGAACAAAAGTTCCGGAAATCACAAGAGATTTCCTGTGCCTGATCCAGCCAGCTCTTCTTAGGTTCTTTTAAAAATTGTTGTTTAACCTGTCACCCATCCCTTTCCCTTGCGTCCCAGGGCAGGCTACAACATTAAACACTGATTTCTTTGGGAATCCACATCTTTCTGAAAGAATCCTTGAAAATGTTCTCATTTCAGGTTCTCCAAGACTCCTCCAAGATGTCCACTGTCAGCATGGGATTCACCCTGAAGGCGCCGATGATGCCAGACATGGGACCAATTTTCCCTCTTTTTCGTTTTGCAATATCAGCTAAAGAAGCCATAATGTTAGTCAGAAAATCGACCCTACTCACTGTAATGTCACTCAGAATATGGATCCTAGACTAGCCCACGTTCCGCACCCTAAAGGAAAGCCCCCAGCTGGAAACTGAAATAACAAACCTAGAGATGGTTGGTAATCTCAGAGGCCAGCCAGGTCTCCGCGATGACAGGGATGCCATCTTTTCTGACATCCGTAGCCGCCCACACCTCATCTTTGCTCTGTCCCACATGACTCTTTCCTTACAAATTTTCCTTCTAGCTCTGCTGACTGTGTATCTTCCCTCCATTTGCGCCAAGCAACCCTCAAGAGCTGCACATCTTCCACTGAGGATTCCCGGCTGGGGCCGTTTTTAGCCGGCTGGGCCAGGGCAAAGGGAAGGATGAGAGGCATTCCCTATGCAACTGTGAGATGAATTTTTACAGAGATCCTGGGAAGGCAGCTCAGTCTGCAGGACTGTAGGAGGGTCTGTTAATTGGGGAGAAGGCGTTTGACCAGAATGACGGGTCAGAAAGGGGTGGCAGGCAGGACGCAGGCTTGTCACGGAGAAACAGGTGCCCCCTTTGCAGCTGGAATCAGACAAAGCTGCCCAGATGCACAGACAGCAGAAAAATTGTTTTGCGAGTATCATCCTTAAAAGCCTGCCGGTGTGCGTGTCAACTGTCAGGACATTTCCATCGCTTCTGTTCAGTTATGAACCTGCTCCCTTGCTCATGTATTGACTTCTAAGCTTGCGCTAATAGCCTGAATAAAGATGCTTTTCTTCCTTCCTTCCTCTTCTTTTAAAAAACTTTTATTAATTTTCCAATAAGAACATCCAATTAACATATCCAATCCAATGGAATAAAAATAAAAAACTAAAATAAAAAGTCCAATTGTCTTCCAAATTGTAATCTTGTGTTTTTTTACTTCCCATGGTCTGAATTCCAAAGCATTTCCCACATCCTCATAGTCCTGCCTCTTGTCGTCAGTTCCATATCATGATTTTATCCGCCTTTCTTCCTTTCAAGCAAGAGTCGTGGCGTGTTTGGGGATGGGAGCCCAACGTTAGCCTTGTCTCCAGTCCTCCCAGTCCTACCTGGAGACGCTGCTGGGGGTTGATCTTCTGTTTGCAAGACATGGGCTCTGCCAATGGAGTTTGATGCTCCTACTCATCTGGGGTGGTTTCCCTTGTTAATTAGTTGGTGCACTCATTAGTGCTCCTCAGGCATGATATACACCTTTAAAAGCAATAGTAATGATACACAACAGCTCAGTCTCTGGCAGGCAGCTCGGCACCTTTGATTACAGAGGGTGCCTTGCCAAGGAAGCATTTCCTCAGCTGTTCGTTTCTGAGGGGAAATTATGTTGTACTTAAAAATCGATTTGGTATGGAAAGTGTCTCCTGAAAGCAGAGAGTTCAAAAAATATCGGAAACCCCACGTCCTGGGAAATACTGCTGGCCTCACACTCTGAGGCTGATCAGTTACTTCTAAATTATCAACTCATGGTTTGGGGATTAATTAGGGCTGCCGTATTCCCCAAAGTGAAAATCTGGACAGAGCTGTTGAGCTGCTTTTTTTGTGGGGACTTTCAAAGTTGTTGAGGTGTTTCTTGTTTGTTTTGTTTGAACATCTGGAAAAGCTCTGGGGGCTTTATTATTATTATTAAACTTGCCATACGTCTAGATTTTCCCGAACATTCAGCAAGAATCTGCCCAGACGACATTTTGCTTAGCGATTCCCCACCATATGGCAGCCCTAGAATAAGAAGGCAGCAAAAATGGATTTTGCAAGTCCTTGTGGTCATGAAAACACATATGCTTTGAGCCTGGAAGGATAAATACCTACTTACTTAATATTAATTTCTTCATTTAATGAGATTACTCTACTGCTGGACTGTAATAGAAAAGTTAAGAAAGCCGGAGGGGACAAGGGTTATCAAGCGAATGGCTGCTGCCTGAAATCTTCCGTTTTCCCTCCCTTTTTTTTTTTACCTCAGGAAGGTCGCCCCCAGTGGCAACATGGCTGCCCCAGCCTCCTTTTTACCTCCTCGGTGCCTCAGAGCAGACACATGGCAGAAGGCTGACTCCTCTATTCTTCTAGCAGATTAGAACCCAAGCGATCAAATAAAACACATATAGTTTGCGGTTGTGGTTGTTTTCTGAGGCGTGGAGAACAACAGCAGCAAAAATTAAACAAGGGTCCATAGTGGTGGTGGCATTTATCAAAGAAATGGCTCCCACTTCAAATCCTCCTGCAAAAAAACCCTGAGCCTCTTCTGTTTTCCCTCTTCCCCCCATTTTTCTACCTCAGGAATGTCAGCCCCCAAAAGTGTGGCTGCTCCAGTCTACATTTCCCCCTCAGTTCTTCAGAGGAGCCACAAGAGAGAGGGGAAATGATGGCTCCCCTCTGAAATGAGCCACTTCCCCTCACAAGTGCTGAAATGGCCTCAGATGTGCAGTGAAGAAGTCACAAAGAGTCCTATCATGGTGGGAAGGACTCTCTGCCTTCCTGTGGGAAGCAGAAGCGGCCCTTTGGCTGTGGGGCTCAAGATGGCGGCTGGAATCCATTACTGTATGAAGGAAAGGCTCTGGGCCTCAGTCGTTTGGCACGGGGAAGAGAGAGATGTTCCCTAAGAGGCTGGTGTCTCTCCTTCTGGGGAAGTCAGAGAACTCCTCTAAAGGCCCATACATACCCTCCAACATGAAAATAGAGATGTCCTATGCCATTATTATTATTGTTGTTGTTGTTGTTGTTGTTGTTGTTGTTGTTGTTATAATTATGCCTCTCCCATCTGACTGGGTTACCCCAGCAGGTCTCAGTGGCTTCCAACATATATAAACATTCGACATTAATAAACTTCCCTATACAGAGCTGCCTGCAGATGTCTCCTAAATGTTGCACAGTTCCTTATCTTCCTGGCTCAGGGGTTGCATAACTCCATAGCCATGAGCCACAAGAGATGGGCGTAAGAGATGCATGGAAGAAGGCACAGAGAGTCCCATAGTCCTGGGAAGAGCCTTTTGCCTCTGTGGGAAGCAGAAACGGCCCTTTTGCTGTGGGCTCAAGATGGCCGCTGGAATCCACTGTAAAGGAAAGGCTCTGGGCCTCAGCCATTTGCCACAGGGACTAGAGAGCTGTTTCCTCAAAGGCTCTTGTCTCTCCTTTAGTGGAAAACAGAGAACCGCTCTGAAGCCCCACAGCAATGTTCCATGGAGAGGACTAGTGGCTCCAAGCCGTTGCTCTCCCGAGGAAAATGGCCGCCTGCTTCTCCCTCTCGCACAAGGGTTGTTGTTGAGTTGTTTAGCCGTGTCCGCCTCTTCGTGACCCCATGGACCAGAGCACGCCAGGCCCTCCTGTCTTCCACTGCCTCCCGCAGTTTGGTCAAACTCATGCTGGTCGCTTCGAGAACACTGTCCCACCATCTCGTCCTCTGTCGTCCCCTTCTCCTTGGGCCCTCCATCTTTCCCAACATCAGGGTCTTTCTCAGGGAGTCTTCTCTTCTCATGAAGTGGCCAAAGTATTGGAGCCTCAGCTTCAGGATCTGACCTTCCAGTGAGCACTCAGGGTTGATTTCCTTCAGAATGGATAGGTTTGATCTTCTTGCAGTCCATGGGACTCTCAAGTGTCTCCTCCAGCACCACAATTCAAAAGCATCCATTCTTCGGCGATCAGTCTTCTTTATGGTCCAGCTCTCACTTCCATCCATCACTACTGGGAAAACCAGAGCTTGAACTATACGGACCTTTGTTGGGAAGGTGGTGTCTCTGCTTTTTAAGTGTGTGGCAAAGGACTGCGCTGAGATGAGAACAGGGTGGAAAGGAAGGGCAGTGCTCTGCTCCTCATACCCTGAAGAGACAACTCCCAGAGCCGGCCCTACCATTGGGCAGAGTGAACCTGAAGACGATGAGGGAAACTTGTGGTGGCCCCACAGCACCATTTCTTCTTTATTTGATAATAATTTTTATTAGTTTTCAATTACAATAACCCAGTGCTTTTTTCCCCTGCGGGGATGCAGTGGTACGCATTCCCCTAAACATTTTGTGAATCTAAGTTTGGCCTCATTGAGGAGCAGTATTTCAACATGAGTAGGAAAATGAGAGTACCCCTAAACATTTTTTTTAGAAAAAAGCTCTGCAATAATCCAATAATAACCTCATTATAAAAATGCCAATTTAGAATACAGTTACTAATACCAATCCTTCAGGTACCAAATTATATAATTTAAATGCCCCCCCCCCCAGTGTGCTAGAATTGATGGTTTGATGATTTACTTTATTTCTGCGTTCCAAAATCTTTTCAATTACACTCTGGTCAAAATAAAAATCCCTTATATAACAACTGCAATATTCCACACATTAAATGGTTTATAAAACCACAGGTGGGGCACTCAAACTATATCCTCGCTCTTCCTGTGTGTGGCAATTATTCTGCTCCTCATACCCAGGAGTTGCTGTTTACCATTCTGGAAATCGGAATGGGGTGAGAAGGCATTTTCTCATCCCACTGGAATGCCGCCCCAGTTCTTCATCAAGACAGCCACCATCCTGTGTTACTGGAATCCCCCAGAAGGCAGACGCCTCCAGAGAAAAGAGAAAACAATTTTCACAATACATAATTAAACTGCGGAACTCCCCCCCACAGGAGACAGCGATGGCCGCCAACTTGGATGGCTTTGAAAGGCGATGAGGCAGTTTCGTGGAGGATAATAAGGCTATCAGTGGCTACTGGCCATGGAGTCTGCCTTCTCCCTCTTGTGCATTCTGCCTCTGGGAAGAGCATTGCTGCTGTGCTCTGGTCCTGCTTCTCAGAAGATGTGAGAAATAATATATTGTTGCCTATTCGTTGTTTATGTTTTATTCATACATTTATTTGAGCACACACATTTCATTAATCCATAGCTTGGCCATGTTTGCACAAGATACTTCTAAGCAATTGTTTACCTTAACATTAGCAATTATTGATTCCCTTTTTATTCTTTATTTGCCTCTCATAAACAAACAAACAGACAGACAGGCAGACAGACAGACAGACATATGCCTGCTAGGCTACTGGGCATAGAAGCGAAGCTGATGGCTTAGGGTGATAAAATTAACCACAAGAACATTGCAAGGTACACATTGCAAGGTACGCAGGATGTAGCCAGCGGCTGTGAACATGAACATATCTACATACCTGTTGGTTAAGCACCTGTCTTTATCAGATAAGAAACTGACTTGACCTTATATGAAGGAACAGTCAGGGGTTAGGGCAGGCATAGGCAAACTCGGCTCTCCAGATGTTTTGGGACTACAACTCCCACCATCCCTGACTACTGGTCCTGTGAGCTAGGGATGATGGGAGTTGTAGTCCCAAAACATCTGTAGGGCCGAGTTTCCCTATACCTGAGTTAGGGGCATAGAAGATAGAACAGCTTGTGGTCAGCGGTACGTAATTTAATTTTTTTTAAAATAATATTTTTATTGCTTTTTCCAAGGTCAAATACATCGTCAAGAACTCAACAAAAGCAGCTTTACAGAAGAAAACAAAGAAATTTAGAAAAGAAAAAATTCACATTTTCAAACAATTTTTCTTGATCCACTGGACTTCCCCACATCCTCCACACCCTGCATTCTTTACAATAAAAAAAATAACAGCAAATTGTTACCTTGTTTCCTGCATTTTTGTACTTTCATCTAATTGTATTTTAATTTTAGGGTACATGTTATTAACTCACTTTTTCCCATCATCTATCCCAAACAAGGGACATTACTCTAAAATTTTTACTTTTCACGGTCATAACTTAATTTCCACCAAATTCAAATCTAATTACTGAAGCTTGTTTTTCCCAAAAACTTAGCAAATTCTCAACACTCATATAACTTATAGTGTTTTTGTAAATAGTCCTTAAATTTTTTCCAGTCCTCTTACACTACCTCTCCTCCCAGGTCTCGGATTCTGCCAGTCATTTCGGCCAATTCCATGTAGTCCATCAGTTGCGTATGCCACTCTTCCAGCGTGGGTAGCTCCTGTGCCTTCCAATATTTGGCTATAAGAATTCTTGCTGCTGTAGTTGCATATAAAAAGAAAGTTCTGTCCTTCTTTGACACTCTCTGGCCCACAATGCCCAGGAGGAAGGCCTCTGGTTTCTTGTGAAAGGTATACTTAAATACCTTTTTCAACTCATTGTAAATCATTTCCCAGAAGGCCTTCACCCTTGGGCATGTCCACCAGAGGTGAAAGAATGTTCCTTCAGCCTCCTTACATTTCCAACATTTATTATCAGACAGATGATATATCTTTGCAAGTTTGACTGGGGTCATGTACCACCTGTATATCATTTTCATAATGTTTTCTTTCAAGGCACTACATGCCGTGAATTTCATACCGGTGGTCCATAACCTTTCCCAGTCTTCAAACATAATGTTGTACCCAATGTCTTGAGCCCATTTTATCATGGCTGATTTAACTAACTCATCTTGAGTATTCCATTTAAGCAGCAAGTTATACATTCTTGAAAGCACTTTCGTCTTAGGTTCCAGTAATTCTGTCTCTAATTTCGATTTTTCCACCTGGAAACCAATTTTTTTATCCTTTTTAAAAATCTCTTGAATTTGGGCATAATGTAGCCAGTCTCGCACCTTGTGTTTTAATTTTTCTAAACTCTGCAACCTCCAATTGTCTCCAACTCTTTCTATTATCTCACAGTATTTTGCCCAGCCACCCTCCATATTAAGTATTTTTGAGGCCTTAGCCTCCATTGGTGATAACCACCTCGGGGTCTTATTTTCAAGTAAGTCTTTATATTTAGTCCAGACATTAAATAAAGCTTTTCTGACAATATGGCTTTTGAACAATTTGTGAACCTTTACCTTGTCGTACCACAAATATGCATGCCACCCAAAAGCATTGTTAAACCCTTCCAGATCTAGGACATCAGTGTTTTCTAATAAAAACCAATCCTTCATCCAGCAGAAGGATGCAGCTTCATAGTATAACCTTAGGTCCGGCAGGGCAAATCCCCCTCTTTCTTTTGCATCTGTTAATATTTTAAGTTTTATCCGGGGCTTTTTGCCCTGCCAGACAAACTTCATGATATCCTTCTGCCACTTTCCAAAACATTCCACTCTGTCCACGATCTGCAGGGTTTGAAACAAAAACAACATCTTTGGCAATACATTCATCTTTACAGCTGCGATTCTTCCCAACAAGAAAAGTTTTAGTCTTGACCAAACTTCTAAATCCTTTTTGATTTCTGACCAACATTTTTCATAATTATCTTTGAATAAATTCAAGTTTTTTCCAGTCAGGTTGACCCCCAGGTACTTCACTTTTTTAACCACATTTAACTCCGTTTCTTTCTGGAACCCATCTATTTCTGAAAGTGTCAAATTTTTTGCCAAAACCTTAGTTTTTTGTTTGTTCAACTTGAATCCCGCCACCCGACCAAACTCATGGATCAAATCTAAAGCTCTTTTTGTGCTAGGTTCTGGCTCCTGTAGTGTTAAAACCAAGTCATCTGCAAAAGCTTCCAGTTTATACTGTTTTCCTCCGACCTGTATTCCTTCCACCAGCTGATCCTTCCTAATCAAATTAAGCAGCACCTCCAGGACAGAGATAAATAGCAGAGGTGATAAGGGGCACCCCTGTCATGTCCCTTTTTCAATTTTGAACTCCTCTATCACCACATTGTTCACTATCAATTTGGCCTTTTGCTCTGAATAGATTGCTTCTATGCCATTTTGGAACGCCCTTCCCACTCCCATCCCTTCCAAATTTTTCTTCATAAATTTCCAAGATATGTTGTCGAAGGCCTTCTCTGCGTCTATAAAAATTAAAACTGCTTTCGTATTCATATTTGTCTGCAATAACTCCAAAACATCAATAATATTCCTAGTGTTGTCAGACAAATGCCTGCCAGGGAGAAAGCCTGCTTGATCTTTATGAATTACTTCATTTAAAACTTTTTTAAATCTGCTTGCCAGAATATCAGCAAAAATTTTGTAATCCACGTTTAGGAGTGAGATGGGACGGTAGTTCTTAAGTTGAGTCTTTTCAGATTCCAATTTTGGTATCAAAGTGATGAAGGCTTCTTTCCACGATTCTGGTGCCCCCTTCCCCTCCATAATTTGATTACACACCTCCATTAGCGGCTGAATCAAATAGTCCTTTAATGTCTTATAATACTTGGAGGTAAGTCCATCTGGGCCTGGGGATTTGCCCAATTGCATGTTCTGAATGGCACTTTCAATTTCCTGCTGTGTTATTCTGTAATTCAGGATTGTTTGTTTATCTTGAGATAATTTTTGCAATCCATTACTCTTTATAAATTGGTTTATCTCCATCTCTGCTTGAGGTCCTTGGGTAAACAGTTTTTTGAAGTATCTCTGGAAACACTTTCTAATTTCTTCTGGTTTCTGGATACATTCTCCTTCAACCTCCAGATTAGTAACAAAGTTCAATTTTTGTCTCTTTTTCAGCTGCCATGCCAGCAGCTTCCCACATTTATTCACCGATTCAAATGATCTTTGTTTCATTTGTTTAATTTTCCATTCAACTTCTTGGTTTATCAATTTCGCATATTGTGCTTGATGGAATTTAATTTCTCTTAAAACTTCTTTTGATTTTGGGTTGAGTCTCAACTTTTTCTCCCCATCTCTTATCTTCTCTAGTATCTTGTCCTTTTTTCCATTCCAGAGTTTTTTCTTAATCGTATTCTGTTGTATCAGAAACCCTCTCATAACTGCTTTACTTGCGTCCCAGATTGTTTTCTTTTCCACTGAAGTGTTCAAGTTTATTTCAAAATAATCCTTCAACGTTTTTTGGGCCTTCTTCACAATCTCCTGATCTCTAAACAAAGTGTCATTCATTCTCCATCTGAAGAATCCAGCTGGTGTAAGTCTCAAATCCATTTTCAAAGCATTATGGTCGGAGCAGGTTTTGGGGCAGATCTCTATTTTTTTAGTCTTAGGTGCCAGTCCTCTAGTTATCCAGATTTGGTCGATTCTTGTCCATGATAGGTGGGCCTCAGAAAAGAATGTTCCTTCTTTACCTAGTGGGTTTTTTGTCCTCCAAATGTCAATCAAGTCCATATTGTCTGTTAGTTCAAAGAAAGTCTTAGGTACTCTGCCATCTTTAGTCAGGTTTTGATTTTGTGACTTGTCCATGTGAGTGGAGACCACCCCATTCATATCTCCCATCAAAATGATGTTAGTATAGTCAATATGATCCAGCATTGTCTCATGCAGCTTTTTGTAAAATTCCGATTTCCCCTCATTTGGTGCGTATATTCCTACTATCAAAAATTTTTCTCCTTGTACTTGTATTTCAATCGCCAAAATTCTCCCTTGTTCAACTTTAAACACAAACTTCGGTGCTAGGTTCTCCTTTGCATAAATCACTACTCCTCTTTTCTTAACCTTGTCTGATGAAATAAATTCTTGGCCTAATCTTTTGTTGATTAACACTCTCCTATGGAGCCTAGTCACATGTGTTTCTTGCAGGCAAATAATGTCCAATTGTTCTTTCCTCAATATATGGAAGATCCTTTTTCTTTTCTCAGGGGAATTTGCGCCATGAATGTTCCAACTAAGAAGCTGCAGAGACATCCTGAATCAATTTGTCAGCCAATAGGGATGTCTCCCTTGTCGTCTATGTCTGGAGGTGGAACCGGATTTGAACCAAGCGGGGGGGGGGGGGTGGCCAGGCTCCTGCTACTCCTTTCCGAAGGTCCTCCCCGTGGTCGTTCAGGAACTTTTCTTGCTCCTCTGCTGTTCTGATTCTTACTTTTTTCCCTTTCAAGTTGAAAGATAATCCTTGAGGAAATTCCCACCTGTAGGGAATTGTGTTGTTTCTCAATAAACTTGCGAGGTCTTTATATGTAGTTCTTAAATCCAACAATTGTTTTGGTATATCTCTGAAGATTTCTGCTGTCTTTCCTTGAATCACCAATGAATTTTTAAAGTGTAGGCCGAGTATATTATCTTTTTCTTGCTTAGATCTCAAGATGATCAAGCAGTCTCTTGGTTTGTCCTTTTTGGCCACTCTTCCCAGTCTAAAAGCGGTGACAATTTTAAAATCCTTCTCTTCTGCCAAACCCCAGAATTTTGATATTTCTGCTGTCAGAAAACCAATCAAATCTTCTTTCTCAAATTCTGGGATATTTCTAAGCCTGAGATTGCTTTCCCGATTTTTCAATTCCGCCATGGACAGATAGGCTTGCTGTACATTGATCTATCTGCTCAGTGGTCTTACTTCCCCTCTTACTTCCTCTATCTTCTTTTTATTTTGTTCTGCTTTTAAATTTGCTTCTTCAGCTAATTTTCGATTTTCTGCTGTTGTTATTTGAATATTTCCTATTGCCTGTGTATTTTGAGAAACTTGGTCAGTCAATTTATTAATTGTAGCTGTCACTTGGTCAAATTTAGCCGCCTGTTCATCAGCTTTCTTATTTAATGCTGCCAGCTGGTCCAATATTTCTTTAGAAACTGGGTCTAGCCCTCCTGCAGCCATATCCCCAGAAGCTGGCTGTTTAGGTTGTCCTTCTTGCAGGCCTGTCACAATTGGGACCGATGATCTGCGTGGCTGCACAGGCAGAGTTGATTGCAACAGTTCAGTTTGTTTTGCTTTTTTGGCAGCCCTTGTTTTTGGTGCACCACTCATTCCACAGCTGTCCAAGTGTCAAGGTCAAATTGTAAATCCCATGGGAAAAGCAGTCCAGGATGTAAACATCCAAACATAAAATTTGCAAAACAACCAGCAGTTCTCAGAGACTAGAAATTCCACAATCCAGTAGGGGGAGCTCCCCAGAAGTTAGAAAGGAGGATAAAAAGTTTCCACCATTAAGTTCCCAAATACAAAGTTAAGTAAAAACCAAATAAAAACCAAAACGGAGGAGAGAACCTTCAAAGTTCACTTTAAACTGCAGAAAGTGAAAGTTCTTAACAATGGTGCATGCAACAGTTCCTTATTTGTAACTTACAGAGAAGCCCCAATGTAACTTTATAACTTTATACACAGTTACCGCAGTCTGATGGTTCTTTTGTATCCAGGCAGCCCGGGAGCTGGGTTTTAAGGGTTTTAAGCGGTACATAATTTAAGACCACTCTGCAGTAAAGACGTTCTGCTGATGCTGCAATAAAACGCTCTGCTGAGGGAGAAGCAGGCGGCCATGTTCCTCGGGAGAGCAGCGGCTTGGAGCCACTAGTCCTCTCCATGTGACATTGCTGTGGGGCTTCAGAGCGGTTCTCTGTTTTCCACTAAAGGAGAGACAAGAGCCGTTGAGGAAACAGCTCTCTAGTCCCTGTGGCAAACGGCTGAGGCCCAGAGCCTTTCCTTTACAGTGGATTCCAGCGGCCATCTTGAGCCCACAGCAAAAGGGCCGTTTCCGCTTCCCACAGAGGCAAAAGGCTCTTCCCATGACTATGGGACTCTCTGTGCCTTCTTCCATGCATCTCTTACGCCCATCTCTTGTGGCTCTATGGGTATGGAGTTATGCAACCCCAGAGCCAGAAAGATAAGGAGCTGTACAACATTTAGGAGACATCTGCAGGCAGCTCTGTGTAGGGAAGTTTGTTAATGTTGAATGCTTACCGCATATATGTTGGAAGCCACCAAGAACTACTGGGGCAACCCAGTCAGATGGGAGAGGAATCATAATAATAAAGGCATAGGACATCTCTATTTTCATTGGAGGAATGTTGGAGGGTATGTATGGGCCTTTAGAGGAGTTCTCTGACTTCCCCAGAAGGAGAGACACCAGCCTCTTAGGGAACATCTCTCTCTTCCCCGTGCCAAACGACTGAGGCCCAGAGCCTTTCCTTCATACACTAATGGATTCCAGCCGCCATCTTGAGCCCCACAGCCAAAGGGCCGCTCCCGCTTCCCACAGGGAGGCAGAGAGTCCTTACCACCATGATAGGACTCTTTGTGACTTCTTCACTGCACATTTTTCCCTTTAATACTCTATTTCAATTTATACTTAATTCCTTATAACATTTCTACTAAAGCCATATAACTTCATTCCAACATTTTTCTAACATTCATTATTTTTACAATATTTCTATACATAGTCTTAAACTTTTTCCAGTTTTCTTCCACCGACTCTTCTCCCTGGTCTCAGATTTCTGCCAGTCGTTTCTGCCAATTCCATATAGTCCATCAACTTCATCTGCCATTCTTCCCGGATAGATAAATCTTTTGTCTTCCAGTACTTTACAATGAGTATTCTTGCTGCTATTGTTGCATACATGAGACAAATTCTATCCTTCTTTAACACCAATTGACCGACCATGCCCAGGAGAAAGACCTCTGGTTTCTTCAAAAGGGTATATTTAAATACCTTTTTCATTTCATTATGAATCATCTCCCAGAGTGTCTTAATCCTTGGGCATGTCAACCAAAGGTGAACTCTAATCCTCAAATTCGTCTGTTTTTCCTTAAATTCAGTCATAGCGAGCGTCAACTTATGTTCATCAAATTGCCTCTGTAGGGCTGGGGCTCTCTTTCTCTTTCTCTCCAGTTGTGTTTCTGTACCTTCAACAGCAACAGCTTTCTCCTTGACTTCCTCCACAGCTTGTCATATCAAAATAGGTTCTTGTATCAATTTCTGGGTGGTTTCTGTATTGGTATTGTCCATACTCCCTGCATTCAAGTCAACCTCAACAATTGAAACATCCACCTTTGCATTTATCCTGTCCATTTTCCTGTGAAGCTGATCCAATGAGTCATTTATCTTATATAATGCCGCCACCAAAGCCTCTTCTGTCAACATTCCTCATAGTTTCTAATATACTAGTACAGAGAAAGCAACAAAAAGAAGAGTAGGGCTTAATAATAAACCTCTCCAGCTTTTTCCCTGGCCTCCTCCGCAGTTTGCCGTATCGAAATAGGTTCCTGTGTCAATTTCTGGGTAGTTTCTATATTAGTATTATTTATACTTTCTATATTTAAGTTAGTTTTAATGATTGAAACATCCACTTTCGCATTTATCGTGTCCATTTTCCTGTGAAGCTGATCCAATGAATCATTTATCTTAAATAATGCCGCCACTAGAGCCTCTTCTGTCAACATTTCTCTTGGTTTACATATACTGGTACAAAGGCTCAGAAAAAGCAGGGGGGCCTGATGGTGAACCTCTCCTGGATTGTTGCCAAGTCCTCCCAGACCTTCATGCTTTGTCAGCAGTTGACTGGTCTGTTTTTCCTCTTCCATTTACCATAACACTTAAAAGATCAAGGTCAGTCCCAGAGTCTCACAATTTTTAACTTGCAGCTGGAAATTCCCCTAGTCCAGCTCTTGTAAAGCAACCGGTTTCAAAGGCTTCCACTAGGGGGAAACAGTTTCTATTTGCAATAGTCAATAGTATCCTCTTTTAAACGATCTGAAAATTAGTTTCAAGTTAGTTTCAATTTTCAGTTACTTTTACTCCTTTTTAAAGCAGCCGGAAACAGTAGAAACAATGTATTTCTCTTGTTTAACTAGCTGTCAATGAACATTCCACAATATGTCAGTCCTCCTAGCAGCCCGTTTCCAGGGTCCGAACGGCGGTGTTTTAGATCTCTTCACTCTCTCCTGCAGGCATATTCAGTCCACAACTTCCCCCCCTCTTCTCCTGCCTCCAAAGGGGGGTTTTGTTCTTTACCGATGGAAATTTAATCTTTTACAAAAGACTTTCCAGGACTCCAGCTTGCAGCTTCATTGCCTCAGTCTATTTACAAAAGGGGGAGGCGGACTTCCTGTTTTGAACCTCCCCGCTTCGCTACCAAATTATACTTTTAGAAATCCAATTCTCCCATTTCAGCTCTACTCACAGGTAATTACTTTAAGGTCAAATTGTCCACAGGAAAAAGTCAGCGCTCTCCGGCAACGGCTGTGCGGCTTCGCTCCGTGGAAGAAGCAGACGATTCGAAGCACCGCGCCACTCACCCCACGTCGCTCCGGAGACCCAAAAACGGGTTTCCACGCGAGTAGGGGAGGCACAGAAGGTGCCCGCTGTATCCCACGTTAACAGGCTTCTCCCGCCTGTGGTTTTTACGAGTCTCCACGTTCGCCGTGGCGGCCAGACCCAATTTTTCCATGGGGCAAATTCCTCCCGGTCAGAGGAATTCCGCCATTGCCGATGGCGCCAACCCGGAAGTCCTCAAGGATATCCTCTTTAAGGGATCCGGGGTGTGTGGATCCTGTCCAATGCCTGTCCCCCCCTCACAGTGCTACAATTCCCAGCACTCTTAAAGATCTACAGTGCCTAATAATAATAATAATAATAATAATAATAATAATAATAATAATAATTTATTCATACCCCACCCATCAGGCTGGGTTTCCCCAGCCACTCTGAGTGGCTTCCAACAAAAGATTAAAATACAATAATTCATCAAATATTAAAGCCTTCCCTAAACTGAATTCTATGAAGAGGGGAAAGTGTTTTAAATGTGTTTCAACAATGAAGTTTGTCTGTAGCCGTGATGCTCCACATGTGATGCTTCAAAAGCATGAAGGCTTAAGAAAAAAACCCAAATCCCATAAAGAGGAACACGAAGAACTTCCAAGATGAAGCTGAGCCAAAAGAAAGCAAAGCAGTTTCCTGAGCCAAGACGTCGCCTGACATGAAAGATAGCATCTTACAACATAGTAAGATTGGTTTACATGGTCTGGGAGGGTGGCCAGGGGCATTCTGGTAAAGTCTAGACTTTATTGAGGTGGAGTATAATTAGCCAAATTAGTGACACCATGTTGCCCGAAAAGTCCAGAGAGAAACCGTATAAAAGGCTTTTCCACCAGTGCCTTGAAACATCTCCTCTCTTCCGCCACTCGGCTTCTCCATCACTTGGTAAGTTGTCTTTCATTGAATCGCTTCTTAGAGGAGAGAAGGAAGGAACTGTTTGATTATGGAACAGAGATCTTTTTGAAATTTGGTTTGACTCAATTAGCTGTCAATTGAGAGACAAGAAGCAGTTTTGGGAAGAAGAACTCAAATCTCTACATCCTAGGAGTTGTGTTACTGGGATTGTTTTGGGCTCAACAGAAAATTTTAACCTAGAGTTGTATTGGGGCTTTTAGAAATGCGAAACTGGGTACTTTCATGGTTGGAGCCAGCTAGGAAAAGAAGATAGTAAAAGGCGAAAGATTTATATGATCTGAAGAGAAACCAGAGTATCATTTTCCCTCTCTCTTGTGGCTCCTCTGAAGGACTGAGGGGGAAATGTAGACTGGAGCAGCCACACTTTTGGGGGCTGACGTTCCTGAGGTGAAAAAATGGGGGGAAGAGGGAAAACAGAAGAGGCTTGGGGGTTTTTTGCAGGAGGATTTGAAGTGGGAGCCATTTGTTTGATAAATGCCACCACCACTATGGACCCTTGTTTAATTTTTGCTGCTGTTGTTCTCCATGCCTCAGAAAACAACCACAACTGCAAACTGTATGTGTTTTATTTGATCGCTTGGGTTCTAATCTGCTAGAAGAATAGAGGAGTCAGCCTTCTGCCATGTGTCTGCTCTGAGGCACTGAGGAGGTAAAAAGGAGGCTGGGGCAGCCATGTTGCCGCTGGGGGCGACCTTCCTGAGGTAAAAAAAAAAGGGAGGGAAAATGGAAGATTTCAGGTAGCAGCCATTCGCTTGATAACCCTTGTCCCCTCCGGCTTTCTTAACTTTTCTATTACAGTCCAGCAGTAGAGTAATCTCATGAAATGAATAAATTAATTAATATTAGGTAAGTGGGTATTTATCCTTCCAGGCTCAAAGCATATGTGTTTTCATGACCACAAGGACTTGCAAAATCCATTTTTGCTGCCTTCTTATTCTAGGGCTGCCATACGACCGGGAATCGCTAAGCAAAATGTCGTCTGGTCAGATTCTTGCTGAATGTTCGGGAAAATCTAGACTTATGGCAAGTTTAATAATAATAATAAAGCCCCCAGAGCTTTTCCAGATGTTCAAACAAAACAAACAAGAAACACCTCAACAACTTTGAAACTCCCCACAAAAAAAGCAGCTCGACAGCTCTGTCCAGATTTTCACTTTGGGGAATATGGCAACCCTAATTAATCCCCAAACCATGAGTTGATAATTTAGAAGTAACTGATCAGTATTTCCCAGGACGTGGGGTTTCCGATATTTTTTGAACTGTCTGCTTTCAGGAGACACTTTCCATACCAACCCAAATTTTAGAGAACAACATCATTTCCCCTCAGAAACGAACAGCTGAGGAAATGCTTCCTTGGCAAGGCACCCTCTGTAATCAAAGGTGCCGAGCTGCCTGCCAGAGACTGAGCTGTTATGTATCCTTACTATTGCTTTTAAAGGTGTAGATCATGCCTGAGGAGCGCTAATGAGTGCACCGACTAATGAACAAGGGAAACCAGCCAGATGAGTAGGAGCATCAAACTCCATTGGCAGAGCCCATGTCTTGCAAACAGAAGATCAACCCCCAGCAGCGTCTCCAGGTCGGACTGGGAGGACTGGAGACAAGGCTGACGTTGGGCTCCCATCCCCAAACACGCCACGACTCTTGCTTGAAAGGAGGAAAGGCGGATAAAATCATGATATGGAACTGATGACAAGAGGCAGGACTATGAGGATGTGGAAAATGCTTTGGAATTCAGACCGTGGGAAGTCAAAAAAACCAAGATTACAATTTGGAAGACAATTGGACTTTTTATTTTAGTTTTTTATCTTTATTGGATCGGATTTGATATGTTAATTGGATGTTCTTATTGGAAAATTAATAAACGCTTTTTTAAAAAAGAGGAAGAAAGGAAGGAAGAAAAGCATCTTTATTCAGGCTATTAGCGCAAGCGTAGAAGTGAATACATGAGGAAGGGAGCAGGTTCATAACTGAACAGAAGCTATGGAAATGTCCCGACAGTTGACACGCACACCGGCAGGCTTTTAAGGATGATACTCGCAAAACAATTTTTCTGCTGTCTGTGCATCCGGGCAGCTTTGTCTGATTCCAGCTGTTTCTCCGTGACAAGCCTGCGTCCTGCCTGCCACCCCTTTCTGATCCCTCATTCTGGTCAAACTCCTTCTCCCCAATTAACAGACCCTCCTACAGTCCTGCAGACTGAGCTGCCTTCCCAGGATCTCTGTAAAAATTCATCTCACGGTTGCATAGGGAATGCCTCTCATCCTTCCTTTTGCCCTGGCCCAGCCGGCTAAAAACGGCCCCAGATGGGAATCCTCAGTGGAAGATGTGCAGCTCTTGAGGGTTGCTTGGCGCAAATGGAGGAAAGATACACAGTCAGCAGAGCTAGAAGGAAAATTTGTAAGGAAAGAGTCATGTGGGACAGAGCAAAGATGAGGTGTGGGCGGCTACGGATGTCAGAAAAGATGGCATCTCTGTCATCGCGGAGACCTGGCTGGCCTCCGAGATTACGAACCATCTCCAGGTTTGTTATTTCAGTTTCCAGCTGGGGGCTTTCCTTTAGGGTGGGGAACGTGGGCTATTCTACGATCAACATTCTGAGTTGCATTACAGTGAGTGACATTATGACATCATCAGTCGATAGTGCAGAACGAAAAGGAAGGAAAATTGGTTCCATGTCTGGCATCGGCAGCATCTTAAGGGTGAATCCCATGCTGACAGTGGACATCTTGGAGGAGTCTTGGAGAACCTGAAATGAGAACATTTTCAAGGATACTTTTAGAAAGATGTGGATTCCCAAAGAAATAAGTGTAAGAGTTTAATGTTGTAGCCTGCCCTGGGACACAAGGGAAAGGGATGGGTGACAGGTTAAATAACAATTTTTAAAAGAACCTAAGAAGAGCTGGCTGGATCAGGCACAGGAAATCTCTTGTGATTTCCGGAACTTTTGTTCAGAAACATGCTGCCTCCAATCGTGGAGGGGAAAGCATAACCATGGTGGCTGGGAGCCAGCAATACCCCTTCCCACATTCAGCATTACATTCAGAAGACAGGGAGCTCCTTTTAATGTGTCATCCCTAGAGCAGGAATGGGGAACGGTTTGAATCTGAACTACAAATCTCAGCAGCTGAAGGAAGCAGGGAAGAAGAAGAAGACTTTGGATTTGATATCCCGCCTTTCACTCCCTTTAAGGAGTTTCAAAGCGGCTCCTTTCCCTTCCTCCCCCACAACAAACACTCTGTGAGGTGAGTGGGGCTGAGAGACTTCAGAGAAGTGTGACTGGCCCAAGGTCACCCAGCAGCTGCAGGTGGAGGAGCAGGGAAGCGAACCTGGTTCCCCATATTACGTGACTACCGCTCTTAACCACTACACCACACTGGCTCTGGAAGATGATGGTTGTAGTTTGGCCATGTCTGGAGGGCCAGAGGTTCCTCACCTCTCTTCACCAGAAAGAAGGATTCCCTTTCCAGGGTTTCAGGGGAGCACCTGGCTCTGCCAGACCTGCCTCATGCAAGAAAGGGTCAGTGGGGCTGGAACAAGGCAGCCCTGCATAGAGTGAGCCTCAAAAACCCAGTTCAGCTGCTACATGGGCAGCAGGTGTGACCATGACCAGAGCAGCTTTCTCCAGAAACACAGGTAACAGGGACACTAGGCAAGGTTTTGCAAAACCACTCAGGACCACGGCTGCTATCTGCTTTTCCTAGCTGGCTCCAACCATGAAAGTACCCAGTTTCGCATTTCTAAAAGCCCCAATACAACTCTAGGTTAAAATTTTCTGTTGAGCCCTAAACAATCCTAGTAGCACAACTTCTAGGATCTGGAGATTTGCGTTTCTCTTCCCAAAACTGCTTCTTGTCTTGACAGCTAATTGAGTCGAACCAAATTTCAAAAAGATCTCTGTTCCATAATCAAACAGTTCCTTCCTTCTGTCCTCTAAGAAGCGATTCAATGAAAGACAACTTACCAAGTGATGGAGAAGCCGAGTGGCGGAAGAGAGGAGATGTTTCAAGGCACTGGTGGAAAAGCCTTTTATACGGTTTCGGGCAACATGGCGTCACTAATTTGGCTAAGTATACTCCACCTCAGTCAAGTCTAGATTTCACAAGAATGCTCCTGGCCACCCACCCAGACCATGTAAACCAATATTACTATGTTGTAAGATGCTATCTTTCATGTCAGGCGACGTCTTGGCTCAGGAAACTGCTTTGCTTTCTTTTGGCTCAGCTTCATCTTGGAAGTTCTTCGTGTTCCTCTTTATGGGATTTGGGGTTTTTTCTTAAGCCTCCATGCTTCTGAAGCATCACATGTGGAGCATCACGGCTACAGACAAACTTCATTGTTGAAACACATTTAAAACACTTTTCCCTCTTCACAGAATTCAGTTTAGGGAAGGCTTTAATATTTGATGAATTATTGTATTTTAATCTTTTGTTGGAAGCCGCTCAGAGTGGCTGGGGAAACCCAGCCTGATGGGTGGGGTATAAATAAATTATTATTATTATTATTATTATTATTATTATTATTATTATTAGGCACTGAAGATCTTTAAGGGCGCTGGGAATTGTAGCACTGTGAGGGGGGGACAGGCATTGGACAGGATCCACACACCCCGGATCCCTTAAAGAGGATGTCCTTAATGAGGAGGGGCAGGCAGAGGTTACAACCTCCCCTCCATCCAAACAAAGGCTTACCTGCATTTCCCAGCAGCGGGTACCCAGAGGCAGAATGCGAAGGAGGGAGAAGGCAGACTCCATGGCCAGTAGCCACTGATAGCCTTATTATCCTCCACGAAACTGCCTCATCGTCTTTCAAAGCCATCCAAGTTGGCGGCCATCGCTGTCTCCTGTGGGGGGGAGTTCCGCAGTTTAATTATGTATTGTGAAAATTGTTTTCTCTTTTCTCTGGAGGCGTCTGCCTTCTGGGGGATTCCAGTAACACAGGGTGGTGGCTGTCTTGATTAAGAACTGGGGCGGCATTCCAGTGGGATGAGAAAATGCCTTTTCACCCCATTCCGATTTCCATAATGGTAAACAGCAACTCCTGGGTATGAGGAGCAGAGCGCTGCCCTTCCTCTTCACCCTGTTCTCATCTCAGCGCAGTCCTTTGCCACACACCAACCCTTGTGCGAGAGGGAGAAGCAGGCGGCCATTTTCCTCCGTGCATGTGTATCTGAAGAAGTGTGCCTGCACACGAAAGCTCATACCAAGAACTAACTTAGTTGGTCTTTAAGGTGCTACTGGAAGGAGTTTTTTTATTTTGACTATGGCAGACCAACACGGCTACCTATCTGTAAATGGAGAGGAGTAGTGGCTCTAAGCCTGAGGGAAATGGCCGCCTGCTTCTCCCTCTCGCACAAGGGTTGGTGTGTGGCAAAGGACTGCGCTGAGATGAGAACAGGGTGAAGAGGAAGGGCAGCACTCTGCTCCTCATACCCAGGAGTTGCTGTTTACCATTATGGAAATCGGAATGGGGTGAAAAGGCATTTTCTCATCCCACTGGAATGCCGCCCCAGTTCTGAATCAAGACAGCCACCACCCTGTGTTACTGGAATCCCCCAAAAGGCAGACGCCTCCAGAGAAAAGACAAAACAATTTTCACAATACATAATTAAACTGCGGAACTCCCCCCCACAGGAGACAGCGATGGCCGCCAACTTGGATGGCTTTGAAAGGCGATGAGGCAGTTTCGTGGAGGATAAAAAGGCTATCAGTGGCTACTGGCCATGGAGTCTGCCTTCTCCCTCCTCCGCATTCTGCCTCTGGGTACCCGCTGCTGGGAAATGCAGGTAAGCCTTTGTTTGGATGGAGGGGAGGTTGTAGCCTCTGCCTGCCCCTCCTCATTAAGGACATCCTCTTTAAGGGATCCGGGGTGTGTGGATCCTGTCCAATGCCTGTCCCCCCCTCACAGTGCTACAATTCCCAGCGCCCTTAAAGATCTACAGTGCCTAATAATAATAATAATAATAATAATAATAATAATAATAATAATTTATTTATACCCCACCCATCAGGCTGGGTTTCCCCAGCCACTCTGAGCGGCTTCCAACAAAAGATTAAAATACAATAATTCATCAAATATTAAAGCCTTCCCTAAACTGAATTCTGTGAAGAGGGAAAAGTGTTTTAAATGTGTTTCAACGATGAAGTTTGTCTGTAGCCATGATGCTCCACATGTGATGCTTCAAAAGCATGAAGGCTTAAGAAAAAAACCCAAATCCCATAAAGAAAAACACGAAGAACTTCCAAGATGAAGCTGAGCCAAAACAAAGCAAAGCAGATTCCTGAGGCAAGACGTCGCCTGACATGAAAGAGAGCATCTTACAATTGGGTTACAGGGTCTGGGAGGGTGGCCAGGAGCATTCTGGTAAAGTCTAGACTTGACTGGGGTGGGGTATACTTAGCCAAATTAGTGACGCCATGTTGCCCGAAAAGTCCAGAGAGAAACCGTATAAAAGGCTTTTCCACCAGTGCCTTGAAACATCTCCTCTCTTCCGCCACTCGGCTTCTCCATCACTTGGTAAGTTGTCTTTCACTGAATCGCTTCTTAGAGGAGAGAAGGAAGGAACTGTTTGATTATGGAACAGAGATCTTTTTGAAATTTGGTTCGACTCAATTAGCTGTCAAGACAAGAAGCAGTTTTGGGAAGAGAAACGCAAATCTCCAGATCCTAGAAGTTGTGCTACTGGGATTGTTTAGGGCTCAACAGAAAATTTTAACCTAGAGTTGAATTGGGGCTTTTAGAAATGCGAAACCGGGTACTTTCATGGTTGGAGCCAGCTAGGAAAAGAAGATAGCAGCCATGGTCCTGAGTGTTTTTACAAAACCTTGCCTAGTGTCCCTGTTCCCTGTCTTTCCGGAGAAAGCTGCTCTGGCCATGGTCACACCTGCTGCCCATGGAGCATCTGAACTGGGTTTTTGAGGCTCACTCTATGCAGGGCTGCCTTGTTCCAGCCCCACTGACCCTTTCTTGCATGAGGCAGGTCTGGCAGAGCCAGGTGCTCCCCTGAAACCCTGGAAAGGGAATCCTTCTTTCTGGTGAAGAGAGGTGGGGAACCTCTGGCCCTCCAGACATGGCCAAACTACAGCCCTCGTCTCCTCTGCTTCCTGCAGCTGCTGAGATTTGTAGTTCAGATTCAAAGCGTTCCCCATTCCTGCTCGAGGGACAACCCTCTGCTAGATGAACCCATGGTCAGATGCATTGAAGGAGCTCCCTGCCTTCTGAATGTAATGCTGAATGTGGGAAGGTGGCTTGGAACATCCAGGGAAATCTAGAGGAAATTGAGGTGCGGCATACTTAGCCAAATTAGTCGCACCATGCCAAATTGTTTGCTTGAACTCTCATGAGAAACCGTCTAAAAGGGCCCACAATGTATGGCTTTTCCACCAGCTTTCCACCAGTTGGTTTGCGGGAGGTGACAGCTCAGAGGCAGACAGTTTCTCTCTGCACTTGGAACAAATATCTTAGCTGGTAGAATTAATTACCCAAATTAGTGGTGCTGAAGCAAGATATTTGCTGCAGGTGCAGAGAGAACCTGCATAAAAGGGCTCAGCGCGTAGGGCTTTTCCACCAGCACTTTTGAAGATCTCCTCTCTTCGGCTGCTCAGCTTCTTCAGCTTTTGGTAAGCTCCTTTTAAGTAAATTGATTACTAGAGCAAAGAAGTTTGCAATGGATTGACTATGGGGCAGTTATTTACTGGGGTTGTTCCCCAACATGCCTTCCTTCTTAGCTTCACATGGAAATCAGATTTGGGAAGAGACCTTCAGGTCTTTACTTGCAATTCCCTGTGCCACTGGCATTGTTTTGGGTTCAAACACAAGTCCCACTTCTAATAGGACTTCTGAAATGTGGCGCTGGGCCCTCTCTGGGATGGAGTTGGATGAGGGTGAAAAGGGGGATCTCTTCCTCCTAAGAGACCAGTACTGGCAAGGGGAAGACGTCCTGTTCTGGGTCTGGTTGTCATTTGTTTGAAAGAGCAGCTCTGTGTAATGGGAAGATTCCTGGACCCATTTTCCCTCCTCTGGGAATCTCAGGCCAGTGCCCCATCCTCCTCTTCTTCTGAGAAAGGTGCTGTGCCGTTGTCACAGGATGTGCCCACGTTGCATCTCAATGGGAGGACTGAGGAGCACTTTAGGCAGGGCTGACAGTTGCCTTTTCTTGGGTGAGGCAGGTCAGACAGGGAAAGAGGCTCAGCTGGACTCCTGGGACGTCAATCCCACTCACAGCTTAGCAGGGCTGGGGAACCTGTGCTCCTCCAGATGTAAACAACTCCCACCCCCTCTGGCCTTGGCCAATGTTGGCTGCTAGGGCTGCTGGGAGTTGTAGTTCCACAAGCTCTGGAAGGCTACCCGTCCCCATCCCTGCTGTAGAAACAACACTCAACTAGGGGGACCAACAGTCTGAGCCCAGAAGAGGAAGGATCCTGCAGGGCAAGAGCGTGAGAGAAGTCTCTCAAATTTCAGAGGGAGAGGGAGAAGGGTCAGAGAGACACAACCTGTCAAATGGGGGTGGGAATCATTGAGACTTTTCCATTTTAAAATCACTATTTTAATGTTTTACCATCATTCACCTTGCTGTCCCAGGCCTGGCTGCAACGATTAAAAATCAACATTAAATTCATCTTTTATATCTCTCGTTATCTGAACTGTCTCCTTCCTGGATATGCATTCTTTAAGTCATCGTAAAGGAATCTCAATATAAAAGCTGAAAAGTAAGGGGAACTGCCTCCTCCCGGTCTGACCAATATTTCTCTGGTTATCTGAGAGATAATGTCTGATTTCCCCTGTTTTCACGTGTTTCTGAAAGTATCCTTGAAAACGTATCATTTCAGAGTATCCAAGACCCTTGCAAGATGTCCAGTGTCAACAATCTAACTCCCTATTCAGGGATGCCAGTGAAACCCCCCCGAGACGAGGATCTTTGGGCTATAATATACGGATTGACTTTCGTTATCGTGCGGCCACTACCAATCCCTCGTTGAGGATTCACTTCTGCTGCTTCCTTTGATATTTGGATGGTCTCACGTTTTGAACAGAATGCACGGCAGTCATGTCACTCACCAGATGCGCCCAGTTGAGAATCGTCTGCTTTTCTGATCCTAATGTAATGTAGTTTGTGCTCTTGAGGGCCAGGAAGTCCGAAATGCGGAGCGCCCACTACGCAAACTATCCATGGCTGCCGACATGTCATCTTTGCTCTGTAACACATTCTTTCCCCTTGCAAATCTTCCTTCCTCTTCTGCTGAGTGTATCTTTCCTCCATTTATGCCAAGCAAGCCTCAGTTCACTGAGTCAGAATTGGCGGAAGATCTGCACATCTTCCACCGAGAGGCTCTTGCCTGGGGCCATTTTGGCCTCCTGTGAACACTTTTATGAGTGTTTTGCTTTCCTTTAACCTCTTAATGTTGAATGTCTTCTCCTGCTTGACCTGTTGATCCCAGAGAATGTTCCCTCCTTCCTTGCTAGCCATTAAAGCTTCACTGCAGCATCACAGAGGCCTCTTGCGTGTGTTTTCTCCTGCTTTACTGGTTCTCAGCTCACCTTTCATGAAGTGCAACTGGCAATCACAAATATGTCTCCTTGATATGTGTCTGATCCTGTCCGACACCCATCTGCGCTGACCCCTATTAGCTTCTCCTGCAAGATAGTCCCTGCCAAGACAGGCACCGCTCGGGCGGAAGGAGGGGTTCCCAGCTACTCCTTGGAAGCTCTTTCTGCAGTTCCAAGGTGTCCAGTCGTGATGAAGTCAGCAGAAAGAGGACTCAGGAATGGGGTTAGGGGCGTTGAGTTTAGTTTGCATTTAAAGGTGAATCTATCCAATTCATAATTTGCAATTTGACATAATAGCCAAAACACGGCACCCTTCAAAATACACCCTTGTATGACGGTGTGATGCTTTTCCCCAAGCAAGCAATATTTTGAAAGGAAGAAAAACCCATATGTCAAGATGAAAGAGTGCATAAAATGAAGAGATTAGTGAATTATCTTAACATACAAATCTGGATTATATCAGTGGACTTTGATTGCAAAATTCCATGTCAAAATGTGGGGGATTGGGAGAATTTTGCATTGATGCTTATGAATTTTCACAAGGCTAAATAAATAAATAAATAAATAAATAAATAAATAACAAACTTCTGCAGACACGAAGAGAGCTGAATTCACATTTGGAAACAGTGAGAAACTGGGATTTCTAAAATTAACAGGTTGAAGGGACAAGCATTCCTAAACTGTGACCAGAAGACCAGGACAATATTCAACCTTCCCCTACTATGTTCCAAAAGGTATCTTGCAGGCCAGGTTACACCTTGTCTCGGGAATGTGCTTTGCTTAATTTGGGCTCAGCTTCACCTTGGATGATGTTCTCTGTGTTCCTTTTAATGGTATTCAGGGTGTTCTCTTGACTCCTTCAGGCTTCAGAAGCATCCTCTCCTTCCCTCTCTCAAAGGCCTGCTCACCAATAATCTCTGCTCCAAACATTTGCAGGGTCATTGTAACAGCATAAAGGCCTTGAACACTGACAGTTCCAGGAATCACAGAACATTGTCCTCCCCAAGAATTCTGGGAAATGTAGATCATGCCTCACAGAGCTATGATTCCCAGCCAGCTATAGGGACCAGAGTCTTTTGAGGCAGAAAATGTCCTTCACCTGCAAACTCCTACCACAACCCAACACTGTGTGCTGTGACCTGAGTCCTTTTGTACTCAAATTTAGCTGCCATATCTGCCCAGTAACACGGATAAGAAAGTCACCAGATTTAGCCAGGTGGGGCATGAGTCAGCATTACCAACTTATGTGGAATTAACCCAACAAACACTTTCCCTAATGCTGCCATCCTTTAGTTTTTTGCCACCCCCACCCCCAGTTTACTCTGAATGCTTTCCAAACCTCCTACTAGTTGGTGTAAGTAGCATGAGCTAGACACCAGAACGAGAGACAAAATGAACTTTGAATTAATGTTTCGATCTATTAAAGGGACAATATGTACAGGAAGGAATGTGGATATTTATATTAGGGTCTTCATAGTACCTGATTAGAGTTTCTGAAGCCTCAGGAGACACCATTGCTGACACCAGTCACAAAGTGGCTTCACCCTCTAGCCATGTTGCGTGGCGAGTTCCTGCCTCCCCCACGGAAATAAAGACACGGGACACCCGTATTTTAGGTTAATGGGCAAAATTAGGCCACAACTTTATTGATTACAGGAATTGAGCGGTATTGGCTTAGGCATTGGTCCTATCGACTAACTGGCTTCAGCTTGATTGCTAGAAGACCGGCAAGGGTTAACCACCAGTAGGGGGAGTCCTGCTGATGTACATCAACTAGGAGCTCCCCCGGGGTCACCGCTCGGGGGCGTGCCTCAGGCCCACACCTCCATAGGCTTCGGACAGGGCAACACCCCCTGGAATCCTTTACTGGACTACCCTTCGATATGGGGGAAGGTGATGGCGCTTCCTCCCCCCCCCACTCATCTGCATAACAATACCCTTACCAATGCCTAACCGCCAATGCCGAGGAAGTTGTGACGATTTGCTACGAGGTAGGTGAAAAACCAAATGGCTGGTGCCAATTTGCCAAGTTGAAAAAAATCCTGCCAGGCCCTTAATGACGACCAAGCGAGGTCCATAGCAAGGTCAAGGAACAAAAAACCTTAAAGGGCGGGAGGGTGGGAAACCGGAGCAGCTGGGCGCTGGAGCGGAGAAAGAGGGAAATCCTCAGGCGCGCCGGCCCTAAATAGCGCGGGCCACGCCTCCCGGGCCAGCCGATTGGCTGGCAAGGGACATGACGCGCCTGAGGATTCCCTGCTCTCGCGGGGACTGCAAGCCAGCCCCTGCACATGTGGGGGGAGGGCATGAAGCCAGCAACCCCACCTCCTCTCCAGCTCGGAAGTGGCTTTCCCTAAATCCCCACGTTGGCCAGATAGTCCTGCACCCTCTCCCACCTGGACCAGTGTGGATGAATTGACTTGATCCAGGCTCCTCCCAGTTAAATAAGTTTTCTCTTCTCTCTCACCTCCCAAGACTGCTCAAGAAGGACTTCTGCTACGCATGCTTGCAGGGTATTTTAACAGTACAAGGCCTCAAACGTTCACAGTATATTTTCCCATCGAAGGATTTTGGGAAATGCAGTTTACCCCTCACAGAGCTACGATTCCCAGCTGTCTGACAGAGCCCATCGTTTTTAAAGGGGAAAACTGTGCTGTGAATGTGCTCGAAAGGTATGATGTGTGTTCCTCTGTGGCCAGGATAACATATGCTCCAAACATTACGCTAAAGGAGCATGAATGATTCAGGAAACACCCCAAGTCCCATTAAGAGGAACATGAAGAATATCCAAGATGAAGTTGCGGGAAAACAAAGCTAAACGGCTTCCTGAGCAAAGGGGTGGCTGACATGATAGGTAATTTATTGGAACATGTTACATTTAGTCCTCCTAGTGGTGCAGCAAGAAAGCTGCAAGCGCATTAAGTTCCTAGACCAGTGTTTCCCAACCTTTTTTGGGCAAAGGCACACTTGTTTCATGAAAAAAATCTCGAGGCACACCACCATTACAGCCCCGTGACGTCAGCGCGCAGCGTCACGCCGGGAGGGACATGAATTGCTAACAAATTACATAATCACCTCCTTGAGGGCTGGCTCATCTTCTCCGAAGGCAGAACCCCATTAAATAACAGCACAGACTCACACCATAGCCAAGACGAGGGGGGAAAACCTCAGTCATGCACAGTCATGCACATGTGGGGGCTAAATGAGGACGAAGACCGGGCAGAGAGCAGGGTTCAAATCACCCCACCTGGCCAGGACAATCCCTGGGTGCTCCCTTGGGCCACTCGCCTGACCCACCTCGCAGGGCTGTTGTTGCGAGGATAACACGGGGAGAACCACGCGCGCCCCCGGGAGCTCCTTGGAGGAGAAAGCGGGCGATGAATGCAATGCACGAAATATATGAGAGGCGACCAGGTTTTGCAGGTGAGGGGCCCCCGCCAGCCTCCGCTTCCAACACCCAGCGCAACGACGCCGAAGTTTCCCCCCGGGCTCAGCTCGGGGAGCAGCGCTGCTCCCCCCGGCTCCCCTTCGCCCTCCCGGCTCTCTCTGCCGCCCACAGGGGACCCCCCTCACCTGCCAAGTCCGGAGCACCGGTGGAAGTTGCATGCATGCATGCAGGGCGCCGCGTTGCCATTGCATTGCACTGCACTCCATGCAATGCCTGCACGCATGCATTGCCTTGCACGCCCGCCAAGGGGTCTCCCCGCGGTCCGATGCGTCCCCTCCGGCGCGGATGCAGCATTGCAAAAATAACACCACCACCCCCCCGACGCAGCCCTACCTGGGGGGCAGCCTCCGCCTCCGCCGCTCCGCCTCCGCGGGGATCCCCGGGCTCCATCCTGCCGCCCGATCTCTGCGGGGGTGCAGGCAGGCTGCGCGGGGTCTGCGCGGAAGAGCCCCTGCCCGCCCGGCCACCGCCGCTGCGCTCATTCCATGGCTGGGAGAAGAGCGCTTCAAACAAAACGCCCGGCCCGCCAGGCCACGCTGGGAAACGTAGTTTGCGCACCCCGCGCGGGCGCGGAGCCCAAGGGCGAGGGGACTACGGATCCCGGCAGCCCCCGCGCTGGGGACGGAGGGGGAGAGGCCGGGTGCAGGGATGGAGGGACGGGTGGGCGAGCGAGTGAGTGAGTGGCAGCCGCCAAGCCTTGGCCGAGAGCCAGGAAGGGCCTCCCCGGAGGAGGAGGAGGAGGAGGGAGGCGCAGAGCGGGAGGGAGGGAGGGAACCCCAGGGGTCATCTAGTGACGGCGCCCCAATCAAAAATTTGACTTAAAAAAAAAATTTCTTTCAAATTTTTTGATTTTTCCCGCGGCACACCAGGCAACATCTCTAGGAGGACTCAGTACTGGGCAGTGGAGATCGTTCCCTGTATCCTATAATTCTTTCCTCCCTCGCTGCCTGCAGTTCCCTGATAGTGGGTGGTCCAAGAATCAGCCTGCTTTTACATGAGTGGAATGCGTCCTTTTATTTTATATGCCTCTCTGGGTTATTTGTGGTGCCTGCCTGGTGTTTTTACATGAGTAGAATGTGTGCTTTTATTTGAAATGTACCTCTGGGTTGTTTGTGGGGCATAGCATAGGAATTTGTTCATTTTTTCCCTTCAAAATATAGTCCTGCCCCCGACAAGGTCTGAGGGACAGTGAACTGCTGAAAAAGTTTGCTGACCTCTACATTAGCACATAGAATCATGGAAGGGACCCCAAAAGCCATCTCCTCCAGCCCCCCAGGGAATCTCAACACATAGTCCCCCATCCAATCTGAAACCATACAGGACCCAGCTTAGCTTTGCAAAGTAATTAATTAATTGGTTAGGGACCTGCATCACAAATTCATAAAAGGTAAAGGACCCCTGACAGTTAATGTTAGGGTGTGAAACCTAAGACGCTGGCAAGTTAGCAGTGTCATGTAACTTTAAGTAGTCAAGCTCATTAAGTTGTTAAGTTGCTCAGTATATAAAGAGTGTTTGTTTTCTCTGTGTGGGGGGGGGCGTGAAGCAAAAATGTCCGAAAGCTCCAGAGGTGTTTCTGTTATCTTTCTGCAATAAACCTGTCTTTGGAAAGACAGGCTTCTCTGTGTCGTTATTTCTTTGCCGCTGAGACTCTGAAGCTTGTACTGCAACAAGAATCTCTGCACTAGACTTAATTAATGCTCTGCAAAGAGAGCTGTTGCTGGTGGCGCAGCGGAAGCGTTTACTGGACCAGTACACAAACTCTCTTAGTTAAGTCCAGTCGCGAACGACTCTGGGGTTGCAGCGCTCATCTAGCTTTACAGGCCGAGGGAGCTGGCGTTTGTCCGCAGACAGTTTTTCCGGGTCATGTGGCCAGCATGACTAAGCCGGAGCAGTACCTATTTATCTACTTGCACTTTTTGGGGTGCTTTCAAACTGCTAGGTTGGCAGGAGCAGGGACCGAGCAACGGGAGCTCACCCCATCGCGGGGATTCAAACCGCTGACCTCCTGATCGGCAAGCCCTAGGCTCAGTGGTTTAGACCATAGCACCACCCTCGTCCCCACAAATTCATACAAATGTGCAATTCGAAGGCTGGTGTTTTTCAGTTCTCATACCATTTTTGGAAACTGAATCTGAATCTGTTGAATGGTCTCTTTAAATTTGAAGGTTCATTATTGTTTCACAAGGGCCAGAGCAAATAACGTGACCTGGTTTTACAGCTGTGAAGCAGTGTAGCAGGTGGTAATTAAACTGTTGTGTATGGTATTTTACATGGGTTCTCTCTGTGCTTTGAAGAAAATATGTTGGCATGGGGTCACTAATTTGACTACCTTTACCCCACCTAGATTCACTTGATGTTCCTAGCAATTCAGATGCAACTTGACTCCAATGTTATGTGTTTGGATGAATTACTTTCATGTCAGCATCCTCCTTTGCTTAGCATGCCATTTTGGGGTGTTTTTTTTGCTTGGCTTCACTTTGCATGATGTTCTTCATGTTCCTTCTAATGGAATTTGGTGCGTTTTATTGTCTCCCTGAATAAGAATAATGGTAATAATTATTTTAATTTTGTTTTTTTCTACCCCGCCCTCTGATTGAGTCACCTCAGTCACTCTGGGCAGCTTCCAGCATATACAGAAACATAATAGAACATCAAGGGACACGGGTGGCACTGTGGGTTAAACCACAGAGCCTAGGACTTGCCGAGCAAAAGGTCGGCGGTTCGAATCCCCGCGATGGGGTGAGCTCCCGTTGCTCGGTCCCTGCTCTTGCCAACCTAGCAGTTCAGAAGCACGTCAAAGTGCAAGTAGATAAATAGGTACCACTCTGGCGGGAAGGTAAACGGTGTTTCCGTGCGCTGCTCTGGTTCTCCAGAAGCAGCTTAGTCATGCTGGCCACATGACCCGGAAGCTGCGCGCAGGCTCCCTTGACCAATAAAGTGAGATGAGCACCACAACCCCAGAGTCGGCCACGACTGGACCTAATGGTCAGGGGTCCCTTTACCTTTACCTTAAGAGAACATCAAACATTAAAAACATCCCTATAGCCTTCAGATATCTTCTAAAAGTCAAACAGTTCTGTATTTCCTTGACATCTGATGGGAGGGCGTTCCACAGGGTGGGAATATAATAATAATAATTTCTTAATTAATATCCCACCCATCTTGCTAACTTTCCCCAGCCACTCTGGGCGGGTTACAATACATATAAAAACACAACAAAGCCTGAACTTTATATAAAAAGCACCCTTAACAGACTAGAATGTGGGGGGAGAGACCCATTTCTGATTCACGAGGTGCCAAAATGTCTGGGGCTGGCCCGAGGGGGTCACCATGTGCGGATTTTCTGCCAGTGCCTTCTGGCATCTTTTTCAGTTCTTTTGCTAACTTACTTTCACTTACTCTCTTCTTAGGGTAGGGAATGAAAGAATCACTTGGTTCCGAAGCAGATATTTATTTGAGATTTTATTCAGCATGATTTGATGTCTATCAACAGATGAAACTCAGATTGGTGAAAAGAGACGTTCAAATCTCCATGCGCAACTCGGCGTGCCACTGGAATTGTTTAGGGCTCAAATGAAATTTCACACAAATGGGAACTTAGACTTCCAGTTAGACTCTTAGAGATGCGAAGGTGGCCACCCTCATGGGTTATTTTCCGTTTTTGTTTTCCAGTTGATTTTGTTAAAGTTTGAAAGAAAATACATGTGTACTACCTTCAGCTTCTTGGAGGAGGAGGAGAGATATAAACCTGGTCTATAAACCAGGCTAGGTGGGAGCTATTTTGCCTGACTTGAGATGTGAAATTACTAACCATGGTATTATCCAGGGTCCTGAAAGAGATGACATAAAAATACAGTCTTTACTTCAGTCTACATTAATTTCTTCTTTATTGAGAGTCTGTCATTGTTGGCTGGTTGAAGGAATGGATGACATTAGAGGATTCACATATTCTAGACCAGCGTTTCTCAACCTGTGGCTCCCCACGTGTGCAAAAGAGAGAGAACCTCGAACAAAGAAAAAAGCTTACATTTATACTTTTTCCCGTTATGCAGAGTGGTCAAAAAATGTCACGAAGAGGAATGGTGCGATTGCCAGGCAAGTGTTTGACAAAGGGTTGATATTTCAGTGATTGAGGAACTGTAGGGGGAATCCTGCTTATGCGTCAAATACAAACATGTTGACAATAGGGTGAGAGAGGCTGATGGGTTTTACCAGGGGTCAGCAAACTTTTTCAGCCGGGGGCCAGTCCACTGTCCCTCAGACATTGTGGGGGGCCGGACTATATTTTTGGGGGGGAAATGAACAAATTCCTATGCCCCACAAATAACCCAGAGATGCATTTTAAATAAAAGACACATTCTACTCATGTAAAAACATGCTGATTCCCGGACCATCCGAGGGCCGGATTTAGAAGGCAATTGGGCCGGATCTGGCCCCCGGGCCTTACTTTGCCTACCCATGGTTTTACGTATCGGTGCGCCCATCCTGTTTTCTCCTCTCACTAAACTGTGGAACTCCCTCCCACAGGAGACAGCGATGGCCGCCAATTTGGATGGCTTTGAAAGGCGATGAGGCAGTTTCGTGGAGGATAATAAGGCTACCAATGGCTACTGGCCATGGAGTCTGCCTTCTCCCTCCTCCGCATTCTGCCTCTGGGTACCCACTGCTGGGAAATGCAGGTAAGCCTTTGTTTGGATGGAGGGGAGGTTGTAGCCTCTGCCTGCCCCTCCTCATTAAGGACATCCTCTTTAAGGGATCCGGGGTGTGTGGATCCTGTCCAATGCCTGTCCCCCCCTCACAGTGCTACAATTCCCAGCGCCCTTAAAGATCTACAGTGCCTAATAATAATAATAATAATAATAATAATAATTTATTTATACCCCACCCATCAGGCTGGGTTTCCCCAGCCACTCTGAGCGGCTTTCAACAAAAGATTAAAATACAATAATTCATCAAATATTAAAAAATTCCCTAAACAGAATTCTGTGAAGGGGGGAAAGTGCTTTAAATGTGTTTCAACAATGAAGTTTGTCTGTAGCCGTGATGCTCCACTTTGATGCTTCAGAAGCATGAAGGCTTAAGGAAAAAACCCAAATCCCACAAAGAAAAACACGAAGAACTTCCAAGATGAAGCTGAGCCAAAAGAAAGCAAAGCAGATTCCTGAGGCAAGACGTCACCTGACATGAAAGATAGCATCTTACAACATAGTAAAATTGGTTTACATGGTCTGGGAGGGTGGCCAGGGGTGGGAGGGTGACGCCATTCCAAACTGTTGCTCAAAACGTCCAGAGAGAAACCGTATAAAAGGCTTTTCCACCAGTGCCTTGAAACATCTCCTCTCTTCCGCCACTCGGCTTCTCCATCACTTGGTAAGTTGTCTTTAACTGAATCGCCTCTTAGAGGAGAGAAGGAACTGTTTGATTATGGAACAGAGATATTTTTGAAATTTGGTTTGACTCAATTAGCTGTCAATTGAGAGACAAGAAGCAGTTTTGGGAAGAAGAACTCAAATCTCTACATCCTAGGAGTTGTGTTACTGGGGTTGTTTTGGGCTCAACAGAAAATTTTAACCTAGAGTTGTATTGGGGCTTTTAGAAATGCGAAACTGGGTACTTTCATGGTTGGAACCAGCTAGGAAAAGCAGATAGCAGCCGTGGTCCTGAGTGGTTTTGCAAAACCTTGCCTAGTGTCCCTGTTCCCTGTCTTTCTGGAGAAAGCTGCTCTGGCCATGGTCACACCTGCTGCCCATGGAGCAGCTGAACTGGGTTTTTGAGGCTCACTCTATGCAGGGCTGCCTTGTTCCAGCCCCACTGACCCTTTCTTGCATGAGGCAGGTCTGGCAGAGCCAGCTGCTCCCCTGAAACCCTGGAAAGGGAATCCTTCTTTCTGGTGAAGAGAGGTGAGGAACCTCTGGCCCTCCAGACATGGCCAAACTACAACCATCATCTTCCAGAGCCAGTGTGGTGTAGTGGTTAAGAGCGGTAGTCACGTAATATGGGGAACCAGGTTCGCTTCCCTGCTCCTCCACCTGCAGCTGCTGGGTGACCTTGGGCCAGTCACACTTCTCTGAAGTCTCTCAGCCCCACTCACTTCACAGAGTGTTTGTTGTGGGGGAGGAAGGGAAAGGAGAATGTTAGCCGCTTTGAGACTCCTTAAAGGGAGTGAAAGGCGGGATATCAAATCCAAAGTCTTCTTCTTCTTCCCTGCTTCCTTCAGCTGCTGAGATTTGTAGTTCAGATTCAAACCGTTCCCCATTCCTGCTCTAGGGACGACACATTAAAAGGAGCTCCCTGTCTTCTGAATGTAATGCTGAATGTGGGAAGGGGTATTGCTGGCTACCAGCCCCCATGGTTATGCTTTCCCCTCCACGATTGGAGGCAGCATGTTTCTGAACAAACGTTCCGGAAATCACCAGAGATTTCCTGTGCCTGATCCAGCCAGCTCTTCTTAGGTTCTTTTTAAAATTGTTGTTTGACCTGTCACCCATCCCATTCCCTTGCGTCCCAGGGCAGGCTACAACATTAAACAGTTATTTTGATGGGAATCCACATATTTCTGAAAGTATCCTTGAAAATGTTCTCATTTCAGGTTCTCCAAGACTCCTCCAAGATGTCCACTGTCAGCATGGGATTCACCCTTAAGGCGCCGATGATGCCAGACATGGGACCAATTTTCCCTCCTTTTAGTTTTTCAATATCAGCTGAAGTCACCCTAATGTTACTCAGAATATCGACTGATGAAGTCATAATGTCACTCACTGTAATGTCACTCAGAATATGGACCCTAGAATAGCCCACGTTCCCCACCCAAAAGGAAAGCCCCCAGCTGGAAACTGAAATAACAAACCTGGAGATGGTTCGTAATCTCGGAGGCCAGCCAGGTTCCGCGATGACAGGGATGCCATCTTTTCTGACATCCGTAGCCGCATACACCTCATCTTTGCTCTGTCCCACATGACTCTTTCCTTACAAATTTTCCTTCTAGCTCTGCTGACTGTGTATCTTTCCTCCATTTGCGCCAAACATCTTCCACTGAGGATTCCCATCTGGGGCTGTTTTTAGCCGGCTGGGCCAGGGCAAAGGGAAGGATGAGAGGCATTCCCTATGCAACTGTGAGATGAATTTTTACAGAGATCCTGGGAAGGCAGCTCAGTCTGCAGGACTGTAGGAGGGTCTGTTAATTGGGGAGAAGGCGTTTGACCAGAATGAGGGATGAGAAAGGGGTGGCAGGCAGGACGCAGGCTTGTCACGGAGAAACAGGTGCCCCCTTTGCAGCTGGAATCAGACAAAGCTGCCCAGATGCACAGACAGCAGAAAAATTGTTTTGCGAGTATCATCCTTAAAAGCCTGCCGGTGTGCGTGTCAACTGTCAGGACATTTCCAAAGCTTCTGTTCAGTTATGAACCTGCTCCCTTCCTCATGTATTGACTTCTAAGCTTGCGCTAATAGCCTGAATAAAGATGCTTTTCTTCCTTCCTTCCTCTTTTTTAAAAAAGCGTTTATTAATTTTCCAATAAGAACATCCAATTAACATATCAAATCCAATCCAATCCAATAAAGATAAAAAACTAAAATAAAAAAGTCCAATTGTCTTCCAAATTGTAATCTTGTTTTTTTTGACTTCCCACGGTCTGAATTCCAAAGCATTTTCCACATCCTCACAGTCCTGCCTCTTGTCGTCAGTGTTTTCACAATTCCATAGCATGATTTTATCCGCCTTTCTTCCTTTCAAGCAAGAGTCGTGGCGTGTTTGGGGATGGGAGCCCAACGCCAGCCTTGTCTCCAGTCCTCCCAGTCCTACCTGGAGACGCTGCTGGGGGTTGATCTTCTGTTTGCAAGACATGGGCTCTGCCAATGGAGTTGGATGCTCCTACTCATCTGGCTGGTTTCCCTTGTTCATTAGTCTGTGCACTCATTAGCGCTTCTCAGGCATGATCTACACCTTTAAAAGCAATAGTAATGATACATAACAGCTCAGTCTCTGGCAGGCAGCTGGGCACCTTTGATTACAGAGGGTGCCTTGCCAAGGAAGCATTTCCTCAGCTGTTCGTTTCTGAGGGGAAATTATGTTGTTCTCTAAAATTTGGGTCGGTATGGAAAGTGTCTCCTGAAAGCAGACAGTTCAAAAAATATCGGAAACCCCACGTCCTGGGAAATACTGATCAGTTACTTCTAAATTATCAACTCATGGTTTGGGGATTAATTAGGGTTGCCGTATTCCCCAAAGTGAAAATCTGGACAGAGCTGTCGAGCTGCTTTTTTTGTGGGGAGTTTCAAAGTTGTTGAGGTGTTTCTTGTTTGTTTTGTTTGAACATCTGGAAAAGCTCTGGGGGCTTTATTATTATTATTAAACTTGCCATACGTCTAGATTTTCCCAAACATTCAGCAAGAATCTGCCCAGACGACATTTTGCTTAGCGATTCCCCACCGTATAGCAGCCCTAGAATAAGAAGGCAGCAAAAATGGATTTTGCAAGTCCTTGTGGTCATGAAAACACATATGCTTTGAGCCTGGAAGGATAAATACCTACTTACTTAATATTAATTTATTCATTTCATGAGATTATAGAATCATAGAATCATAGAGTTGGAAGAGACCACAAGGGCCATCGAGTCCAACATTTTTCCCGGCTATATACAGCTCCAAACATTGCTAAACCGAGCCAGTTTCCTCCTCTTAAAAATGATCTATTAATGGGCTGGGATCCTGTTACCGAATCAGAATGTTTACAGCTAATTAAAACACTCAAGAATGGCAAAGCTCCCGGTGAGGATATGATTCCTCCTGAGGTGCTTAAATTAAATGCCCAGTGGTGGGCTGCTATTTTGGCCCAACTTTTTACGGTAATAAATGATACATGCAAAATCCCAGAAAACTGGAAACTGAGCCTGGTAGCCCCCATCTATAAGAAGGGAGACCCCCAAGACCCCTCAAACTATCACCCCATAAGTCTCCTGGACATTTTGTATGAACTTTATACTCGTTACCTGCTAAATAAGCTGGTTGACTGGGCTGACCACTCTAACCTGCTTAATCCGGAACAGGCAGGGTTTAGAAAGGGCCATAGTACAACAGGCCATTGTTTGGTACTACAGACAATGATAGATAAGTATACAAAGGTACATAAGAACAAACTTTTTGTGGCTTTTGTAGATCTCACATCCGCTTTTGATTCAATCTGTAGGGACAAATTATGGCAAAAACTATATGAAACAGATATCGATAGACGACTTCTCAAAATACTTAGAGAGTTACATTCAGACACCACAGTTAAAATCAGAACTGGGATGTCAGGCAACTATACTGACCCACTGCCACTGGGGAAAGGGGTTAAACAGGGCTGTTTGTTAGCGCCGTTCCTCTTTAATTTCTATATAAACGACACTGTTCAACATATGGCAAAGTATAAGTCATCAGCTCCTGCCCTGGAAGGCAAACACCTGAATATATTGCTATATGCGGATGACATGGCTGTCATGGCACTCACTCGAAGGGGCCTACACAGCATGCTGGAGGGGCTCGCAGCTTATTGTTCCCAAAACTCTCTAAAGATAAATTATGACCAAACAAAAATTGTGGTATTTACTAGAGCTCGCCACACATTTAGATGGTCTTTAGATGAACACAAAATTGAACAGTGTCTTTTTTTTAAATATCTTGGTATCACTTTCCAAGCTACATCTAGCTGGCTTGCCCACTTCAAGACTGTAGCCCTTCTAACACGTAGGACAATCGGTGCTCTGCTCAGCTTTTTTTATTCGAGGGGAGGGCAACTGGTGACCCCGGCACTAAAAGCTTTGGTTGGAAAAGTGATTCCCCAGATGTTATATGGCGTAGAACTCTGGGGATGGAACCAGAAGCTGTTAGAACGGCTTGAAATCTTCCAAATTTTTTATCTCAGAAGAATTCTAGGCCTCCCTCAGAGTCCTCCGGCAGCTCTCCTAAGAGTGGAAGTAGGATTACCCTCTGTGTCTGCCAGGGCCCACTTGAAGATTCCTGCGTTTTTTCACCAACCTCACAGATGCCCCGAACACCTTCTTGGCTAAACAAGCCTTTGTATCATTACAAAATAATACCACTTGGCGTAAAAACCTACTAGATATCCTATCCAGATACAATCTACCTGAGTTTAATACCCTCAAATTGTGGAGCCCTGATAAAGTTCGGGAATGGATCTTTGAAAAAGACGCCTTTTTGGACTCCGCAAAGATAAAAAACTCGGGGTTTTCCTACTGGTTTCCCCGAGTAAAAGCAGTCAAAATCTGTGCCAACTACTTGGCGGAGATCACTGATCCCACCCTTCGGAGAGCTTTCACTATGGCACGGTCTCAAACATTGTCAACTGCATATCTGACCGGTAGATTCACAAAAACCCCAGTAGAACATTGTTTATGTCCTTGCCTTATGAAAACTAAAGAGGATCTTACACATTACCTCCTCTATTGCCCCATCTACTCGGGCTTTAGAGACGCATTGCTGCAAATTATACCCGACTCTATAACCAATCCTGAAGATAGAGAAAAATTCTTGTTAGTTGATGCAAACCCACGTATTACCCATGTGGTAGCGGTTTTTGTGATGAAGGCCATGAAAGCCAGGGAAAGATTTATGGATGACAATGTAAAGACCCCTTCATCGTCTGTTTAACTCGTTCCTTGTTTTCCCTCTCTTTCTATTTTGTGGGATGAAGGTTTTGTTGGCATAGTATGTAATGAATTTTAATATTTTTAACTATTGTTGTGTTGATGTTTGTGTACCGGCATGGTCCTCACAATAAACGGAATTATGTGTGTGTGTGTGAAAACACATATGCTTTGAGCCTGGAAGGATAAATGCCCACTTACCTAATATTAATTAATTTATTCATTTCATGAGATTACTCTACTGCTGGACTGTAATAGAAAAGTTAAGAAAGCCGGAGGGGACAAGGGTTATCAAGCGAATGGCTGCTACCTGAAATCTTCCGTTTTCCCTCCCTTTTTTTTTTACCTCAGGAAGGTCGCCCCCAGCGGCAACATGGCTGCCCCAGCCTCCTTTTTACCTCCTCGGTGCCTCAGAGCAGAGACATGGCAGAAGGCTGACTCCTCTATTCTTCTAGCAGATTAGAACCCAAGCGATCAAATAAAACACATATAGTTTGCGGTTGTGGTTGTTTTCTGAGGCATGGAGAACAACAGCAGCAAAAATTAAACAAGGGTCCATAGTGGTGGTGGCATTTATCAAACAAATGGCTCCCACTTCAAATCCTCCTGCAAAAAAATCGAGCCTCTTCTGTTTTCCTTCTTCCCCCCATTTTTTCAGCTCAGGAATGTCAGCCCCCAAAAGTGTGGCTGCTCCAGTCTACATTTCCCCCTCAGTCCTTCAGAGGAGCCATAAGAGAGAGGGAAAATGATACTCGGGTTTCTCTTCAGATCATATAAATCTTTCGCCTTTTACGATCTTCTTTTCCTAGCTGGCTCCCACCATGAAAGTACCCAGTTTCGCATTTCTAAAAGCTCCAATACAACTCTAGGTTAAAATTTTCTGTTGAGCCCAAAACAATCCCAGTAGCACAACTCCGAGGATGTGGAGATTTGCGTTTCTCTTCCCAAAACTGATTCTTGTCTTGACAGCTAATTGAGTCGAACCAAATTTCAAAAATTTCTCTGTTCCATAATCAAACAGTTCCTTCCTTCTCTCCTCTAAGAAGCGATCCAGTTCAAGACAACTTACCAAGTGATGGAGAAGCCGAGTGGCGGAAGAGAGGAGATGTTTCAAGGCACTGGTGGAAAAGCCTTTTATACGGTTTCTCTCTGGACTTTTCGGGCAACATGGCGTCACTAATTTGGCTAAGTATACCCCACCTCAGTCAAGTCTAGACTTTACCAGAATGCCCCTGGCCACCCTCCCAGACCATGTAAACCAATCTTACTATGTTGTAAGATGCTATCTTTCATGTCAGGCGACGTCTTGGCTCAGGAATCTGCTCTGCTTTCTTTTGGCTCAGCTTCATCTTGGAAGTTCTTCATGTTCCTCTTTATGGGATTTGGGTTTTTGCCTTAAGCCTTCATGCTTCTGAAGCATCACATGTGGAGCATCACGGCTACAGACAAACTTCATTGTTGAAACACATTTAAAACACTTTTCCCTCTTCATAGAATTCTGTTTAGGGAAGGCTTTAATATTTGATGAATTATTGTATTTTAATCTTTTGTTGGAAGCCGCTCAGAGTGGCTGGGGAAACCCAGCCTGTTGGTTGGGGTATGAATAAATTATTATTATTATTATTATTATTATTATTATTATTATTATTATTAGGCACTGTAGAGCTTTAAGGGTGCTGGGAATTGTAGCACTGTGAGGGGGGGGGACAGGCATTGGACAGGATCCACACACCCCGGATCCCTTAAAGAGGATGTCCTGTAGGTCTTCCGTGTTGGCGCCATCGGCAATGGCGGAATTACTCTGACTGGGAGGAATTTGCCCCGTGGAAAAATTGGGTCTGGCCGCCACGGCGAACGTGGAGACTCGTAAAAATCACAGGCGGGAGAAGCCTGTTAACGTGGTATTCGGCGGGCACCTTCTGCGCCTCCCCTACTCGCGGGAAAACCCGTTTTCGGGTCTCCGGAGCGACGTGGGGTGAGTGGCGCGGTGCTTTGAATCGTCTGCTTCTTCCACGGAGCAAAGCCGCACAGCCGTTGCCGGAGAGCGCTGAATTTTTCCTGTGGACAATTTGACCTTAAAGTAATTACCTGTGAGTAGAGCTGAAACGGGAGAATTGGATTTCTAAAAGTATAATTTGGTATTGAAGCGGGGAGGTTCAAAACAGGAAGTCCGCCTCCCCCTTTTGTAAATAGACTGAGGCAATGAAGCTGCAAGCTGGAGTCCTGGAAAGTCTTTTGTAAAAGATTAAATTTCCATCGGTAAAAACAAACCCCCCCTTTGGAGGCAGGAGAAGAGGGGGGGAAGTTGTGGACTGAATATTCCTGCCGGAGAGAGCGAAGAGATCTAAAACACCGCTGCTCTGACCCTGGAAACGGGCTGCTAGGAGGACTGACATATTGTGGAATGTTCATTGACAGCTAGTTAAACAAGAGAAATACATTGTTTCTACTGTTTCTGGCTGCTTTAAAAAGGAGTAAAAGTAACTGAAAATTGAAACTAACTTGAAACTAATTTTCGGATCGTTTAAAAGAGGATACTATTGACTATTGCAAATAGAAACTGTTTCCTCCTAGTGGAAGCCTTTGAAACCGGTTGCTTTACAAGAGTTGGACTAGGGGAATTTCCAGCTGCAAGTTAAAAACTGTGAGACTCTGGGACTGACCTTGATCTTTTAAGTGTTATGGTAAATGGAAGAGGAAAAACAGACCAGTCAACTGCTGACAAAGCATTAAGGTCTGGGAGGACTTGGCAACAATCCAGGAGAGGTTCACCATCAGGCCCCCCTGCTTTTTCTGAGCCTTTGTACCAGTATATGTAAACCAAGAGAAATGTTGACAGAAGAGGCTCTAGTGGCGGCATTATTTAAGATAAATGATTCATTGGATTTGAGGATTAGAGTTCACCTTTGGTGGACATGCCCAAGGATTAAGACACTCTGGGAGATGATTCATAACGAAATGAAAAAGGTATTTAAATATACCCTTTTGAAGAAACCAGAGGTCTTTCTCCTGGGCATGGTCGGTCAATTGGTGTTAAAGAAGGATAGAATTTGTCTCATGTATGCAACAATAGCAGCAAGAATACTCATTGTAAAGTACTGGAAGACAAAAGATTTATCTATCCGGGAAGAATGGCAGATGAAGTTGATGGACTATATGGAATTGGCAGAAACGACTGGCAGAAATCCGAGACCAGGGAGAAGAGTCGGTGGAAGAAAACTGGAAAAAGTTTAAGACTATGTATAGAATTATTGTAAAAATAATGAATGCTAGAAAAATGTTGGAATGAAGTTATATGGCTTTAGTAGAAATGTTATAAGGAATTAAGTATAAATTGAAATAGAGTATTAAAGGGAAAAATAAGATTAGAATATGTTAAGATAATTATAGGATAGAAAACAGAGGAAGATGAAAAGGAATTGCTGAAACAATTAATAGAAGTGGAATACAGAAAGGGAGGCGTGAGGAGGTCGTGAAAATAAGGGAATGAAAGTTAAGATATTGAAATTGTTTTGTGTTTTAAATGGTTTGTGTCTTGTTTTGTTAATCTTATGTTTTTTCTCTTTTTTTCTTTGCTTTTTCTTTTCCTTTTTTGTTTTTTCTGTTTTATTGTGTTCAAATGGTTGGAAAATCAATAATTTTTTTTTTTTAATGGAATGTCAGCCCCCCAAAGTGTGGCTGCTCCAGTCTACATTTCCCCCTCAGTCCTTCAGAGGAGCCACAAGAGAGAGGGAAAATGATGGCTCCCCTCGGCATTTTAGGTCCCTGAAATGAGCCAATTCCCCTCACAAGTGCTGAAATGGCCTCAGATGTGCAGTGAAGAAGTCACAAAGAGTCCTATCATGCTGGTAAGGACCCTCTGCCTCCCTGTGGGAAGCGGAAGCGGCCCTTTGGCTGTGGGGCTCAAGATGGCGGCTGGAATCCATTACTGTATGAAGGAAAGGCTCTGGGCCTCAGTCGTTTGGCACGGGGAAGAGAGAGATGTTCCCTAAGAGGCTGGTGTCTCTCCTTCTGGGGAAGTCAGAGAACTCCTCTAAAGGCCCATACATACCCTCCAACATTTCTCCAATGAAAATAGAGGTGTCCTATGCTATTATTATTATTATTATTATTATTATTATTATTATTATTATGCCTCTCCCATCTGACTGGGTTGCCCCAGCAGTTCTTGGTGGCTTCCAACATATATGCGGTAAGCATTCAACATTAACAAACTTCCCTACACAGAGCTGCCTGCAGATGTCTCCTAAATGTTGTCCAGTTCCTTATCTTCCTGGCTCAGGGGTTGCATAACTCCATAGCCATGAGCCACAAGAGATGGGCGTAAGAGATGCATGGAAGAAGGCACAGAGAGTCCCATAGTCCTGGGAAGAGCCTTTTGCCTCTGTGGGAAGCGGAAACGGCCCTTTTGCTGTGGGCTCAAGATGGCCGCTGGAATCCACTGTAAAGGAAAGGCTCTGGGCCTCAGCCATTTGCCACAGGGACTAGAGAGCTGTTTCCTCAAAGGCTCTTGTCTCTCCTTCAGTGGAAAACAGAGAACCGCTCTGAAGCCCCACAGCAATGTTCCATGGAGAGGACTAGTGGCTCCAAGCCGTTGCTCTCCCGAGGAAAATGGCCGCCTGCTTCTCCCTCAGCAGATAGTTTTATTGCAGTATCAGCAGAACGTCTTTACTGCAGAGTGGTCTTAAATTACGTACCGCTGACCCCAAGCTGTTCTATTTCCTTTTTTTTATAATCATATTTATTAAAGTTTCCGAAACACAAAAGATAGAAATACAAAGAAAAAAGAAAAAGATAAAATACACTTAAAACCTTACTTTCATTGCCAACTTTCTGGGACTCCCCCTTCCCCCTCCCAACTGTATTCCCCTTTCATTAATTTGGTTCTACAAGCTCTCACTCCCAATTTAAAACTTAATTTGTTTAACCCACTATTCAACTTAAATTTATACAATCATTCCACCATCCCTCATCATTAACAGAAAGAAAATAAAAGATTTTTCCCCAAGGTCCGCCCCAGTTTCCTTCCACGAATTCCCTTTTTTAATAAACACGTCCAATCAAAATAAAATGATATACAAAAAGTTATATAAAGATATAGAAAATATAGGATATAAAAAGATTCAAAAAATAGTTATACAGCCTTTGGATTCCAGATCTCCCCCCCCCTTCCCCAGTTTGAATTCCCCATGTCCATCAGTCTATCTGTTGTCAGCCTGGAGATCTCAAGTCCATGGCCAGATTTTTCCCCAATTCCACCTTGCCGGGGTTTTTAAAAATTTATTTATTTTAATGATATTTAACTTTAATCCTCCAGTCTAAAAGAGGCCCCAAAGGGCTTTTAGCTTCCTTGGTCTTTGACGCTCCCCCCATTGTTCTTTCCATGTCGTAATCAGTCCTTTGTTCTTTTTTTCTCACTTTCTCAGGTTTCTTGTCCTGTTCCGCTGCTAAAATGTTCTAATTCAGAAATTTGGTACCTCTACAGAGGTTATTGTTATTCAGGAACAAAAACTTACGTCCAGTCCCTTCGTTTCTTCAATAGAAAATTCTATTGTCTCCTTTAATATAAACACCTCTGTAGATGAAATACTGTTTCAGTTTTGCAGCTTTCCCAGGAGATAACAAGTCCTGTGCGATTCCAAGAGTATTTTTCCACTTACGACCGTTCTTGTAATGTCCCGAAGCCCCTCTAGGGGGATTGTAGTAACTTTGTTTCCTCTAATCCAAAAGTCAAATTGTTGTTCCTTATTTTCAACAGTTTATATCCAAATTGTAACAAATTGTAGCAAAATTAACCAGCAAAGTCCTCATGGCAAAGTCCTCTTTATATTCTCCAACTTTGACAGCTACCTTGACAGCTGTCAAACTCTCTGTCTCTCTTCACCAGGCTCTCTCACGAATCGCCCCGGTTCCCAGGGGGGGTTACATTTTCCTTCTCACCCTCCACTCTTCTCCTCCAGCACAGTTCTTGTAATTTCCCATCGTGGAATTAATAATGTTTATCAAAAATACGCTTCTCTCTCGACCTTGGTCACCCAGTCCTTGTTTTAGAATGTTTACAATGGGGGGGGGGACTGACTTCCTTTTTGGATCTCCCCCGCTCGTACCGAATCCGAAAAAAAAATTCTTTTTTTTCTCCTTTTAAACCCGGTTTCCAAATTACTCACGGGTTGTTGTTGATAGTCCGAATTTCAATGGAAGAAGTCAGTGCTATCCGTCGAATGGCATGCGGCTTCGCTCGGCAGGGAAAGCAGAGGACTCACAGCACCACGCCGCTCCCCGGCACCCGATCCGCAGCCTTTAAAAAGGCTGCTTCACGAGTCGGGAGGGCGCTAATGGTGCCAGCCGAGTCATCCATGTCCACGGGCTCCGTGCCTGTGGTTTTTAAGGGTCCCCGCGTCGCCGGCGCGGTAGGACCCAGCCCCTGCCGAGTAGACTCCCTCCGGAGCTCGGAGGGAGTCCGCCATTCTGCGATGGCGCCAACCCGGAAGTCCAAGCTGTTCTATTTTCTATGCCCCTAACTCAGGTATAGGGAAACTCGGCCCTACAGATGTTTTGGGACTACAACTCCCATCATCCCTAGCTCACAGGACCAGTGGTCAGGGATGATGGGAGTTGTAGTCCCAAAACATCTGGAGAGCCGAGTTTGCCTATGCCTGCCCTATCCGCTGACTGTTCCTTCATATAAGGTCAAGTCCGTTTCTTATCTGATAAAGACAGGTGCTTAACCAACAGGTATGTAGATATGTTCATGTTCACAGCCGCGAGCTACATCCTGCGTACCTTGCAATGTGTACCTTGCAATGTTCTTGTGGTGAATTTTATCACCCTAAGCCATCAGCTTCGCTTCTATGCCCAGTAGCCTAGCAGGCATATGTCTGTCTGTCTGCCTGTCTGTCTGTCTGTTTGCTTGTTTATGAGAGGCAAATAAAGAATAAAAAGGGAATCAATAATTGCTAATGTTAAGGTAAACAATTGCTTAGAAGCATCTTGTGCAAACATGGCCAAGCTATGGATTAATGAAATGTGTGTGCTTAAATAAATGTATGAATAAAACATAAACAACAAAAAGGCAACAATATATTATTTCTCACATCTTCTGAGAAGCAGGACCAGAGCGCAGCAGCAATGCTCTTCCCAGAGGCATAATGCAGAGGAGGAGAAGGCAGTCTCCATGGCCAGTAGCCACTGATAGCCTTATTATCCTCCATGAAACTGCCTCATCGCCTTTCAGAGCCATCCAAATTGGTGGCCGTCGCTGCCTCTTGTGGGAGGGAGTTCCGCAGTTTAATTATGTATTGTGAAAATTGTTTTGTCTTTTCTCTGGAGGCGTCTGCCTTTTGGGGGATTCCAGTAACACAGAATGGTGGCTGTCTTGATGAAGAACTGGGGCGGCATTCCAGTGGGATGAGAAAATGCCTTTTCACCCCATTCCGATTTCCAGAATGGTAAACAGGTATGAGGAGCAGAATAATAGCCACACACAGGAAGAGCGAGGATATAGTTTGAGTGCCCCACCTGTGGTTTTCTAAACCATTTAATGTGTGGAATATTGCAGTTGTTATATAAGGGATTGTTATTTTGACCAGAGTGTAATTGAAAAGATTTTGGAACGCAGAAATAAAGTAAATCATCCAACCATCAATTCTAGCACACTGGGGGGGGGGGGATTTAAATTATGTAATTTGGTACCTGAAGGGTTGGTATTAGTAATTGTATTCTAAATTGGCATTTTTATAATGAGGTTATTCTTGGATTATTGCAGAGCTTTTTTCTAAAAAAAATGTTTAGGGGTACTCTCATTTTCCTACTCATGTTGAAATACTGCTCCTCAATGAGGCCAAACTTAGATTCACAAAATGTTTAGGGGTATGCGTACCACTGCATCCCTGCGGGGGAAAACAGCACTGGGTTATTGTAATTGAAAACTAATAAAAATTATTATCCAATAAAGAAGAAATGGTGTTGTGGGGCCACCACAAGTTTCCCCCATCGTCCTCTGGTTCACTCTGCCCAATGGTAGGGCCGGCTCTGGGAGTTGTCTCTTCAGGGAATGAGGAGCAGAGCACTGCCCTTCCTTTCCACCCTGTTCTCATCTCACCGCAGTCCTTTGCCACACACTTAAAAAGCAGAGACACCACCTTGCCCACAAAGGTCCGTATAGTTCAAGCTCTGGTTTTCCCAGTAGTGATGGATGGAAGTGAGAGCTGGACCATCAAGAAGGCTGATCGCCAAAGAATGGATGCTGTTGAATTGTGGTGCTGGAAGAGACTCTTGAGAGTCCCATGGACTGCAAGAAGATCAAACCTCTCCATTCTGAAGGAAATCAGCCCTGAGTGCTCACTGGAAAGACAGATCCTGAAGCTGAGGCTCCAATACTTTGGCCACTTCATGAGAAGAGAAGACTCCCTGGGAAAGACCCTGATGTTGGGAAAGATGGAGCGCACAAGGAGAAGGGGACGACAGAGGACAAGATGGTGGGAAGCGGCCCTTTTGCTGTGGGGCTGAAGATGGCCACTGAAATCCACTATAAAGGAAAGGCTCTGGGCCTCAGCCGTTTGCCAAAGGGACTAGAGAGCCGTTTCCTAAAAGACTCTTGTCTCTCCTTCAGTGGAAAACAGAGAACTGCTCAGAAGCCCCACAGCAATGTTCCATGGAGAGGACTAGTGGCTCCAAGCCGTTGCTCTCGCGAGGAAAATGGCCGCCTGCTTCTCTCACAAGGGTTGGTGTGTGGCAAAGGACTGCGCTGAGATGAGAACAGGGTGAAGAGGAAGGGCAGCGCTCTGCTCTTCATACCCAGGAGTTGCTGTTTACCATTATGGAAAATGGCGTGGGGCGAAACGGCATTTTCTCATCCCACTGGAATGCTACCCCAGTTCTTAATCAAGACAGCCACCACCCTGTGTTATTGGAATTCCCCTCCAGAGAAAAGAAAAAACAATTTTCACAATATGTAATTAAACTGCGGAACTCCCTCCCACAAGAGACAGCTTAAAGATCTAGAGTGCCTAACAACAACAACAACAACAACAACAACAACAACAACAGCAACAATTTATTTATACCCCACCAATCAGGCTGGGTTTCCCCAGCCACTCTGAGCGGCTTCCAACAAAATATTATACTTAGTCAAATTAGTGACCCCATGCCAAATTAGTGACCCCATGCTAAATTAGTGACCCCATGCTAAATTAGTGACCCCATGCCAAATTAGTGACGCCATTCCAAACTGTTGCCCAAAAAGTCCAGAGAGAAACTGTATAAAAGGCATTTCCACCAGTGCCTTGAAACATCTCCTCTCTCCTGTCACTTGGCTTCTCCATCACTTGGTAAGTTGTCTTTAACTGAATTTCTTCTTAGAGGAGAGAAGGAAGGAAGTGTTTGATTATGGAACAGAGATCTTTTTGAAATTTGGTTTGACTCAATTAGCTGTCAATTGAGAGACAAGAAGCAGTTTTGGGAAGAAGAACTCAAATCTCTACATCCTAGGAGTTGTGTTACTGGGATTGTTTTGGGCTCAACAGAAAATTTTAACCTAGAGTTGAATTGGGGCTTTTAGAAATGCGAAACTGGGTACTTTCATGGTTGGAGCCAGCTAGGAAAAGAAGATAGCAGCCGTGGTCCTGAGTGGTTTTGCAAAACCTTGCCTAGGGTCCCTGTTCCCTGTCTTTCTGGAGAAAGCTGCTCTGGCCATGGTCACACCTGCTGCCCATGGAGCAGCTGAACTGGGTTTTTGAGGCTCACTCTATGCAGGGCTGCCTTGTTCCAGCCCCACTGACCCTTTCTTGCATGAGGCAGGTCTGGCAGAGCCAGGTGCTCCCCTGAAACCCTGGAAAGGGAATCCTTCTTTCTGGTGAAGAGAGGTGGGGAACCTCTGGCCCTCCAGACATGGCCAAACTACAGCCCTCGTCTCCTCTGCTTCCTGCAGCTGCTGAGATTTGTAGTTCAGATTCAAAGCGTTCCCCATTCCTGCTCGAGGGACAACCCTCTGCTAGATGAACCCATGGTCAGGTGCATTGAAAGGAGCTCCCTGCCTTCTGAATGTAATGCTGAATGTGGGAAGGTGGCTTGGAACATCCAGGGAAATCTAGAGGAAATTGAGGTGCGGCATACTTAGCCAAATTAGTGGCACCACGCCAAATGGTTTGCTTGAACTCTCATGAGAAACCGTCTAAAAGGGCCCACAATGTATGGCTTTTCCACCAGCTTTCCACCAGTTTCCGCACTTTCCGGAGAAAGCTGCTCTGGCCATTGTCACCTTTGCCCATTTTGCATTTCAACTGGACTGCTGATGCTCATTCTGGGTGGGGATGCCTTGTTCCAGCCACACTGACCCTTTCTTGGATGAAAGGGCAAGTACCGTATGAAGAAAGGGTGCAGCGTTTGGAACTGTTCAGTTTAGTAAAAGGGTGAGTACGAGGCACATGATGGAAGTTTATAAAACTAGGCAGGGCAGGGAGAAGCTGAATAGATGGACTAGAATTCCTGGACGTTGGAAGATTTGGAAAATGAAAGTAGTACCTCTTCACCCACTGTGGAACTTGTTCCCACATGAGGTGGCGAGGGCAAGCAATTTGGGTGGCTTTCAAAGAGGTTTGGACAAATTCATGCAAGAGAGGGGTATTGCTGGCTACCAGCCACCATGGTTATGCTTTCCCCTCCACGATTGGAGGCAGCATGTTTCTGAACAAAAGGTCTGGAAATCACAAGAGATTTCCTGTGTCTGATCCAGCCAGCTCTTCTTAGCTTCTTTTTAAAATTGTTATTTAACCTGTCACCCATCCCATTTCCTTGCGTCCCAGGGCAGGCTACAACATTAAACACTTACTTCGATGGGAATCCACATCTTTCTGAAAGTATCCTTGAAAATGTTCTCATTTCAGGTTCTCCAAGACTCCTCCAAGATGTCCACTGTCAGCATGGGAGTCACCCTTAAGGTGCCGATGATGCCAGACATGGAACCAATTTCCATTCCTTTTCGTTTTCATATATGGGATGATGTTCCCCACCCTACAGGACAGCCCCCAGCTGGAAACTGAAATAACAAACCTGGAGATGGTTCGTAATCTCGGAGGCCAGCCAGGTCTCCGCGATGACAGGGATGCCATCTTTTCTGACATCCGTAGCCGCCCACACCTCATCTTTGCTCTGTCCCACATGACTCCTTCCTTACAAATTTTCCTTCTAGCTCTGCTGACTGTGTATCTTTCCTCCATTTGCGCCAAGCAACCCTCAAGAGCTGCACATCTTCCCCTGAGGATTCCCGTCTGGGGCCGTTTTTAGCCGGCTGGGCCAGGGCAAAGGGAAGGATGAGATGCATTCCCTATGCAACCGTGAGATGAATTTTTACAGAGATCCTGGGAAGGCAGCTCAGTCTGCAGGACTGTAGGAGGGTCTGTTAATTGGGGAGAAGGCGTTTGACCAGAATGAGGGATGAGAAAGGGGTGGCAGGCAGGACGCAGGCTTGTCACGGAGAAACAGGCGCCCCCTTTGCAGCTGGAATCAGACAAAGCTGCCCAGATGCACAGACAGCAGAAAAATTGTTTTGCGAGTATCATCCTTAAAAGCCTGCCGGTGTGCGTGTCAACTGTCGGGACATTTCCATAGCTTCTGTTCAGTTATGAACCTGCTCCCTTCCTCATGTATTGCTTATTAATTTTCCAATAAGAACATCCAATTAACATATCAAATCCAATGGAATAAAAATAAAAAACTAAAATAAAAAGTCCAATTGTCTTCCAAATTGTAATCTTGTTTTTTTTTTACTTCCCACTGTCTGAATTCCAAAGCATTTCCCACATCCTCATAGTCCTGCCTCTTGTCGTCAGTGTTTTCACAATTCCGTATCATGATTTTATCCGCCTTTCTTCCTTTCAAGCAAGAGTCGTGGCGTGTTTGGGGATGGGAGCCCAACGTCAGCCTTGTCTCCAGTCCTCCCAGTCCTACCTGGAGACGCTGCTGGGGGTTGATCTTCTGTTTGCAAGACATGGGCTCTGCCAATGGAGTTTGATGCTCCTACTCATCTGGCTGGTTTCCCTTGTTAATTAGTCGGTGCACTCATTAGCGCGCCTCAGGCATGATCTACACCTTTAAAAGCAATAGTAATGATACATAACAGCTCAGTCTCTGGCAGGCAGCTCGGCACCTTTGATTACAGAGGGTGCCTTGCCAAGGAAGCATTTCCTCAGCTGTTTGTTTCTGAGGGGAAATTATGTTGTTCTCTAAAATTTGGGTCAGTATGGAAAGTGTCTCCTGAAAGCAGACAGTTCAAAAAATATCGGAAACCCCCCGTCCTGCGAAATACTGATCAGTTACTTCTAAATTATCAACTCATGGTTTGGGGATTAATTAGGGTTGTCGTATTCCCCAAAGTGAAAATCTGGACAGAGCTGTCGAGCTGCTTTTTTTGTGGGGAGTTTCAAAGTTGTTGAGGTGTTTCTTGTTTGTTTTGTTTGAACATCTGGAAAAGCTCTGGGGGCTTTATTATTATTATTATTATTATTATTATTATTATTATTATTATTATTATTATTAAACTTGCCATACGTCTATATTTTCCCGAACATTCAGCAAGAATCTGCCCAGACGACATTTTGCTTAGCAATTCCCGGTCGTATGGCAGCCCTAGAATAAGAAGGCAGCAAAAATGGATTTTGCAAGTCCTTGTGGTCATGAAAACACATATGCTTTGAGCCTGGAAGGATAAATACCTACTTACTTAATATTAATTTCTTCATTTCATGAGATTACTCTACTGCTGGATTGTAATAGAAAAGTTAAGAAAGCCGGAGGGGACAAGGGTTATCAAGCGAATGGCTGCTACCTGAAATCTTCCGTTTTCCCTCCCATTTTTTTTTTACCTCAGGAAGGTCGCCCCCAGCGGCAACATGGCTGCCCCAGCCTCCTTTTTACCTCCTCGGTGCCTCAGAGCAGACACATGGCAGAAGGCTGACTCCTCTATTCTTCTAGCAGATTAGAACCCAAGCGATCAAATAAAACACATATAGTTTGCGGTTGTGGTTGTTTTCTGAGGCATGGAGAACAACAGCAGCAAAAATTAAACAAGGGTCCATAGTGGTGGTGGCATTTATCAAACAAATGGCTCCCACTTCAAATCCTCCTGCAAAAAACCCCGAGCCTCTTCTGTTTTCCCCCTTCCCCCCATTTTTCTACCTCAGAAAAATGTATGGGCCTTTAGAGGAGTTCTCTGACTTCCCCAGAAGGAGAGACACCAGCCTCTTAGGGAACATCTCTCTCTTTCCCGTGCCAAACGACTGAGGCCCAGAGCCTTTCCTTCATACAGTAATGGATTCCAGCCGCCATCTTGAGCCCCAAAGCCAAAGGGCCGCTTCCGCTTCCCACAGGGAGGCAGAGAGTCCTTCCCACCATGATAGGACTCTTTGTGACTTCTTCACTGCACATCTGAGGCCATTTCAGCACTTGTGAGGGGAAGTGGCTCATTTCAGAGACCTAAAATGCCGAGGGGAGCCATCATTTTCCCTCTCTCTTGTGGCTCCTCTGAAGGACTGAGGGGGAAATGTAGACTGGAGCAGCCACACTTTTGGGGGCTGACATTCCTTTTTTAAAAAAATAATAATTTTTATTGATTTTCCAGCCATTTGAACACAATAAAACAGAAAAAACCAAAAAGGAAAAGATAAAGCAAAGAAAAAAGAGAAAAAACATAAGATTAACAAAACAAGACACAAACCATTTAAAACACAAAACAATTTCAATATCTAAACTTTCATTCCCTTATTTCCACGACCTCCTCACGCCTCCCTTTCTGTATTCCACTTCTATTAATTGTTTCTGCAATTCCTTTTCATCTTCCTCTGTTTTCTATCCTATAATTATCTTAACATATTCTAATCTTATTTTTCCCTTTAATACTCTATTTCAATTTATACTTAATTCCTTATAACATTTCTACTAAAGCCATATAACTTCATTCCAACATTTTTCTAACATTCATTATTTTTACAATATTTCTATACATAGTCTTAAACTTTTTCCAGTCTTCTTCCACCGACTCTTCTCCCTGGTCTCGGATTTCTGCCAGTCGTTTCTGCCAATTCCATATAGTCCATCAACTTCATCTGCCATTCTTCCCGGATAGATAAATCTTTTGTCTTCCAGTACTTTACAATGAGTATTCTTGCTGCTATTGTTGCATACATGAGACAAATTCTATCCTTCTTTAACACCAATTGACTGACCATGCCCAGGAGAAAGGCCTCTGGTTTCTTCAAAAGGGTATATTTATTTATTTTTTAATAAGATATTTATTAAAGTTTCACAAATTATATAATCAAACACAACAATACAAACAAACACAAACAAAAAAACCCCACGTATAATTTCAAATCCTTATTTTCTTAAAACTTACTTCACCGACCTCCTCATACCTCCCCTTTCTGCATTCCAATTTCAAATATTTAGTTCAGCAAATCCTCACCCTTAATTATGTCTAATTGTAAACCTTACTTTTCTTTTAACTTAATCTTTACAGCTGTAATCCACTTACTTACAAAAGCCACATCATTTTAACACTCATTAATTTTACAATGTTTCTTAAGATAGTTCTTAAATTTCTTCCAATCTTCTTCCGCCGTCTCTTTTCCCTGGTCTCGGATTCTGCCAGTCCCATATAGTCTATCACCTTCATCTGCCATTCTTCCAAGGTGGGTAGATCTTGTGTCTTCCAATACTTTGCGATGAGTATTCTTGCTGCTGTTGTAGCATACATAATGTTCTGTCTTTCTTTGGCACCAATTGGCCGACAATGCCCAGGAGAAAGGCCTCTGGTTTCTTAAGGAAGGTATATTTAAATACCTTTTTCATTTCATTATATATAATTTTCCAGAAAGCCTTAATCTTTGGGCATGTCCACCAAAGGTGAAAAAAAGTACCTTCAGTTTCTTTACATTTCCAACATTTACTATCAGACAAGTGGTAAATTTTTGCAAGCTTGACTGGAGTCATGTACCACCTATAAATCATTTTCATAATAGTTTCCTTTAAGGCATTACATGCCGTAAATTTCATACCGGTGGTCCACAACTGTTCCCAGTCAGCAAACATAATGTTATGACCAATATCTTGTGCCCACTTTATCATGGCTGATTTCACTGTTTCATCTTGTGTATTCCATTTCAACAGCAAGTTATACATTCTTGACAAGTTCTTAGTATTGGGTTCTAACAGTTCTGTTTCTAATTTTGATTTTTCCACCTGGAAGCCAATTTTCCTGTTCAATTTGTAAACCTCCATTATTTGATAGTAATGAAGCCAATCTCGCACTTTAGCTTTTAATTTCTCAAAACTCTGCAATTTCAGTTTATACCCTTCCTGTTCCAAAATTTCCCAATATTTCGGCCATTTGGCCTCCATATTGAGTTTTTTCACCGCCTTTGCCTCCACTGGTGACAACCACCTTGGGGTTTTATTTTCCAGCAGATCTTTATATTTAATCCAGACATTATATAATGCTTTCCTGACAATATGATTTTTAAAAGCTTTGTGAGCTTTAACCTTGTCGTACCATAAATATGCATGCCACCCAAAAATGTTATTAAAACCTTCTAGGTCCAAAATGTCTGTGTTCTCAAGAAGCAGCCAGTCTTTCAACCAGCAGAAGGCTGCTGATTCATAGTAGAGTTTAAAGTCTAGCAGGGCAAATCCCCCCCCCTTCCTTTGCATCAGTTAAAATCTTAAATTTTATTCTAGGTTTCTTGCCCTGCCAGACAAACTTCAAGATATCTTTCTGCCACTTCTTGAAACAATCCATCTTGTCCACAATTTGCAATGTTTGAAACAAAAACAACATTCTAGGCAATACATTCATTTTAATCACAGCAATGAGGCCTAGCAGTGAAAGCTTCAAATTTGACCATATTTCTAAATCTTTTTTTACTTCTGCCCAGCACAAAAGGGTATATTTAAATACCTTTTTCATTTCGTTATGAATCATCTCCAAGAGTGTCTTAATCCTTGGGCATGTCCACCAAAGGTGAACTCTAATCCTCAAATTCGTCTGTTTTTCCTTAAATTCAGTCATAGCGAGCGTCAACTTATGTTCATCAAATTGCCTCTGTAGGGCTGGGGCTCTCTTTCTCTTTCTCTCCAGTTGTGTTTCTGTACCTTCAACAGCAACAGCTTTCTCCTTGACTTCCTCCACAGCTTGTCATATCAAAATAGGTTCTTGTATCAATTTCTGGGTGGTTTCTGTATTGGTATTGTCCATACTCCCTGCATTCAAGTCAACCTCAACAATTGAGACATCCACCTTCGCATTTATCCTGTCCATTTTCCTGTGAAGCTGATCCAATGAGTCATTTATCTTATATAATGCCGACACCAAAGCCTCTTCTGTCAACATTCCTCTTAGTTTCTAATATACTAGTACAGAGACAGCAACAAAAAGAAGAGGAGGGCTTAATAATAAACCTCTCCAGCTTTTTCCCTGGCCTCCTCCGCAGTTTGCCGTATCGAAATAGGTTCCTGTGTCAATTTCTGGGTAGTTTCTATATTAGTATTATTTATACTTTCTATATTTAAGTTAGTTTTAATGATTGAAACATCCACTTTCGCATTTATCGTGTCCATTTTCCTGTGAAGCTGATCCAGTGAATCATTTATCTTAAATGATGCCGCCACTAGAGCCTCTTCTGTCAACATTTCTCTTGGTTTACATATACTGGTACAAAGGCTCAGAAAAAGCAGGGGGGCCTGATGGTGAACCTCTCCTGGATTGTTGCCAAGTCCTCCCAGACCTTCATGCTTTGTCAGCAGTTGACTGGTCTGCTTTTCCTCTTCCATTTACCATAACACTTAAAAGATCAAGGTCAGTCCCAGAGTCTCACAGTTTTTAACTTGCAGCTGGAAATTCCCCTAGTCCAGCTCTTGTAAAGCAACCGGTTTCAAAGGCTTCCACTAGGGGGAAACAGTTTCTATTTGCAATAGTCAATAGTATCCTCTTTTAAACGATCCGAAAATTAGTTTCAAGTTAGCTTCAATTTTCAGTTACTTTTACTCCTTTTTAAAGCAGCCGGAAACAGTAGAAACAATGTATTTCTCTTGTTTAACTAGCTGTCAATGAACGTTCTAAATGCTGTCAATGAACATTCCAAAGTGCGTCAGACCTACTAGCAGCCCGTTTCCAGGGTCAGAGCGGCGGTGTTTTAGATCTCTTCGCTCTCTCCTGCAGGCATATTCAGTCCACAACTCCCCCCCCCCTCTTCTCCTGCCTCCAAAGGGGGGTTTTGTTCTTTACCGATGGAAATTTAATTTTTTACAAAAGACTTTCCAGGACTCCAGCTTGCAGCTTCATTGCCTCAGTCTATTTACAAAAGGGGGAGGCGGACTTCCTGTTTTGAACCTCCCCGCTTCGATACCAAATTATACTTTTAGAAATCCAATTCTCCCGTTTCAGCTCTACTCACAGGTAATTACTTTAAGGTCAAATTGTCCACAGGAAAAAGTCAGTGCTCTCTGGCAACGGCTGTGTGGCTTCGCTCCGTGGAAGAAGCAGACGATTCGAAGCACCGCGCCACTCACCCGACGTCGCTCCGGAGACCCGAAAACGGGTTTCCCCGCGAGTAGGGGAGGCGCAGAAGGTGCCCGCCGAATCCCACGTTCATAGGCTTCTCCCGCCTGTGATTTTTACGGGTCTCCGCCTTCGCCGTGGCGGCCAGACCCAATTTTTCCACGGGGCAAATTCCCCCCGGTCAGAGGAATTCCGCCATTGCCTATGGCGCCAACCCGGAAGTCCTCAAGGATATCCTCTTTAAGGGATCCGGGGTGTGTGGATCCTGTCCAATGCCTGTCCCCCCCTCACAGTGCTACAATTCCCAGCACTCTTAAAGATCTACAGTGCCTAATAATAATAATAATAATAATAATAATAATAATAATAATAATAATTTATTCATACCCCACCCATCAGGCTGGGTTTCCCCAGCCACTCTGAGTGGCTTCCAACAAAAGATTAAAATACAATAATTCATCAAATATTAAAGCCTTCCCTAAACTGAATTCTATGAAGAGGGGAAAGTGTTTTAAATGTGTTTCAACAATGAAGTTTGTCTGTAGCCGTGATGCTCCACATGTGATGCTTCAAAAGCATGAAGGCTTAAGAAAAAAACCCAAATCCCATAAAGAAAAACACGAAGAACTTCCAAGATGAAGCTGAGCCAAAAGAAAGCAAAGCAGTTTCCTGAGCCAAGACGTCGCCTGACATGAAAGATAACATCTTACAACATAGTAAGATTGGTTTACATGGTCTGGGAGGGTGGCCAGGGGCATTCTGGTAAAGTCTAGACTTTATTGAGGTGGAGTATAATTAGCCAAATTAGTGACACCATGTTGCCCGAAAAGTCCAGAGAGAAACCGTATAAAAGGCTTTTCCACCAGTGCCTTGAAACATCTCCTCTCTTCCGCCACTCGGCTTCTCCATCACTTGGTAAGTTGTCTTTCACTGAATGGCTTCTTAGAGGAGAGAAGGAAGGAAGTGTTTGATTATGCAACAGAGATCTTTTTGAAATTTAGTTTGACTCAATTAGCTGTCAATTGAGAGACAAGAAGCAGTTTTGGGAAGAAGAAGTCAAATCTCTACATCCTAGAAGTTGTGTTACTGGGGTTGTTTTGGGCTCAACAGAAAATTTTAACCTAGAGTTGTATTGGGGCTTTTAGAAATGCGAAACTGGGTACTTTCATGGTTGGAGCCAGCTAGGAAAAGAAGATAGTAAAAGGCGAAAGATTTATATGATCTGAAGAGAAACCAGAGTATCATTTTCCCTCTCTCTTGTGGCTCCTCTGAAGGACTGAGGGGGAGATGTAGACTGGAGCAGCCACACTTTTGGGGGCTGACATTCCTGAGGTAAAGAAATGGGGGGAAGAGGAAAAACAGAAGAGGCTCGGGTTTTTTTGCAGGAGGATTTGAAGTGGGAGCCATTTGTTTGATAAATGCCACCACCACTATGGACCCTTGTTTAATTTTTGCTGCTGTTGTTCTCCATGCCTCAGAAAACAACCACAACCGCAAACTAGATGTGTTTTATTTGATCGCTTGGGTTCTAATCTGCTAGAAGAATAGAGGAGTCAGCCTTCTGCCATGTGTCTGCTCTGAGGCACTGAGGAGGTAAAAAGGAGGCTGGGGCAGCCATGTTGCCGCTGGGGGCGACCTTCCTGAGGTAAAAAAAAAAAAGGGAGGGAAAACGGAAGATTTCAGGTTGCAGCCATTCGCTTGATAACCCTTGTCCCCTCCGGCTTTCTTAACTTTTCTATTACAATCCAGCAGTAGAGTAATCTCATGAAATGAAGAAATTCATATTAAGTAAGTATGTATTTATCCTTCCAGGCTCAAAGCATATGTGTTTTCATGACCACAAGGACTTGCAAAATCCATTTTTGCTGCCTTCTTATTCTAGGGCTGCCATACGGTGCGGAATCGCTAAGCAAAATGTCGTCTGGGCAGATTCTTGCTGAATGTTCGGGAAAATCTAGACGTATGGCAAGTTTAATAATAATAATAAAGCCCCCAGAGCTTTTCCAGATGTTCAAACAAAACAAACAAGAAACACCTCAACAACTTTGAAACTCCCCACAAAAAAAGCAGCTCAACAGCTCTGTCCAGATTTTCACTTTGGGGAATATGGCAACCCTAATTAATCCCCAAACCATGAGTTGATAATTTAGAAGTAACTGATCAGTCTCAGAGTGTGAGGCCAGCAGTATTTCCCAGGACGTGGGGTTTCCGATATTTTTTGAACTCTCTGCTTTCAGGAGACACTTTCCATACCGACCCAAATTTTAGAGAACAACATAATTTCCCCTCAGAAACGAACAGCTGAGGAAATGCTTCCTTGGCAAGGCACCCTCTGTAATCAAAGGTGCCGAGCTGCCTGCCAGAGACTGAGCTGTTGTGTATCATTACTATTGCTTTTAAAGGTGTAGATCATGCCTGAGAAGCGCTAATGAGTGCACCGACTAATTAGCAAGGGAAACCAGCCAAATGAGTAGGAGCATCAAACTCCATTGGCAGAGCCCATGTCTTGCAAACAGAAGATCAACCCCCAGCAGCGTCTCCAGGTAGGACTGGGAGGACTGGAGACAAGGCTGACGTTGGGCTCCCATCCCCAAACACGCCACGACTCTTGCTTGAAAGGAAGAAAGGTGGATAAAATCATGATATGGAACTGATGACAAGAGGCAGGACTATGAGGATGTGGAAAATGCTTTGGAATTCAGACCGTGGGAAGTCAAAAAAACCAAGATTACAATTTGGAAGACAATTGGACTTTTTATTTTAGTTTTTTATCTTTATTGGATCGGATTTGATATGTTAATTGGATGTTCTTATTGGAAAATTAATAAACGCTTTTTTAAAAAAGAGGAAGAAAGGAAGGAAGAAAAGCATCTTTATTCAGGCTATTAGCGCAAGCGTAGAAGTGAATACATGAGGAAGGGAGCAGGTTCATAACTGAACAGAAGCTATGGAAATGTCCCGACAGTTGACACGCACACCGGCAGGCTTTTAAGGATGATACTCGCAAAACAATTTTTCTGCTGTCTGTGCATCTGGGCAGCTTTGTCTGATTCCAGCTGTTTCTCCGTGACAAGCCTGCGTCCTGCCTGTCACCCCTTTCTGATCCCTCATTCTGGTCAAACTCCTTCTCCCCAATTAACAGACCCTCCTACAGTCCTGCAGACTGAGCTGCCTTCCCAGGATCTCTGTAAAAATTCATCTCACGGTTGCATAGGGAATGCCTCTCATCCTTCCCTTTGCCCTGGCCCAGCCGGCTAAAAACGGCCCCAGCCGGGAATCCTCAGTGGAAGATGTGCAGCTCTTGAGGGTTGCTTGGCGCAAATGGAGGAAAGATACACAGTCAGCAGAGCTAGAAGGAAAATTTGTAAGGAAAGAGTCATGTGGGACAGAGCAAAGATGAGGTGTATGCGGCTACGGATGTCAGAAAAGATGGCATCTCTGTCATCGCGGAGACCTGGCTGGCCTCCGAGATTACGAACCATCTCCAGGTTTGTTATTTCAGTTTCCAGCTGGGGGCTTTCCTTTAGGGTGGGGAACGTGGGCTATTCTACGATCCACATTCTGAGTTGCATTACAGTGAGTGACATTATGACATCATCAGTCGATAGTGCAGAACGAAAAGGAAGGAAAATTGGTTCCATGTCTGGCATCGGCAGCATCTTAAGGGTGAATCCCATGCTGACAGTGGACATCTTGGAGGAGTCTTGGAGAACCTGAAATGAGAACATTTTCAAGGATACTTTTAGAAAGATGTGGATTCCCATCGAAATAAGTGTAAGAGTTTAATGTTGTAGCCTGCCCTGGGACACAAGGGAAAGGGATGGGTGACAGGTTAAATAACAATTTTTAAAAGAACCTAAGAAGAGCTGGCTGGATCAGGCACAGGAAATCTCTTGTGATTTCCGGAACTTTTGTTCAGAAACATGCTGCCTCCAATCGTGGAGGGGAAAGCATAACCATGGTGGCTGGGAGCCAGCAATACCCCTTCCCACATTCAGCATTACATTCAGAAGACAGGGAGCTCCTTTTAATGTGTTGTCCCTAGAGCAGGAATGGGGAACGGTTTGAATCTGAACTACAAATCTCAGCAGCTGAAGGAAGCAGGGAAGAAGAAGAAGACTTTGGATTTGATATCCCGCCTTTCACTCCCTTTAAGGAGTTTCAAAGCGGCTCCTTTCCCTTCCTCCCCCACAACAAACACTCTGTGAGGTGAGTGGGGCTGAGAGACTTCAGAGAAGTGTGACTGGCCCAAGGTCACCCAGCAGCTGCAGGTGGAGGAGCAGGGAAGCGAACCTGGTTCCCCATATTACGTGACTACCGCTCTTAACCACTACACCACACTGGCTCTGGAAGATGATGGTTGTAGTTTGGCCATGTCTGGAGGGCCAGAGGTTCCCCACCTCTCTTCACCAGAAAGAAGGATTCCCTTTCCAGGGTTTCAGGGGAGCACCTGGCTCTGCCAGACCTGCCTCATGCAAGAAAGCGTCAGTGGGGCTGGAACAAGGCAGCCCTGCATAGAGTGAGCCTCAAAAACCCAGTTCAGATGCTCCATGGGCAGCAGGTGTGACCATGGCCAGAGCAGCTTTCTCCAGAAAGACAGGGAACAGGGACACTAGGCAAGGTTTTGCAAAAACACTCAGGACCATGGCTGCTATCTTCTTTTCCTAGCTGGCTCCAACCATGAAAGTCCCCAGTTTCACATTTCTAAAAGCCCCAATACAACTCTAGGTTAAAATTTTCTGTTGAGCCCTAAACAATCCCAGTAACACAACTCCTAGGATGTAGAGATTTGAGTTCTTCTTCCCAAAACTGCTTCTTGTCTCTCAATTGACAGCTAATTGATTCAAACCAAATTTCAAAAAGATCTCTGTTCCATAATCAAACAGTTCCTTCCTTCTCTCCTCTAAGAAGCGATTCAATGAAAGACAACTTACCAAGTGATGGAGAAGCCAAGTGGCGGAAGAGAGGAGATGTTTCAAGGCACTGGTGGAAAAGCCTTTTATACGGTTTCTCTCTGGACTTTTTGGGCAACAGTTTGGCATGGCGTCACTAATTTGGCTAAGTGTACCTCTCCTCAATAAAGTCTAGACTTTACCAGAATGCTCCTGGCCACCCTCCCAGACCATGTAAACCAATCCTACTATGTTGTAAGATGTTATCTTTCATGTCAGGCGACGTCTTGGCTCAGGAAACTGCTTTGCTTTCTTTTGGCTCAGCTTCATCTTGGAAGTTCTTCGTGTTTTTCTTTATGGGATTTGGGGTTTTTTCTTAAGCCTTCATGCTTCTGAAGCATCACATGTGGAGCATCATGGCTACAGACAAACTTCATCGTTGAAACACATTTAAAGCACTTTTCCCTCTTCATAGAATTCAGTTTAGGGAAGGCTTTAATATTTGATGAATTATTGTATTTTAATCTTTTGTTGGAAGCCGCTCAGAGTGGCTGGGGAAACCCAGCCTGATGGGTGGGGTATAAATAAATTATTATTATTATTATTATTATTATTATTATTATTATTATTAGGCACTGTAGATCTTTAAGGGCGCTGGGAATTGTAGCACTGTGAGGGGGGGGCAGGCATTGGACAGGATCCACACACCCCGGATCCCTTAAAGAGGATATCCTTAATGAGGAGGGGCAGGCAGAGGCTAAAACCTCCCCTCCATCCAAACAAAGGCTTACCTGCATTTCCCAGCAGCGGGTACCCAGAGTCATAATGCGGAGGAGGGAGAAGGCAGACTCCATGGCCAGTAGCCACTGATAGCCTTATTATCCTCCACGAAACTGCCTCATCGTCTTTCAAAGCCATCCAAGTTGGCGGCCATCGCTGTCTCCTGTGGGGGGGAGTTCCGCAGTTTAATTATGTATTGTGAAAATTGTTTTCTCTTTTCTCTGGAGGCGTCTGCCTTCTGGGGGATTCCAGTAACACAGGGTGGTGGCTGTCTTGATGAAGAACTGGGGCGGCATTCCAGTGGGATGAGAAAATGCCTTTTCACCCCATTCCGATTTCCATAATGGTAAACAGCAACTCCTGGGTATGAGGAGCAGAGCGCTGCCCTTCCTCTTCACCCTGTTCTCATCTCAGCGCAGTCCTTTGCCACACACCAACCCTTGTGCGAGAGGGAGAAGCAGGCGGCCATTTTCCTCCGGCTTAGAGCCACTATTCCTCTCCATTTACAGATAGGTAGCCGTGTTGGTCTGCCATAGTCAAAATAAAAAAACTCCTTCCAGTAGCACCTTAAAGACCAACTAAGTTAGTTCTTGGTATGAGCTTTCGTGTGCATGCACACTTCTTCAGATACACATGCACGGAGGAAAATGGCTGCCTGCTTCTCCCTCTCGCACAAGGGTTGGTGTGTGGTAAAGGACTGCGCTGAGATGAGAACAGGGTGAAGAGGAAGGGCAGCACTCTGCTCCTCATACCCAGGAGTTGCTGTTTACCATTATGGAAATCGGCGTGGGGCAAAATGGCATTTTCTCATCCCACTGGAATGCCGCCCCAGTTCTGAATCAAGACAGCCACCACCCTGTGTTACTGGAATCCCCCAGAAGGCAGACGCCTCCAGAGAAAAGAGAAAACAATTTTCACAATACATAATTAAACTGCGGAACTCCCCCCCACAGGAGACAGCGATGGCCGCCAACTTGGATGGCTTTGAAAGACGATGAGGCAGTTTCGTGGAGGATAATAAGGCTATCAGTGGCTACTGGCCATGGAGTCTGCCTTCTCCCTCCTTCGCATTCTGCCTCTGGGTACCCGCTGCTGGGAAATGCAGGTAAGCCTTTGTTTGGATGGAGGGGAGGTTGTAGCCTCTGCCTGCCCCTCCTCATTAAGGACATCCTCTTTAAGGGATCCGGGGTGTGTGGATCCTGTCCAATGCCTGTCCCCCCCTCACAGTGCTACAATTCCCAGCGCCCTTAAAGATCTACAGTGCCTAATAATAATAATAATAATAATAATAATAATAATAATAATAATAATTTATTCATACCCCACCCATCAGGCTGGGTTTCCCCAGCCACTCTGAGCGGCTTCCAACAAAAGATTAAAATACAATAATTCATCAAATATTAAAGCCTTCCCTAAACTGAATTCTATGAAGAGGGGAAAGTGTTTTAAATGTGTTTCAACGATGAAGTTTGTCTGTAGCCATGATGCTCCACATGTGATGCTTCAGAAGCATGAAGGCTTAAGAAAAAACCCCAAATCCCATAAAGAGGAACACGAAGAACTTCCAAGCTGAGCCAAAAGAAAGCAAAGCAGTTTCCTGAGCCAAGACGTCGCCTGACATGAAAGATAGCATCTTAGAATTGGGTTACAGGGTCTGGGAGGGTGCCCAGGAGCATTCTTGTGAAATCTAGACTTGACTGGGGTGGGGTATACTTAGCCAAATTAGTGACGCCATGTTGCCCGAAAAGTCCAGAGAGAAACCGTATAAAAGGCTTTTCCACCAGTGCCTTGAAACATCTCCTCTCTTCCGCCACTTGGCTTCTCTATCACTTGGTAAGTTGTCTTTCATTGAATCGCTTCTTAGAGGAGAGAAGGAAGGAACTGTTTGATTATGGAACAGAGATCTTTTTGAAATTTGGTTCGACTCAATTAGCTGTCAAGACAAGAAGCAGTTTTGGGAAGAGAAACGCAAATCTCCACATCCTAGAAGTTGTGCTACTGGGATTGTTTGGGGCTCAACAGAAAATTTTAACCTAGAGTTGTATTGGAGCTTTTAGAAATGCGAAACTGGGTACTTTCATGGTTGGAGCCAGCTAGGAAAAGAAGATAGCAGCCGTGGTCCTGAGTGTTTTTGCAAAACCTTGCCTAGGGTCCCTGTTCCCTGTCTTTCTGGAGAAAGCTGCTCTGGCCATGGTCACACCTGCTGCCCATGTAGCAGCTGAACTGGGTTTTTGAGGCTCACTCTATGCAGGGCTGCCTTGTTCCAGCCCCACTGACCCTTTCTTGCATGAGGCAGGTCTGGCAGAGCCAGGTGCTCCCCTGAAACCCTGGAAAGGGAATTCTTCTTTCTGGTGAAGAGAGGTGGGGAACCTCTGGCCCTCCAGACATGGCCAAACTACAGCCCTCGTCTCCTCTGCTTCCTGCAGCTGCTGAGATTTGTAGTTCAGATTCAAAGCGTTCCCCATTCCTGCTCGAGGGACAACCCTCTGCTAGATGAACCCATGGTCAGATGCATTGAAAGGAGCTCCCTGCCTTCTGAATGTAATGCTGAATGTGGGAAGGTGGCTTGGAACATCCAGGGAAATCTAGAGGAAATTGAGGTGCGGCATACTTAGCCAAATTAGTCGCACCATGCCAAATTGTTTGCTTGAACTCTCATGAGAAACCGTCTAAAAGGGCCCACAATGTATGGCTTTTCCACCAGCTTTCCACCAGTTGGTTTGCGGAAGGTGACAGCTCAGAGGCAGACAGTTTCTCTCTGCACTTGGAACAAATATCTTAGCTGGTAGAATTAATTACCCAAATTAGTGGTGCTGAAGCAAGATATTTGCTGCAGGTGCAGAGAGAACCTGCATAAAAGGGCTCAGCGCGTAGGGCTTTTCCACCAGCACTTTTGAAGATCTCCTCTCTTCGGCTGCTCAGCTTCTTCAGCTTTTGGTAAGCCCCTTTTAAGTAAATTGATTACTAGAGCAAAGAAGTTTGCAACGGATTGACTATGGGGCAGTTATTTACTGGGGGTTTCCCCAACATGCCTTCCTTCTTAGCTTCACATGGAAATCAGATTTGGGAAGAGACCTTCAGGTCTTTACTTGCAATTCCCTGTGCCACTGGCATTGTTTTGGGTTCAAACAGAAGTCCCACTTCTAATAGGACTTCTGAAATGTGGAGCTGGGCCCTCTCTGGGATGGAGTTGGATGAGGGTGAAAAGGGGGGTCTCTTCCTCCTAAGAGACCAGAACTGGCAAGGGGAAGATGTCCTGTTCTGGGTCTGGTTGTCATTTGTTTGAAAGAGTAGCTCTGTGTAATGGGAAGATCCCTGGACCCATTTCCCCTCCTCTGGGAATCTCAGGCCAGTGCCCCATCCTCCTCTTCTTCTGAGAAAGGTGCTGTGCCGTTGCCACAGGATGTGCCCACGTTGCATCTCAACGGGAGGAATCAGGAGCTCTTTAGGCAGGGCTGGCAGTTGCCTTTTCCTGGGTGAGGCAGGTCAGACAGGGAAAGAGGCTCAGCTGGACTCCTGGGACGTCAATCCCACTCACAGCTTAGCAGGGCTGGGGAACCTGTGGGCCTCCAGCTGTAAAACAACTCCCACCCCCTCTGGCCTTGGCCAATGTTGGCTGCTAGGGCTGCTGGGAGTTGTAGTTCCTCAAGCTCTGGAAGGCTACCTGTCCCCATCCCTGCTGTAGAAACAACACTCAGCTAGGGGGACCAACAGTCTGAGCCCAGAAGAGGAAGGATCCTGCAGGGCCAGAGCGTGAGAGACGTCTCTCAAATTTCAGAGGGAGAGGGAGAAGGGTCAGAGAGACACAACCTGTCAAATGGGGGTGGGAATCATTGAGACTTTTCCATTTGAAAATCACTATTTTAATGTTTTACCATCATTCAACTTACTGTCCCAGGCCTGGCTGCAACGATTAAAAATCAACATTAAATTCATCTTTTATATCTCTCGTTATCTGAACTGTCGCCTTCCTGGAGATGCATTCTTTAAGTCATCGTAAAGGAATCTCAATATAAAAGCTGAAAAGTAAGGGGAACTGCCTCCTCCCGGTCTGACAAATATTTCTCTGGTTATCTGAGAGGTAATGTCTGATTTCCCCTGTTTTCACGTGTTTCTGAAAGTATCCTTGAAAACGTATAATTTCAGAGTATCCAAGACCCTTGCAAGATGTCCGGTCTCAACAATCTAACTCCCTATTCAGGGATGCCAGTGAAACCCCCCCGAGACGAGGATCTTTGGGCTATAATATACGGATTGACTTTCGTTATCGTGCGGCCACTACGATTCCCTCGTTGAGGATTCACTTCTGCTGCTTCCTTTGATATTTTGGATGGTCTCACGTTTTGAACAGAATGCAGGGCAGTCATGTCACTCACCAGATGCACCCAGTTGAGAATCGTCTGCTTTTCTGATCCTAATGTAATGTAGTTTGTGCTCTTGAGGGCCAGGAAGACCGAAATGCTGAGCGCCCACTACGCAAACTATCCATGGCTGCCGACATGTCATCTTTGCTCTGTAACACATTCTTTCCCCTTGCAAATCTTCCTTCCTCCTCTGCTGAGTGTATCTTTCCTCCATTTATGCCAAGCAAGCCTCAGTTCACTGAGTCAGAATTGGCGGAAGATCTGCACATCTTCCACCGAGAGGCTCTTGCCTGGGGCCATTTTGGCCTCCTGTGAACACTTTTATGAGTGTTTTGGTTTCCTTTAACCTCTTAATGTTGCATCTCTTCTCCTGCTTGACCTGTTGATCCCAGAGAATGTTCCCTCCTTCCTTGCTAGCCATTAAAGCTTCACTGCAGCATCACAGAGGCCTCTTGCGTGTTTTTTCTCCTGCTTTACTGGTTCTCAGCTCACCTTTCATGAAGTGCAACTGGCAATCACAAATATGTCTCCTTGATATGTGTCTGATCCTGTCCGACACCCATCTGCGCTGACCCCTATTAGCTTATCCTGCCTGAAAGTCCCTGCCAAGACAGGCACTGCTCGGGCGGAAGGAGGGATTCCCAGCTACTCCTTGGAAGCTGTTTCTGCAGTTCCAAGGTGTCCAGTCGTGATGAAGTCAGCAGAAAGAGGACTCAGGAATGGGGTTAGGGGCGTTGAGTTTAGTTTGCATTTAAAGGTGAATCTGTCTAATTCATAATTTGCAATTTGACATAATAGCCAAAACACGTCACCCTTCAAAATACACCCTTGTATGAAGGTGTGATGCTGTTCCCCAAGCAAGCAATGTTTTGAAAGAAAGAAAAACCCGTATGTCAAGATGAAAGAGTGCATAAAATGAAGAGATTAGTGAATTATGTTAACATACAAATCTGGATTATATCAGTGGACTTTGATTGCAAAATTCCATGTCGAAATGTGGGGGATTGGGAGAATTTTGCATTGATGCTTATGAATTTTCACAAGGCTAAATAAATAAATAAATAAATAAATAAATAAAAAACTTCTGCAGACACGAAGGGAGCTGAATTCACATTTGGAAACAGTGAGAAACTGGGATTTCTAAAATTAACAGGTTGAAGGGACAAGCATTCCTAAGCTGTGACCAGAAGACCAGGACAATATTCAACCTTCCCCTACTATGTTCCAAAAGGTATCTTGCAGGCCAGGTTACACCTTGTCCCGGGAACGTGCTTTGCTTCATTTGGGCTCAGCTTCACCTTGGATGATGTTCTCTGTGTTCCTTTTAATGGAGTTCAGGGTGTTCTCTTGACTCCTTCAGGCTTCAGAAGCATCCTCTCCTTCCCTCTCTCAAAGGCCTGCTCACCAATACGTAATCTCTGCTCCAAACATTTGCAGGGTCATTGTAACAGCATAAAAAAGGCCTTGAACACTGACAGTTCCAGGAATCACGGAACATTGTCCTCCCCAAGAATTCTGGGAAATGTAGCTTACCCCTCACAGAGCTATGATTCCCAGCACCCTTAGCCAGCTATAGGGACCAGAGTCTTTTGAGGCAGAAAATGTCCTTCACCTGCAAACTCCTACCACAACCCAACACTGTGTGCTGTGACCTGAGTCCTTTTGTACTCAAATTTAGCTGCCATATCTGCCCCGGTAACATGGATAAGAAAGTCACCAGATTTAGCCAGGTGGGGCATGAGTCAGCATTACAAACTTATGTGGAATTAACCCAACAAACACTTTCCCTAATGCTGCCCTCCTTTAGTTTTTTGCCACCCCCACCCCCAGTTTACTCTGAATGCTTTCCAAACCTCCTAGAAGTTGGTGTAAGTAGCATGAGCTAGACACCAGAACGAGAGACAAAATGAACTTTGAATTAATGTTTCGATCTATTAAAGGGACAATATGTACAGGAAGGAATGTGGATATTTATATTAGGGTCTTCATAGTACCTGATTAGAGTTTCTGAAGCCTCAGGAGACACCATTGCTGACACCAGTCACAAAGTGGCTTCACCCTCTAGCCATGTTGCGTGGCGAGTTCCCGCCTCCCCCATGGAAATAAAGACACGGGACACCAGTATTTTAGGTTAATGGGCAAAATTAGGCCACAACTTTACTGATTACAGGAATTGAGCTGTATTGGCTTAGGCATTGGTCCTATCGACTAACTGGCTTCAGCCTGATTGCTAGAAGACCGGCAAGGGTTAACCACCAGTAGTGGGAGTCCTGCTGATGTACATCAAGTAGGAGCTCCCCCGGGGTCACCGCTCGGGGGCGTGCCTTAGGCCCAAACCTCCATAGGCTTCGGACAGGGCAACACCCCCTGGAATCCTTTACTGGACTACCCTTCGATATGGGGGAAGGTGATGGCGCTTCCTCCCCCCCACTCATCTGCATAACAATACCCTTACCAATGCCTAACCGCCAATGCCGAGGAAGTTGTTACGATTTGCTACGAGGTAGGCGAAAAACCCAATGGCTGGTGCCAATTTGCCAAGTTGAAAAAAATCCTGCCAGGCCCCTTAATGACGACCAAGCGAGGTCCATAGCAAGGTCAAGGAACAAAAACCTTAAAGGGCGGGAGGGTGGGAAACCGGAGCAGCTGGGGCGCTGGAGCAGAGAAAGAGGGAAATCCTCAGGCGCGCCGGCCCTAAATAGCGCGGGCCACGCCTCCCGGGCCAGCCGATTGGCTGGCAAGGGACATGACGCGCCTGAGGATTCCCTGCTCTCACAGGGAATGCAAGCCAGCCCCTGCACATGTGGGGGGAGGGCGTGAAGGCCGCAACCCCACCTCCTCTCCAGCTCGGAAGTGGCTTTCCCTAAATCCCCACGTTGGCCAGATAGTCCTGCACCCTCTCCCACCTGGACCAGTGTGGATGAATTGACTTGATCCAGGCTCCTCCCAGTTAAATAAGTTTTCTCTTCTTTCTCACCTCCCAAGACTGCTCAAGAAGGACTTCTGCTACGCATGCTTGCAGGGTATTTTAACAGTACAAGGCCTCAAACGTTCACAGTATATTTTCCCATCGAAGGATTTTGGGAAATGCAGTTTACCCCTCACAGAGCTACGATTCCCAGCTGTCTGACAGAGCCCATCGTTTTTAAAACTGTGCTGTGAATGTGCTCGAAAGGTAAGATGTGTGTTCCTCTGTGGCCAGGATAACATATGCTCCAAACATTACGCTAAAGGAGCATGAATGATTCAGGAAACACCCCAAGTCCCATTAAGAGGAACATCAAGAATATCCAAGATGAAGTTGCGGAAAAACAAAGCTAAACAGCTTCATGAGCAAAGGGGTGGCTGACATGAAAGGTAATTTATTGGAACATGGTACATTTAGTCCTCCTGGTGGTGCAGCAAGAAAGCTGCAAGCGCATTAAGTTCCTAGACATTAGTGCATGGGTAGGCAAACTAAGGCCTGGGGGCCAGATCTGGCCCAATCCCCTTCTCAATCTGGTCCGTGGATGTCATTTGCTGCACTTAGCAGAAAAGCACTCCCGGCAGCCAGCCATAAATTCCTTTCTTTATTTTCTTCTGACACGATTACATGCAGAATAAAGAAAGCGACCCGTCTCTCATGATGCGTTGCTCTAACTACTTTCTCTTTTCCCTCTCCCTCGAGACCAACAGAGCCAACAGCGCCGCCCCTTCCATTTTCCCCTGTGATGTGGATCCCCCTCTCTCTGAAGCACCCCTTCCTCCCCAGACTCACTATCCTCTTCTCTGTCATCTGAGGAGGACTCAGTACTGGGCAGTGGAGATCGTTCCCTGTATCCTCTAATTCTTTCCTCCCTCGCTGCCTGCAGTTCCCTGACAGTGGATGGTCCAAGAATCAGCCTGCTTTTACATGAGTGGAATGCGTCCTTTTATTTTATATGCCTCTCTGGGTTATTTGTGGGGCCTGCCTGGTGTTTTTACATGAGTAGAATGTGTGCTTTTATTTGAAATGCACCTCTGGGTTGTTTGTGGGGCATAGGAATTTGTTCATTTTTCCCCTTCAAAATATAGTCCGGCCCCCCACAAGGTCTGAGGGACAGTGAACTGCTGAAAAAGTTTGCTGACCTCTACATTAGCACATAGAATCATGGAAGGGACCCCGAAAGCCATCTCCTCCAGCCCCCCAGGGAATCTCAACACATAGTCCCCCATCCAATCTGAAACCATACGGGACCCAGCTTAGCTTTGCAAAGTAATTAATTGGTTGGGGACCTGCATCACAAATTCATAAAAGGTAAAGGACCCCTGACAGTTAAGTCTGGGGTTGCAGCGCTCATCTAGCTTTACAGGCCGAGGGAGCTGGCGTTTGTCCGCAGACAGTTTTTCCGGGTCATGTGGCCAGCATGACTAAGCCGGAGCAGTACCTATTTATCTACTTGCACTTTTTGGGGTGCTTTCAAACTGCTAGGTTGGCAGGAGCAGGGACCGAGCAACGGGAGCTCACCCCGTCATGGGGATTCAAACCGCTGACCTCCTGATCGGCAAGCCCTAGGGTCAGTGGTTTAGACCACAGCACCATCCTCATCCCCACAAATTCATACAAATGTGCAATTCGAAGGTTGGTGTTTTTCAGTTCTCATACCATTTTTGGAAACTGAATCTGAATCTGTTGAATGGTCTCTTTAAATTTGAAGGTTCATTATTGTTTCACAAGATGTGTATGTCTTTAAGGGCCCGAACAAATAATGTGACCTGGTTTTACAGCTGTGAAGCAGTGTAGCAGGTGGTAATTAAACTGTTGTGTATGGTATTTTACATGGGTTCTCTCTGTGCTTTGAAGAAAATATGTTGGCATGGGGTCACTAATTTGACTACCTTTACCCCACCTAGATTCGCTTGATGTTCCTAGCAATTCAGATGCAACTTGACTCCAATGTTATGTGTTTGGATGAATTACTGTCATTTCAGCATCCTCCTTTGCTTAGATTCAAACCATTCCCCATTCCCGCTCTAGGGACGACCCTCTGCTAGAAGGTCGGACACATTAAAAGGAGCTCCCTGTCTTCTGAATGTAATGCTGAATGTGGGAAGGGGTATTGCTGGCTACCAGCCACCATGGTTATGCTTTCCCCTCCACGACTGGAGGCAGCATGTTTCTGAACAAAAGTTCTGGAAATCACAAGAGATTTCCTGTGCCTGATCCAGCCAGCTCTTCTTAGGTTCTTTTTAAAATTGTTGTTTAACCTGTCACCCATCTCTTTCCCTTGTGTCCCAGGGCAGGCTACAAGATTAAACACTTACACTTATTTCGATGGGAATCCACATCTTTCTGAAAGTATCCTTGAAAATGTTCTCATTTCAGGTTCTCCAAGACTCCTCCAAGATGTCCACTGTCAGCATGGGATTCACCCTTAAGGCGCCGATGATGCCAGACATGGAACCAATTTTCCTTCCTTTTCGTTTTATAGTATTGGCTGATGACGTCATGATGTTTTGAGGATTTGCTTCTGCTGCTTAATTGGATATCCTAGATGTTCTCATGTTTAGAAGAGAATGCAGTTTTAATGTCACTCAGAATATGGATCCTAGAATAGCCCACGTTCCCCACCCTAAAGGAAAGCCCCCAGCTGGAAACTGAAATAGCAAACCTGGAGATGGTTCGTAATCTCGGAGGCCAGCCAGGTCTCCGCGATGACAGGGATGCCATCTTTTCTGACATCCGTAGCCGCCCACACCTCATCTTTGCTCTGTCCCACATGACTCCTTCCTTACAAATTTTCCTTCTAGCTCTGCTGACTGTGTATCTTTCCTCCATTTGCGCCAAGCAACCCTCAAGAGCTGCACATCTTCCCCTGAGGATTCCCGTCTGGGGCCGTTTTTAGCCGGCTGGGCCAGGGCAAAGGGAAGGATGAGATGCATTCCCTATGCAACCGTGAGATGAATTTTTACAGAGATCCTGGGAAGGCAGCTCAGTCTGCAGGACTGTAGGAGGGTCTGTTAATTGGGGAGAAGGCGTTTGACCAGAATGAGGGATGAGAAAGGGGTGGCAGGCAGGACGCAGGCTTGTCACGGAGAAACAGGCGCCCCCTTTGCAGCTGGAATCAGACAAAGCTGCCCAGATGCACAGACAGCAGAAAAATTGTTTTGCGAGTATCATCCTTAAAAGCCTGCCGGTGTGTGTGTCAACTGTCGGGATTTCCATAGCTTCTGTTCAGTTATGAACCTGCTCCCTTGCTCATGTATTGACTTCTAAGCTTGCGCTAATAGCCTGAATAAAGATGCTTTTCTTCCTTCCTTCCTCTTCTTTTAAAAAGCGTTTATTAATTTTCCAATAAGAACATCCAATTAACATATCAAATCCAATCCAATAAAGATAAAAAACTAAAATAAAAAAGTCCAATTGTCTTCCAAATTGTAATCTTGTTTTTTTTGACTTCCCGCGGTCTGAATTCCAAAGCATTTCCCACATCCTCATAGTCCTGCCTCTTGTCATCAGTTCCATATCATGATTTTATCCACCTTTCTTCCTTTCAAGCAAGAGTCGTGGCGTGTTTGGGGATGGGAGCCCAACGTCAGCCTTGTCTCCAGTCCTCCCAGTCCTACCTGGAGACGCTGCTGGTTTGCCAGACATGTGCTCTGCCAATGGAGTTTGATGCTCCTACTCATCTGGCTGGTTTCCCTTGTTAATTAGTCGGTGCACTCATTAGCGCTTCTCAGGCATGATCTACACCTTTAAAAGCAATAGTAATGATACATAACAGCTCAGTCTCTAGCAGGCAGCTCGGCACCTTTGATTACAGAGGGTGCCTTGCCAAGGAAGCATTTCCTCAGCTGTTCATTCCTGAGGGGAAATTATGTTGTTCTCTAAAATTGGGGTCGGTGTGGAAAGTGTCTCCTGAAAGCAGACAGTTCAAAAAATATCGGAAACCCCCCGTCCTGCGAAATACTGATCAGTTACTTCTAAATTATCAACTCATGGTTTGGGGATTAATTACGGTTGCCGTATTCCCCAAAGTGAAAATCTGGACAGAGCTGTTGAGCTGCTTTTTTTGTGGGGAGTTTCAAAGTTGTTGAGGTGTTTCTTGTTTGTTTTGTTTGAACATCTGGAAAAGCTCTGGGGGCTTTATTATTACAGTACTATTAAACTTACCATAAGTCTAGATTTTCCCGAACATTCAGCAAGAATCTGCCCAGCCGACATTTTGCTTAGCGATTCCGCACCGTATGGCAGCCCTAGAATAAGAAGGCAGCAAAAATGGATTTTGCAAGTCCTTGTGGTCATGAAAACACATATGCTTTGAGCCTGGAAGGATAAATACCTACTTACTTAATATTAATTTATTCATTTCATGAGATTACTCTACTGCTGGATTGTAACAGAAGAGTTAAGAAAGCCGGAGGGGACAAGGGTTATCAAGCGAATGGCTGCTACCTGAAATCTTCCGTTTTCCCTCCCTTTTTTTTTTACCTCAGGAAGGTCGCCCCCAGCGGCAACATGGCTGCCCCAGCCTCCTTTTTACCTCCTCAGTGCCTCAGAGCAGACACATGGCAGAAGGCTGACTCCTCTATTCTTCTAGCAGATTAGAACCCAAGCGATCAAATAAAACACATATAGTTTGTGGTTGTGGTTGTTTTCTGAGGCATGGAGAACAACAGCAGCAAAAATTAAATAAGGGTCCATAGTGGTGGTGGCATTTATCAAACAAATGGCTCCCACTTCAAATCCTCCTGCAAAAAAACCCCGAGCCTCTTCTGTTTTCCTTCTTCCCCCCATTTTTTTACCTCAGGAACGTCAGCCCCCAAAAGTGTGGCTGCTCCAGTCTACATTTCCCCCTCAGTCCTTCAGAGGAGCCACAAGAGAGAGGGAAAATGATGGCTCCCCTCGGCATTTTAGGTCTCTGAAATGAGCCACTTCCCCTCACAAGAGCTGAAATGGCCTCAGATGTGCAGTGAAGAAGTCACAAATTGTCCTATCGTGGTGGGAAGGACTCTCTGCCTCCCTGTGGGAAGCGGGAGCGGCCCTTTGGCTGTGGGGCTCAAGATGGCGGCTGGAATCCATTACTGTATGAAGGAAAGGCTCTGGGCCTCAGTCGTTTGGCACGGGGAAGAGAGAGATGTTCCCTAAGAGGCTGGTGTCTCTCCTTCTGGGGAAGTCGGAAGTCTAAAGGCCCATACATACCCTCCAACATTTCTCCAATGAAAATAGAGATGTCCTATGCCATTATTATTATTATTATTATTATTATTATTATTATTATTATTATGCCTCTCCCATCTGACTGGGTTGCCCCAGCAGTTCTTGGTGGCTTCCAACATATATGCGGTAAGCATTCAACATTAAAAAACTTCCCTATACAGAGCTGCCTGCAGATGTCTCCTAAATGTTGTACAGCTCCTTATCTTCCTGGCTCAGGGGTTGCATAACTCCATAGCCATGAGCCACAAGAGATGGGCGTAAGAGATGCATGGAAGAAGGCACAGAGAGTCCCATAGTCCTGGGAAGAGCCTTTTGCCTCTGTGGGAAGCGGAAACGGCCCTTTTGCTGTGGGCTCAAGATGGCCGCTGGAATCCACTGTAAAGGAAAGGCTCTGGGCCTCAGCCATTTGCCACAGGGACTAGAGAGCTGTTTCCTCAAAGGCTCTTGTCTCTCCTTCAGTGGAAAACAGAGAACCGCTCTGAAGCCCCACAGCAATGTTCCATGGAGAGGACTAGTGGCTCCAAGCCTGAGGAAAATGGCTGCCTGCTTCTCCCTCTCGCACAAGTTTTGTTGTTGAGTTGTTTAGCCGTGTCCGCCTCTTCGTGACCCCCTGGACCAGAGCACGCCAGGCACTCCTGTCTTCCACTGCCTCCCGCAGTTTGGTCAAACTCATGTCTGTAGCTTCGAGAACACTGTCCACCATCTCATCCTCCGTCGTCCCCTTCTCCTTGTGCCCTCCATCTTTCCCAACATCAGGGTCTTTTTCAGAGAGTCTTCTCTTCTCAGGAGGTGGCCAAAGTCTTTTTTCCCCCCAGTAAATATTTTTATTGAGTTTTAACAAATAAAACAAAATACAATAAAACAAAATACAAAAACAAAAAGAATACAAAGTCACAAAATACGGTACAAAAATACAAACATTAAACACAACAAAAGAAGAAAAAAAAGAAAAAAGAGATAAAAACACATGTAATAACAAAAAACAAAAATTCCCTCTTTCTTAATTTCTCATCTTCAATTAACTTATTTTCCCGACTTCCTCACGTCTCCCATTCTTGTGTCCCTTTTAAAAATTAATTCAGCAAATTCATATCCTATTAATTTATCTATTATTGATCCAATCTTACATTTTACTTTGTTGCTAGAACCCCTGCGGTTCATTTCAATGTCATCAACATTCAAAAATTTTACAATGTTACTGCAAATAAATTTTAAATTTCCTCCAATCTTCCTCCACCGACTCCTCTCCCTGGTCTCGGATTCTGCCAGTCATTTCCGCCATCTCCATATAGTCTATTAGTTGCATCTGCCAGTCTTCCATGGTGGGTAAATCTTGTGTCTTCCAATGCTTTGCGATGAGGATTCTTGCTGCTGCTGTGGCATACATAAAAAAGGTTCTGTCCATTTTTAACACCGATTGGTCCACTATGCCCTTCTTGCAGTCCATGGGACTCTCAAGGGTCTCCTCCAGCACCACAATTCAAAAGCATCCATTCTTCGGCGATCAGCCTTCTTTATGGTCCAGCTCTCACTTCCATCCATCACTACTGGGAAAACCAGAACTTGAACTATACGGACCTTTGTTGGCAAGGTGGTGTCTCTGCTTTTTAAGTGTGTGGCAAAGGACTGCGCTGAGATGAGAACAGGGTGGAAAGGAAGGGCAGTGCTCTGCTCCTCATACCCTGAAGAAACAACTCCCAGAGCCGGCCCTACCATTGGGCAGAGTGAACCAGAGGACGATGGGAGAAACTTGTAGTGGTTTTATTTATTTATTTGATAATAATTTTTATTAGTTTTCAATTACAATAACCCAGTGCTTTTTTCCCCTGCGGGGATGCAGTGGTACGCATTCCCCTAAACATTTTGTGAATCTAAGTTTGGCCTCATTGAGGAGCAGTATTTCAGCATGAGTAGGAAAATGAGAGTACCCCTAAACATTTTTTTTAGAAAAAAGCTCTGCAATAATCCAAGAATAACCTCATTATAAAAATGCCAATTTAGAATACAATTACTAATACCAATCCTTCAGGTACCAAATTATATCATTTAAATGCCCCCCCCCCGTGTGCTAGAATTGATGGTTTGATGATTTACTTTATTTCTGCGTTCCAAAATCTTTTCAATTACACTCTGGTCAAAATAAAAATCCCTTATATAACAACTGCAATATTCCACACATTAAATGGTTTATAAAACCACAGGTGGGGCACTCAAACTATATCCTCGCTCTTCCTGTGTGTGGCAATTATTCTGCTCCTCATACCCAGGAGTTGCTGTTTACCATTCTGGAAATCGGAATGGGGTGAAAAGGCATTTTCTCATCCCACTGGAATGCCGCCCCAGTTCTTCATCAAGACAGCCACCAGTCTGTGTTACTGGAATCCCCCAGAAGGCAGACGCCTCCAGAGAAAAGACAAAACAATTTTCACAATACATAATTAAACTGCGGAACTCCCTCCCACAGGAGACAGCGATGGCCGCCAATTTGGATGGCTCTGAAAGGCGATGAGGCAGTTTCGTGGAGGATAATAAGGCTATCAGTGGCTACTGGCCATGGAGCCTGCCTTCTCCTCCTCTGCATTCTGCCTCTGGGAAGAGCATTGCTGCTGCGCTCTGGTCCTGCTTCTCAGAAGATGTGAGAAATAATATATTGTTGCCTATTCGTTGTTTATGTTTTATTCATACATTTATTTGAGCCCACACATTTCATTAATCCATAGCTTGGCCATGTTTGCACAAGATGCTTCTAAGCAATTGTTTACCTTAACATTAGCAATTATTGATTCCCTTTTTTATTCTTTATTTGCCTCTCATAAACAAACAAACAGACAGACAGGCAGACAGACAGACAGACAGACATATGCCTGCTAGGCTACTGGGCATAGAAGCGAAGCTGATGGCTTAGGGTGATAAAAGTAACCACAAGAACATTGCAAGGTACACATTGCAAGGTACGCAGGATGTAGCTAGCGGCTGTGAACATGAACATATCTACATACCTGTTGGTTAAGCACCTGTCTTTATCTGATAAGAAACTGACTTGACCTTATATGAAGGAACAGTCAGCGGTTAGGGCAGGCATAGGCAAACTCAGCTCTCCAGATGTTTTGGGACTACAACTCCCATCATCCCTGACCACTGGTCCTGTGAGCTAGGGATGATGGGAGTTGTAGTCCCAAAACATCTGTAGGGCCGAGTTTCCCTATACCTGAGTTAGGGGCATAGAAGATAGAACAGCTTGTGGTCAGCGGTACATAATTTAAGACCACTCTGCAGTAAAGACGTTCTGCTGATGCTGCAATAAAACTCTCTGCTGAGGGAGAAGCAGGCGGCCATTTTCCTCGCGAGAGCAACGGCTTGGAGCCACTAGTCCTCTCCATGTGACATTGCTGTGGGGCTTCAGAGCGGTTCTCTGTTTTCCACTGAAGGAGAGACAAGAGCCTTTGAGGAAACAGCTCTCTAGTCCCTGTGGCAAATGGCTGAGGCCCAGAGCCTTTCCTTTACAGTGGATTCTAGCGGCCATCTTGAGCCCACAGCAAAAGGGCCGTTTCCGCTTCCCACAGAGGCAAAAGGCTCTTCCCATGACTTTGGGACTCTCTGTGCCTTCTTCCATGCATCTCTTACGCCCATCTCTTGTGGCTCATGGCTATGGAGTTATGCAACCCCTGAGCCAGGAAGATAAGGAACTGTGCAACATTTAGGAGACATCTGCAGGCAGCTCTGTGTAGGGAAGTTTTTTAATGTTGAATGCTTACTGTATATATGATGGAAGCCACCAAGAACTGCTGGGGCAACCCAGTCAGATGGGAGAGGCATTGTTAAGTCGTGGGTTGACATAGCAGCCGGCACAGCGATTTCTTCAAGTAGCTCTTTATTATGGTAAGCTGGAATAGAACTGACTGCGAACAGCTCAGCCGGCCTGTATTTATAGGCAGCCGGCTGTCAACATTGTAACCACAACAGCCCAGAGTTCCCGCCTAAAATAACTGGCACGGACCTGAGTGAAAACTATCTACAGACCTGAGTGAAAACTATATACAGTATCCCCCTGTTGGCCCAGGGTGAAACTACACTACATAACACCCCTCCCCACCGAGATAAGGCGTTAGTTACAATCGTAATGGTTTCCTTATATACAGCACTACGCGTAATGGTTCAATTAGGCACAAAAGCATATCGGTTACATTTCCCATACTTAGACCAACAGTGATACCTGTCCAACAACATAGTCCTTTAAATAAGTTGGGCGCTTGGAAGCTCTGCCAGACCGCCGGGGACTGGTAGCCAAGTCCGGAGGGCCACACAGTTCTCGCTGAGGCTGTGGTGCGACCCTAGGTGGCGTTGGAACCAACTCCCCTGGATCCGCTGCTGTGGGTGGAGCCTCCGCAAGTGGAGTGGTCTGAGTCTGTTCTGAAACGGCTTGGTTCGGCTCCACGCTGGCAGTTTGCGAGGGAGGTGTAGGTGGGGCCTCGCCATCTGTACGTGTCTCTTCTGGAGCCGCAAGCGCAGTTGGGGGCACCTCGGTAGTGTCCAAGTCCCCAACCCTGCGCCTAAGCTGGTCTATGTGCCGTCGCCACAAGCGTCCGTCTTCGAGTGCCACCTGGTACGAGCGAGGTCCAGTGACTCCCACTACTGTGGCTGGCACCCAAGGGATGTCCCCCACATAGTTCCGGGCAAAGACCTGGTTTCCTGGGACAAATGACCGTGGTGCGTTGGCACAGCCTGGGGGTTCAGCCACGGCAAAGTCTGGGTGTAGCCGGTCGAGCGGTGACCTGAGGCGGCGGCCCATAAGCAGTTCAGCAGGACTCCTCCCTGTGGCCGCATGAGGGGTGATGTGTTGCACGAACAAGTATTCGGCGACCCGCTCATGCCAGTCTCCCCGGTCCAGGCGCGCCAGTGCCTCTTTTGTCGAGCGCACCATTCTTTCCGCTTGCCCGTTGCTGGATGGATGAAAAGGTGCCGTTAGGGCATGGCGGATGCCCAGTCCCAAAAGATACCGCTCAAACGTGCCTGACGTGAACTGCGGTCCGTTGTCAGAGACAAGGACATCAGGACACCCATGCGTTGCAAACAGGCCTCGCAGCACCCGGATGACAGCTTCGGTAGTGGTGGAATAGGCGTCCACCACTACCATAAAGGTCCGGCCGTGAAAGGGGCCAGCCAGATCGATGTGCACCCTCGACCAGGGTGTCTTTGGCGTCTCCCAGGTGTGTCCCTTAGCTGCCGGTGGTGCAGGCCTCGACTCCTGGCACGCTTGACAGGCGGACACCCAGGCAGTGATGGCATCGTCCATATTAGGCCACCAGACGTAACACCGAGCCAACGCCTTCATTTTGACAATTCCCGGGTGGCCAACGTGCAGAGCCTCCAGGACGCGCTGACGGAGTCCCTGGGGAATCACGACGCGGTCTCCCCACAGCAGACAGCCGCGATGAGCTGAGAGTTCATGTTGTCTGGTTGCGAAGGGCTGGAACTCCGATGCAAAAGGCCCTTGTGGCCACCCCCTCCACACCCAGTTGAGCACCCGGCTGATGGTGCGATCCTGGGCAGATGCGGAGGCCACAGTGGCAGCCGATACAGGCGCTGCCGGAAGATCCTCAATCAGAAGGAGCGATGAAGCTGGAGCCGGGTCTTCCACAAATGCTGGAAGAGGGCAACGGCTGAGGGCGTCGGCATGGCCCATCGATTTCCCCGGGCGATGGATGAGCCGGTAGTGGTAGGCAGCCAGGAAAACAGTCCAGCGCAGCATGCGTGGTGAGAGGACCGGTGGAGTTGGACGATCACCGGCGAGGAGGCCCAGGAGTGGCTTGTGGTCAGTGATGAGGTCAAAAGTCCTGCCATAGAGGTATTCATGGAACCTCTTCACTCCAGCCACAAGTGCCAATGCCTCCTTGTCGAGCTGGCTGTAATTCCGTTCCATCGGAGATAGTGTCCTGGAAAAGTAGGCGAGCGGTGCTTCTCTTCCATCTGGAAAACGGTGACTAAGGACAGCACCGATGCCAAAAGGTGAGGCGTCGCAGGCAAGGACCAGCGGCCTGGATTCACTGTACTGTACCAGCACACTGTCTGAAGAAAGGAGAGCCTTGACCGCGTTGAAGGCCGCCGTCTCCCGATGACCCCAGGCCCAAGGCGTCTTAGTGCTAAGGAGTCGATGGAGAGGCTCAGCCACTGTGGCTTTGTGGGGCAGAATGCCCCCCGGTGGGTGACGATCGTCTGGGCTTCAGCAGTGGCATCATCGACTGGCAGTTGTTGATAGGCTTGGGCAAGGTCCAGCTTAGCGAAGACCTTACCCTCACCCAGGGAATGCAGCAGGTGTTGGACAACAGGAACCGGATAAGCGTGCTGCTGAAGTGCCTTGTTGATCGTGCACTTGTAGTCAGCGCAGATTCTCACCGACCCATCTGGCTTGACAGGCGTGACGATGGGGGTTTCCCACTTTGCGTGGTCAACCGGCTCCAAAACTCCTTGGGCGATCAGTTTGTCCAGTTGTTCGTCCACCTTAGCCTTGAGAGCAAAGGGAACCCGGCGTGGCTTTAGCTTGATGGGGGCGACTTGTGGATCAAGGCTAAAGGAGATGGGCGTACCTGTATATTGGCCCAAGGTGCCGTCAAAAACCTCGGCAAAGTCTTTGACCAGACCCTCAGTCTCTGCGTTAGAGATGCAGTTGATGCCGGTGACTTCCAGGCCGAGGGCATCAAACCAGTCTAGCCCTAGGAGGCTTGGCCGCTGACCTTCGACCACCACCAACCGGAGCAGGCCCGAAAAATCCTTGAAGGCGATCCGGAACCGGCCAACGCCTACCACGGGAATGTCGTTTCCCTGGTAGTCTCTCAGGTGTACGCGGTGAGAGTCGAGTTGCCTTTTGGACACTCTGGGTACCAGTCTTTTGATGGTGCTCCATGACACGATGGACAGGGCAGACCCGGTGTCGATCTCCATGTCACATGGAGCTCCTTCAATGAGCACCGTGACGTTCAGCTTGCGTCGCGTAGGCGAGTCGGTTTGGCCAATCATGGTTCCAGACGGGCAGCGGCAGTTGGTGAGAGCGAAACAACTTTCCTTGGCAGACTGGAGTGAAGACTTGGACTTGCGAGTCGATGAAGGGGGGGTGTCAGACGGAGCCGATCGGCAGACCTTAGCGATGTGGCCCCTTCTGGAACACTTCCTACAGATGGCATCTCTGAATCGACACTTGGCACGGGAATGGTTGCCTCCGCAGCCAGCACATTTCGGTTGGCCCTTGGACTTCTGTTGGAACTTCCTGCGCTCCCGCTTTGTCTGGTGCACGTCATCGTCTTCACTGGAGGATGCCTCCTCACTGCTGGCCTCTTCATGATGCACCGGAACTGGCTCCCTAGCAAGACGCGGGCTGCTGGACTTGCGGATCTCCTGGGCGGAGCGTTCAGCAGCTTCTGAGGCCACAGCTTCCTCAATGGCTTTCTGTAGCGTGAGGTCTGGCTTGGCTAGGAGGCGCCGTTGCAGATGGATGTCCCGGACCCCGCAGACGATTCGATCCATCAGGGCATCGTCTAAGTCTCGGAACTCACAGTGCATTGCAGCCTGTCGCAGGGCGGTGGTGTAGTTGTTGATTGACTCCCCCTCTGCCTGGTTCCGGTGGTAGAACGCATGGCGGGCAGCAATCTTGGACGGCTTTGGTGCATAGTGGTTGCGGAGCTTCTCTTGGATCGTGTCCCATGGTGTTGCCTGGACTGCTTCAGGCGCAACCAACGCTCGGGCCGTCTCAAACACCTCAGGCCCACAGAGGCTGAGGAATAGGCCCCGCTTCCGATCCTTTGATACTGCTGTCAGCTCGTTGGCTTGGAGGTAGCAGTCGAACCGAGCGAGGTAGGAGTCCCATGATTCAGAGGCTGGCGCAAACGGCGGTAGAGGCACAAGTGAAGCCATGATTCCGATGCCGGCGTGAAGGGCGATGGATGGAACACAGTGCTCTAGCCAGAACAGTCAGCTCTGAATTGGTTCTGCCCAGTGATTTCGCTCAGTGATTTCGCTCTGTGATTCAGCTCAGTGATTCAGCTTAGTTCAGAGGCTGGCCGCATCTGGCTGTGCTCTGATGTCCATCTATCCCACCTTCGTCGCCAGTGTTAAGTCGTGGGTTGACATAGCAGCCGGCACAGCGATTTCTTCAAGTAGCTCTTTATTATGGTAAGCTGGAATAGAACTGACTGCGAACAGCTCAGCCGGCCTGTATTTATAGGCAGCCGGCTGTCAACATTGTAACCACAACAGCCCAGAGTTCCCGCCTAAAATAACTGGCACGGACCTGAGTGAAAACTATCTACAGACCTGAGTGAAAACTATATACAGTATCCCCCTGTTGGCCCAGGGTGAAACTACACTACATAACAGGCATAATAATAATAATAATAATAATAATAATAATAATAATGGCATAGGGCATCTCTATTTTCATGTTGGAGGGTATGTATGGGCCTTTAGAGGAGTTCTCTGACTTCCCCAGAAGGAGAGACACCAGCCTCTTAGGGAACATCTCTCTCTTCCCCGTGCCAAACGACTGAGGCCCAGAGCCTTTCCTTCATACAGTAATGGATTCCAGCCGCCATCTTGAGCCCCACAGCCAAAGGGCCGCTTCCGCTTCCCACAGGGAGGCAGAGAGTCCTTCCCACCATGATAGGACTCTTTGTGACTTCTTCACTGCACATCTGAGGCCATTTCAGCTCTTGTGAGGGGAAGTGGCTCATTTCAGAGACCGGAAATGCCGAGGGGAGCCATCATTTCCCCTCTCTCTTATGGCTCCTCTGAAGGACTGAGGGGGAAATGTAGACTGGAGCAGCCACACTTTTGGGGGCTGACATTCCTTTTTTAAAAAAATAATAATAATTTTTATTGATTTTCCAACCATTTGAACACAATAAAACAGAAAAAACGAAAAAGAAAAAGCGAAGAAAAAACGTAAGATTAACAAAACAAGACACAAACCATGTAAAACACAAAACAATTTCAATATCTAAACTTTCATTCCCTTATTTCCACGAACTCCTCACGCCTCCCTTTCTGTATTCCACTTCTATTAATTGTTTCTGCAATTCCTTTTCATCTTCCTCTGTTTTCTATCCTATAATTATCTTAACATATTCTAATCTTATTTTTCCCTTTAATACTCTATTTCAATTTATACTTAATTCCTTATAACATTTCTACTAAAGCCATATAACTTCATTCCAACATTTTTCTAACATTCATTATTTTTACAATATTTCTATACATAGTCTTAAACTTTTTCCAGTTTTCTTCCACCGACTCTTCTCCCTGGTCTCGGATTTCTGCCAGTCGTTTCTGCCAATTCCATATAGTCCATCAACTTCATCTGCCATTCTTCCCGGATAGATAAATCTTTTGTCTTCCAGTACTTTACAATGAGTATTCTTGCTGCTATTGTTGCATACATGAGACAATTTCTATCCTTCTTTAACACCAATTGACCGACCATGCCCAGGAGAAAGACCTCTGGTTTCTTCAAAAGGGTATATTTAAATACCTTTTTCATTTCGTTAAGAATCATCTCCCAGAGTGTCTTAATCCTTGGGCATGTCCACCAAAGGTGAACTCTAATCCTCAAATTTGTCTGTTTTTCCTTAAATTCAGTCATAGCGAGCGTCAACTTATGTTCATCAAATTGCCTCTGTAGGGCTGGGGCTCTCTTTCTCTTTCTCTCCAGTTGTGTTTCTGTACCTTCAACAGCAACAGCTTTTTCCTTGACTTCCTCCACAGCTTGCCATATCAAAATAGGTTCTTGTATCAATTTCTGGGTGGTTTCTGTATTGGTATTGTCCATACTCCCTGCATTCAAGTCAACCTCAACAATTGAAACATCCACCTTCGCATTTATCCTGTCCATTTTCCTGTGAAGCTGATCCAATGAGTCATTTATCTTATATAATGCCGCCACCAAAGCCTCTTCTGTCAACATTCCTCTTAGTTTCTAATATACTAGTACAGAGACAGCAACAAAAAGAAGAGGAGGGCTTAATAATAAACCTCTCCAGCTTTTTCCCTGGCCTCCTCCGCAGTTTGCCGTATCGAAATAGGTTCCTGTGTCAATTTCTGGGTAGTTTCTATATTAGTATTATTTATACTTTCTATATTTAAGTTAGTTTTAATGATTGAAACATCCACTTTCGCATTTATCGTGTCCATTTTCCTGTGAAGCTGATCCAATGAATCATTTATCTTAAATAATGCCGCCACTAGAGCCTCTTCTGTCAACATTTCTCTTGGTTTACATATACTGGTACAAAGGCTCAGAAAAAGCCGGGGGGGGGGCTGATGGTGAACCTCTCCTGGATTGTTGCCAAGTCCTCCCAGACCTTCATGCTTTGTCAGCAGTTGACTGGTCTGTTTTTCCTCTTCCATTTACCATAACACTTAAAAGATCAAGGTCAGTCCCAGAGTCTCACAATTTTTAACTTGCAGCTGGAAATTCCCCTAGTCCAGCTCTTGTAAAGCAACCGGTTTCAAAGGCTTCCACTAGGGGGAAACAGTTTCTATTTGCAATAGTCAATAGTATCCTCTTTTAAACGATCTGAAAATTAGTTTCAAGTTAGTTTCAATTTTCAGTTACTTTTACTCCTTTTTAAAGCAGCCGGAAACAGTAGAAACAATGTATTTCTCTTGTTTAACTAGCTGTCAATGAACGTTCCAAAGTGCGTCAGACCTACTAGCAGCCCGTTTCCAGGGTCAGAGCGGCGGTGTTTTAGATCTCTTCGCTCTCTCCTGCAGGCATATTCAGTCCACAACTTCCCCCCCCCTTCTCCTGCCTCCAAAGGGGGGTTTTGTTCTTTACCGATGGAAATTTAATCTTTTACAAAAGACTTTCCAGGACTCCAGCTTGCAGCTTCATTGCCTCAGTCTATTTACAAAAGGGGGAGGCGGACTTCCTGTTTTGAACCTCCCCGCTTCGATACCAAATTATACTTTTAGAAATCCAATTCTCCCGTTTCAGCTCTACTCACAGGTAATTACTTTAAGGTCAAATTGTCCACAGGAAAAAGTCAGCGCTCTCCGGCAACGGCTGTGCGGCTTCGCTCCGTGGAAGAAGCAGACGATTCGAAGCACCGCGCCACTCACCCCACGTCGCTCCGGAGACCCAAAAATGGGTTTCCCCGCGAGTAGGGGAGGCGCAGAAGGTGCCCGCTGAATCCCACGTTAACAGGCTTCTCCCGCCTGTGATTTTTACGAGTCTCCACGTTCGCCGTGGCGGCCAGACCCAATTTTTCCATGGGGCAAATTCCTCCCGGTCAGAGGAATTCCGCCATTGCCGATGGCGCCAACCCGGAAGTCCTCAAGGATATCCTCTTTAAGGGATCCGGGGTGTGTGGATCCTGTCCAATGCCTGTCCCCCCCTCACAGTGCTACAATTCCCAGCACCCTTAAAGATCTACAGTGCCTAAGAATAATAATAATAATAATAATAATAATAATAATAATAATAATAATAATAATAATAATAATTTATTCATACCCCACCCATCAGGCTGGGTTTCCTCAGCCACTCTGAGCGGCTTCCAACAAAAGATTAAAATACAATAATTCATCAAATATTAAAGCCTTCCCTAAACTGAATTCTATGAAGAGGGAAAAGTGCTTTAAATGTGTTTCAACGATGAAGTTTGTCTGTAGCCATGATGCTCCACATGTGATGCTTCGGAAGCATGAAGGCTTAAGAAAAAAACCCAAATCCCATAAAGAGGAACACGAAGAACTTCCAAGATGAAGCTGATCCAAAAGAAAGCAAAGCAGTTTCCTGAGCCAAGACGTCGCCTGACATGAAAGATAGCATCTTACAACATAGTAAGATTGGTTTACATGGTCTGGGAGGGTGGCCAGGAGCATTCTGGTAAAGTCTAGACTTTATTGAGGTGGAGTATAATTAGCCAAATTAGTGACGCCATGTTGCCCGAAAAGTCCAGAGAGAAACCGTATAAAAGGCTTTTCCACCAGTGCCTTGAAACATCTCCTTTCTCCTGTCACTCGGTTTCTCCATCACTTGGTAAGTTGTCTTTCATTGAATCGCTTCTTAGAGGAGAGAAGGAAGGAACTGTTTGATTATGGAACAGAGATCTTTTTGAAATTTGGTTTGACTCAATTAGCTGTCAATTGAGAGACAAGAAGCAGTTTTGGGAAGAAGAACTCAAATCTCTACATCCTAGGAGTTGTGTTACTGGGATTGTTTTGGGCTCAACAGAAAATTTTAACCTAGAGTTGTATTGGGGCTTTTAGAAATGCGAAACTGGGTACTTTCATGGTTGGAGCCAGCTAGGAAAAGAAGATAGTAAAAGGCGAAAGATTTATATGATCTGAAGAGAAACCAGAGTATCATTTTCCCTCTCTCTTATGGCTCCTCTGAAGGACTGAGGGGGAAATGTAGACTGGAGCAGCCACACTTTGGGGGGCTGACATTCCTGAGGTAGAAAAATGGGGGGAAGAGGAAAAACAGAAGAGGCTCGGTTTTTTTTGCAGGAGGATTTGAAGTGGGAGCCATTTGTTTGATAAATGCCACCACCACTATGGACCCTTGTTTAATTTTTGCTGCTGTTGTTCTCCATGCCTCAGAAAACAACCACAACCGCAAACTATATGTGTTTTATTTGATCGCTTGGGTTCTAATCTGCTAGAAGAATAGAGGAGTCAGCCTTCTGCCATGTGTCTGCTCTGAGGCACTGAGGAGGTAAAAAGGAGGCTGGGGCAGCCATGTTGCCGCTGGGGGCGACCTTCCTGAGGTAAAAAAAAAAAGGGAGGGAAAATGGAAGATTTCAGGTTGCAGCCATTCGCTTGATAACTCTTGTCCCCTCTGGCTTTCTTAACTCTTCTGTTACAATCCAGCAGTATAGTAATCTCATGAAATGAATAAATTAATATTAAGTAAGTAGGTATTTATCCTTCCAGGCTCAAAGCATATGTGTTTTCACACACACACACACACACACACACACACACATAATTCCGTTTATTGTGAGGACCATGCCTGTACACAAACATCAACACAACAATAGTTAAAAATATTAAAATTCATTACATACTATGCCAACAAAACCTTCATCCCACAAAATAGAAAGAGAGGGAAAACAAGGAACGATTTAAGCAGACGATGAAGGGGTCTTTACATTGTCATCCATAAATCTTTCCCTGGCTTTCATGGCCTTCATCACAAAAACCGCTACCACATGGGTAATACGTGGGTTTGCATCAACTAACAAGAATTTTTCTCTATCTTCAGGATTGGTTATAGAGTTGGGTATAATTTGCAGCAATGCGTCTCTAAAGCCCGAGTAGATGGGGCAATAGAGGAGGTAATGTGTAAGATCCTCTTTAATTTTCATAAGGCAAGGGCATAGACGATGTTCTACTGGGGTTTTTGTGAATCTACCGGTCAGATATGCAGTTGGCAATGTTTGAAACCGTGCCATAGTGAAAGCTCTCTGAAGGGTGGGATCAGTGATCTCCACCAAGTAGTTGGCACAGATTTTGACTGCTTTTACTCGGGGAAACTAGTAGGAAAACCCAGAGTTTTTTATCTTTGTGGAGTCCAAAAAGGCGTCTTTTTCAAAGATCCATTCCCGAACTTTATCAGGGCTCCACAATTTGAGGGTATTAAACTCAGGTAGATTGTATCTGGATAGGATATCTAGTCGGTTTTTACACCAAGTGGTATTATTTTGTAATGATACAAAGGCTTGTTTAGCCAATAAGGTGTTCGGGGCATCTGTGAGGTTGGTGAAAAAACGCAGGAATCTTAAGTGGGCCCTGGCAGACACAGAAGGTAATCCTACTTCCACTCTTAGGAGAGCTGCCGGAGTACTCTGAGGGAGGCCTAGAATTCTTCTGAGGTAAAAAATTTGGAAGATTTCAAGCCGTTCTAACAGCTTCTGATTCCATCCCCAGAGTTCTACTCCATATGACATCTGGGGAATCACTTTTCCAACAAAAGCTTTTAGTGCCGGGGTCACCAGTTGCCCTCCCCTCGAATAAAAAAAGCTGAGCAGAGCACCGATTGTCCTACGTGTTAGAAGGGCTACAGTCTTGAAGTGGGCAAGCCAGCTAGATGTAGCTTGGAAAGTGATACCAAGATATTTAAAAAAAAGACACTGTTCAATTTTGTGTTCATCTAAAGACCATCTAAATGTGTGGCGAGCTCTAGTAAATACCACAATTTTTGTTTTGTCATAATTTATCTTTAGAGAGTTTTGGGAACAATAAGCTGCGAGCCCCTCCAGCATGCTGTGTAGGCCCCTTCGAGTGAGTGCCATGACAGCCATGTCATCTGCATATAGCAATATATTCAGGTGTTTGCCTTCCAGGGCAGGAGCTGATGACTTATACTTTGCCATATGTTGAACAGTGTCGTTTATATAGAAGTTAAAGAGGAACGGCGCTAACAAACAGCCCTGTTTAACCCCTTTCCCCAGTGGCAGTGGGTCAGTATAGTTGCCTGACATCCCAGTTCTGATTTTAACTGTGGTGTCTGAATGTAACTCTCTAAGTATTTTGAGAAGTCGTCTATCAATATCTGTTTCATATAGTTTTTGCCATAATTTGTCCCTACAGATTGAATCAAAAGCGGATGTGAGATCTACAAAAGCCACAAAAAGTTTGCTCTTATGTGCCTTTGTATACTTATCTATCATTGTCTGTAGTACCAAACAATGGCCTGTTGTACTATGGCCCTTTCTAAACCCTGCCTGTTCCGGATTAAGCAGGTTAGAGTGGTCAGCCCAGTCAACCAGTTTATTTAGCAGGTATCGAGTATAAAGTTTATACACAATGTCCAGGAGACTTATGGGGTGATAGTTTGAGGGGTCTTGGGGGTCTCCCTTCTTATAGATGGGGACTACCAGGCTCAGTTTCCAGTTTTCTGGGATTTTGCATGTATCATTTATTACCGTAAAAAGTTGGGCCAAAATAGCAGCCCACCACTGGGCATTTAATTTAAGCACCTCAGGAGGAATCATATCTTCACCGGGAGCTTTGCCATTCTTGAGTGTTTTAATTAGCAGTAAACATTCTGATTCGGTAACAGGATCCCAGCCCATTAATAGATCATTTTTAAGAGGAGGAAACTGGCTCAGTTTAGCAATGTTTGGAGCTGTATATAGCCGGGAAAAATGTTGGACTCGATGGCCCTTGTGGTCTCTTCCAACTCTATGATTCTATGATTCTATTATCTCATGAAATGAATAAATTAATATTAAGTAAGTAGGTATTTATCCTTCCAGGCTCAAAGCATATGTGTTTTCATGACCACAAGGACTTGCAAAATCCATTTTTGCTGCCTTCTTATTCTAGGGCTGCCATACGGTGGGGAATCGCTAAGCAAAATGTCGTCTGGGCAGATTCTTGCTGAATGTTCGGGAAAATCTAGACGTATGGCAAGTTTAATAATAATAATAAAGCCCCCAGAGCTTTTCCAGATGTTCAAACAAAACAAACAAGAAGCACCTCAACAACTTTGAAACTCCCCACAAAAAAAGCAGCTCGACAGCTCTGTCCAGATTTCCACTTTGGGGAATATGGCAACCCTAATTAATCCCCAAACCATGAGTTGATAATTTAGAAGTAACTGATCAGCCTCAGAGTGTGAGGCCAGCAGTATTTCCCAGGACGTGGGGTTTCCGATATTTTTTGAACTGTCCGCTTTCAGGAGACACTTTCCATACCGACCCAAATTTTAGAGAACAACATAATTTCCCCTCAGAAACGAACAGCTGAGGAAATGCTTCCTTGGCAAGGCACCCTCTGTAATCAAAGGTGCCGAGCTGCCTGCCAGAGACTGAGCTATTATGTATCATTACTATTGCTTTTAAAGGTGTAGATCATGCCTGAGAAGCGCTAATGAGTGCACCGACTAATTAACAAGGGAAACCACCCCAGATGAGTAGGAGCATCAAACTCCATTGGCAGAGCCCATGAGTTGCAAACAGAAGATCAACCCCCAGCAGCGTCTCCAGGTCGGACTGGGAGGACTGGAGACAAGGCTGACGTTGGGCTCCCATCCCCAAACACGCCACGACTCTTGCTTGAAAGGAAGAAAGGCGGATAAAATCATGATATGGAACTGACGACAATAGGCAGGACTATGAGGATGTGGAAAATGCTTTGGAATTCAGACCGTGGGAAGTCAAAAAAAACAAGATTACAATTTGGAAGACAATTGGACTTTTTATTTTAGTTTTTTATCTTTATTGGATTGGATTTGATATGTTAATTGGATGTTCTTATTGGAAAATTAATAAACGCTTTTTTAAAAAAGAGGAAGGAAGGAAGAAAAGCATCTTTATTCAGGCCATTAGCGCAAGCTTAGAAGTCAATACATGAGCAAGGGTGCAGGTTCATAACTGAACAGAATCTATGGAAATGTCCTGACAGTTGACATGCACACCGGCAGGCTTTTAAGGATGATACTCGCAAAACAATTTTTCTGCTGTCTGTGCATCCGGGCAGCTTTGTCTGATTCCAGCTGCCAAGGGGGCACCTGTTTCTCCGTGACAAGCCTGCGTCCTGCCTGCCACCCCTTTCTGATCCCTCATTCTGGTCAAACGCCTTCTCCCCAATTAACAGACCCTCCTACAGTCCTGCAGACTGAGCTGCCTTCCCAGGATCTCTGTAAAAATTCATCTCACGGTTGCATAGGGAATGCATCTCATCCTTCCCTTTGCCCTGGCCCAGCCGGCTAAAAACGGCCCCAGCCGGGAATCCTCAGGGGAAGATGTGCAGCTCTTGAGGGTTGCTTGGCGCAAATGGAGGAAAGATACACAGTCAGCAGAGCTAGAAGGAAGATTTGTAAGGAAAGAGTAATGTGGGACAGAGCAAAGATGAGGTGTGGGCGGCTACGGATGTCAGAAAAGATGGCATCCCTGTCATCGCGGAGACCTGGCTGGCCTCCGAGATTACGAACCATCTCCAGGTTTGTTATTTCAGTTTCCAGCTGGGGGCTTTCCTTTAGGGTGGGGAACGTGGGCTATTCTAGGGTCCACATTCTGAATGGCATTACAGTGAGTGACATTATGACTTCATCAGTCGATTTTCTGACTAACATTATGGCTTCTTTAGCTGATATTGCAAAACGAAAAGGAGGGGAAATTGGTCCCATGTCTGGCATCCTCAGCACCATAGGGGTGGATCCCATGCTGACAGTGGACATCTTGGAGGAGTCTTGGAGAACCTGAAATGAGAACATTTTCAAGGATACTTTCAGGTCACCCAGCAGCTGCAGGTGGAGGAGCAGGGAAGCGAACCTGGTTCCCCATATTACGTGACTACCGCTCTTAACCACTACACCACACTGGCTCTGGAAGATGATGGTTGTAGTTTGGCCATGTCTGGAGGGCCAGAGGTTCCCCACCTCTCTTCACCAGAAAGAAGGATTCCCTTTCCAGGGTTTCAGGGGAGCACCTGGCTCTGCCAGACCTGCCTCATGCAAGAAAGGGTCAGTGGGGCTGGAACAAGGCAGCCCTGCATAGAGTGAGCCTCAAAAACCCAGTTCAGCTGCTCCATGGGCAGCAGGTGTGACCATGGCCAGAGCAGCTTTCTCCAGAAAGACAGGGAACAGGGACACTAGGCAAGGTTTTGCAAAAACACTCAGGACCACGGCTGCTATCTTCTTTTCCTAGCTGGCTCCAACCATGAAAGTACCCAGTTTCGCATTTCTAAAAGCCCCAATACAACTCTAGGTTAAAATTTTCTGTTGAGCCCAAAACAATCCCAGTAACACAACTCCTAGGATGTAGAGATTTGAGTTCTTCTTCCCAAAACTGCTTCTTGTCTCTCAATTGACAGCTAATTGAGTCAAACCAAATTTCAAAAAGATCTCTGTTCCATAATCAAACAGTTCCTTCCTTCTCTCCTCTAAGAAGAAATTCAGTTAAAGACAACTTACCAAGTGATGGAGAAGCCGAGTGGCGGAAGAGAGGAGATGTTTCAAGGCACTGGTGGAAAAGCCTTTTATATGGTTTCTCTCTGGACTTTTCGGACAACATGGCGTCACTAATTTGGCTAAGTATACCCCACCCCAGTCAAGTATAGACTTTACCAGAATGCTCCTGGGCACCCTCCCAGACCCTGTAACCCAATTGTAAGATGTTATATTTCATGTCAGGCGACGTCTTGGCTCAGGATCTGCTTTGCTTTGTTTTGGCTCAGCTTCATCTTGGAAGTTCTTCGTGTTCCTCTTTATGGGATTTGGGTTTTTTCCTTAAGCTTTCATGCTTCTGAAGCATCACATGTGGAGCATCATGGCTACAGACAAACTACACATTTAAAACACTTTTCCCTCTTCATAGAATTCAGTTTAGGGAAGGCTTTAATATTTGATGAATTATTGTATTTTAATCTTTTGTTGGAAGCCGCTCAGAGTGGCTGGGGAAACCCAGCCTGATGGGTGGGGTATGAATAAATTATTATTATTATTATTATTATTATTAGGCACTGTAGATCTTTAAGGGCGCTGGGAATTGTAGCACTGTGAGGGGGGGACAGGCATTGGACAGGATCCACACACCCCGGATCCCTTAAAGAGGATGTCCTTAATGAGGAGGGGCAGGCAGAGGCTACAACCTCCCCTCCATCCAAACAAAGGCTTACCTGCATTTCCCAGCAGCGGGTACCCAGAGGCAGAAATCGGAGGAGGGAGAAGGCAGACTCCATGGCCAGTAGCCACTGATAGCCTTATTATCCTCCACAAAACTGCCTCATCGCCTTTCATTTTTTTTTTTAAAAAAAGTTTTTATTGCTGTCAGGGGTTTAGGAGCAGAGGCAAGGGCAAGGGAGGAAACAGAGAGCGAAGGGGAGGAGGCAGAAGAAAAGATGAGTGATGACGACGACCCGAGATCTCCGAGTCTTTCCAGTGAATCAGAGGATTCACTGAAAGGAGCACCAGTGGCCAGGGCAAGGGGGGAGTCTAGGGGGGCACCCCAGGAAGATAGAGCCAGAGGGGACTCAGAGGAGAGCAGTTGGAAATCGGGACCAGCGTCACCGCCAGAGAGCAGGGAAGAGGAAAGGAGCCAGGGGGCAAGCGCTGGCAGCTCACCACAGGAGGGAGGGCACGAGTCAGGAGTGGCCACACCTCCATCGGGGAGCGAAGAAACGGTTAAGCGGAAAGTGGAAGGTTGGGCGCGCGCGCCAAGTTCAAATGCAGAGGAAGGTGGCGCAGTAAGCAGCCCGGAAAGGGAGCCAGGTCCTAAAGCCCGGCGCAAGGAGACAGGAGGGTCCGGGGGGTCAGCGTCAGAAGAATCCCGGAAGGAAGAGACCCCGGGGGGTAGAGGGACCCAGAGGAGGACAGTCAGGCGGAAAAGGTGGAGCCGGGCTAGGATATTAAGTTGGTGCACACGGGGCGGAGACTCAGACGGAGCTTCGCCGATCTAGCTACTAGACGTAGAGTTGCGCGCAGCAGCGTGAGAATGGAAACTGTAACTCAATAAAGACTTTTACTTAATGATCGCTGGCTAGCGTGATCCTCTGTGAGCTAGGATCTTCAAGCAGCTCTGACAGTAAGCTCCGTCTCCGAATTGTGGGCATCTACAGCCTCGAGGAGGGGAGAGAAGCAGGTGCCTACTAGCGAGCTCACGAACGGCAGACGACATGACGGCTGAGCAGCAGATAGAGGAACTCAGAAAAGCAGTGTCACAACTGAATGCCGAGGCTCTCGCATCCAGGAAGAGAGAGGAGGAGGCAGCTGCCGCCTGCAGGGATCTCCAGGTCAGGTTAGACGTGCTGACAAAGCAGACACCCAGGCAGGAGGGAATTGGGTTGGCGAGACGAACAGGCGGTCTGGTCTCTCACTTCGATGGGAACCTGCAACAGTATCCCAACTTTAGAGCAGACGTACTGTGCGCACTGCAACTGCTGAATAAAGACTTTAGAGATGAGCAAGAGAAAGTGGGATTCATCATGTCCCATTTGCATGGGGATGCTAAAGCATGGCTGCGCAATTTATGGAGAGATAAGGATCCGGCGCTCCAAAATGCGGATGCCTTTATTAAAGCGATGGATGGGTGTTTTTTATCAAGCATTGATGTGGATCTTGCCCGGAAGGAGGTGCATGGACTAAGGCAAGGGAGGGCCAGCGTGAGGCAGTACCATGCCCGCTTTTTCGCTTTGGTCAGTGCCCTGGAATGGGACAGAGATTCGGCCCCTGTAAGAGACCTCTTTTGGGAGGGGCTGCACAGCTCGATTAAAGATGAGATCGCGAGGGGGGAGAGACCCCGGACCACCCAGGAGGTCATTCAGAGGGCACTGGCAGTGGGGGTGCGGCTGGAAGAACGTCCGTGGAGCAGGGACGAAGGGCGTGGAGGGCGCGAACCAGCCAGGGGCTCCTCCTTCCTTCCCAGAGAAGCAGCGCGTGCGCAATCCACGCCTCCGCCAGGAGGAGGAGCGGAACCTATGGAGGTTGGAGGTGCAAGGGCTCAGTCAGCAACCAGAGCCCTAGCACCGGCAGCAGTGAAAGCGAAGCCTCCTAGAGGGAACAGGAAGTGTTACGTCTGTGAGGAGCCAGGGCATATGGCGAAAGAGTGTCCCCAGAGGCTCCACAAGCTCACTGCAGCCTCAGCAATGGTGACTGCAGCAACGCAGCAAGGAGGACCACAGCAGGGAAACGACGCAGTCTGGCTGGAGGAAGAGGCCCTGGGGCCCAGCCAGACGTGTTAGTGACGCAGTCCCCAGAGATTTTACAGCCCGTGAACCCCCTCCCGCCCAAACCAGTAGTGAGGCTCACCGCATCTCTCCAGCTGCCCAATGGAATCACCATGGACGTGCCAATCACAGTTGACTCGGGCAGCAATGCGGACTTTATAGGGCAGGACTTTGTCGACAAACACGTCTCCACGGGGGTCACGCCGTTCTTCGCCAACAACGGGAGGCACCCCAGAACCTTCCCGGGACTGGAAAGAATGGGGGACGGGGAGCCGCAGACAGCAGATGCGTTCGCGTCGGAGCTGCAGGAAGTCCACGATCAGCTGAGGCGCCACCTGGAGCTGGCCAAGCACGCATACAAGGTACAAGCGGACAAACACAGAAGGGTTGGCGAAGAGCTCCACGTGGGAGACTGGGTCTGGTTAGCAGCCCACGCAGTGCCGGCCAGGTCGTTGGCCAAGAAGAAACTAGGGCATAAACAACTGGGGCCCTACCAAGTCGAAGAGCAGGTCAACCCGGTAGCTTTCAGACTGGCACTTCCGGAGGGTTCCAGAATGCATCCGGTATTCCACAGATCGGTGCTCACTCCCTACAAGGCACCGCACAGGTTCCAGGAACCCGGAACGGCGCCGAGTCCGGTCAGAGACAGAACAGGGCACGCGGGAGTGGCACAGAAGGAGCGCATCAACGAAGTCACGGAGATTTTGGACTCCAGATGGGGGGAAGAGGGGGTAGAATACTTTCTCGCCAAGGAGGGCACCCCGGCCAGTGCGAACAGCTGGGTGCCGGGCTACGCCTTGGACGAACCTCTGCTCAAAGACGAGTTTCATGCCCTCTTCCCACATAGACCTATGCCAGCAGACTTTTTCGACGACTGGCTTTTCACGCCCACGCTTTCGGCCAGCACGTTCCGGGGGTTCGACTCGGACGAGGACCCGACACGAGACGTCCGTTCCCCGGAGGGGTCACCCTCGGGATCTGCATCAGAACCCTCGTATTGGTGGGACGATAGGCCAGAGGAGCAGTTCCGCAGAAAGTGGCTGGAATGCTCAGGACGAGCAACGCCGCCAGGAGGAAGTGAGGGAGAGACGGACATGGACATTTTCGGGGACGACCCTGGTTTCGAGCACGGCGGCATGGAGATGGAAGCGGAGGTGACCGTCGTCGACGAGAGCAGGGAGGAAGACCCGGGAGACTTCAGATGGAGACCCGCCACGGGAAGCGAACGATATCCGACGTTCGTCCCTTTGCAACAGCAGCACCCAGCTCCAGCACCGGAAGGAGGGGAGGGGGGAATGGGGGGCTTCGAGGGGGGATGGATGTCAGGGGTTTAGGAGCAGAGGCAAGGGCAAGGGAGGAAACAGAGAGCGAAGGGGAGGAGGCAGAAGAAAAGATGAGTGATGACGACGACCCGAGATCTCCGAGTCTTTCCAGTGAATCAGAGGATTCACAGAAAGGAGCACCAGTGGCCAGGGCAAGGGGGGAGTCTAGGGGGGCACCCCAGGAAGATAGAGCCAGAGGGGACTCAGAGGAGAGCAGTTGGAAATCGGGACCAGCGTCACCGCCAGAGAGCAGGGAAGAGGAAAGGAGCCAGGGGGCAAGCGCTGGCAGCTCACCACAGGAGGGAGGGCACGAGTCAGGAGTGGCCACACCTCCATCGGGGAGCGAAGAAACGGTTAAGCGGAAAGTGGAAGGTTGGGCGCGCGCGCCAAGTTCAAATGCAGAGGAAGGTGGCGCAGTAAGCAGCCCGGAAAGGGAGCCAGGTCCTAAAGCCCGGCGCAAGGAGACAGGAGGGTCCGGGGGGTCAGCGTCAGAAGAATCCCGGAAGGAAGAGACCCCGGGGGGTAGAGGGACCCAGAGGAGGACAGTCAGGCGGAAAAGGTGGAGCCGGGCTAGGATATTAAGTTGGTGCACACGGGGCGGAGACTCAGACGGAGCTTCGCCGATCTAGCTACTAGACGTAGAGTTGCGCGCAGCAGCGTGAGAATGGAAACTGTAACTCAATAAAGACTTTTACTTAATGATCGCTGGCTAGCGTGATCCTCTGTGAGCTAGGATCTTCAAGCAGCTCTGACAATTGCGTTTCTTTTCCATTAGTTCACAACATCTGTTACAAAACAGTGAGCAAGAAACAATTTTTATAAATAGACAGATATAAAAAGATAAAGAGTAAGAAGAAAGAAAAGAAAGGGGAAAAAAAGAGAAAATTAGATTTCATATTATCTTTCCAAAAGTTATTCTCCTGTGGACCTCCTCACGTCCTCCCAACATTGCATTCTTTAAACTCACATTGTCAGCAATTTGTTACCTTATTTCACAACTTACTGTACCTTTCAATTATTATGTAACCAATTTCAAAAAAAGATTGTAATTCCATTTTAGTACCTTTATAATAAACATAATATATTTGTCTCAAATTGTCTTATTTTCCTCTGTTATAACTTACTTTGTCATTTACCTAATTAAATTGCAGGAGCTTACCATTTCCTAATCGTACACATTCTTAACATTCAAACAACTTATAGTACTTTTGCAAATAGTCCTTGAATTTTTTCCAGTCCTCCTCAACTTTTTCTTCGCTCAGATCTCGGATTCTGCCAGTCATTTCTGCTAATTCCATATAGTCCATCATCTGCGTCTGCCAGTCCTCCAGTGTGGGTAAATCTTGTGTCTTCCAGTGCTTTGCGATAAGAATTCTTGCTGCTGTGGTTGTATACATAAACAGGGTTCTATCCTTTTTTAGCACCTTCCGGTCCACCATGCCCAGGAGGAAGGCCTCCGGTTTCTTGGGGAAGGTATATTTAAATACCTTTTTCAGTTCATTATATATCATTTCCCAGAAGGCCTTCACTTTCAGGCAGGTCCACCAGAGGTGAAAGAATGTCCCTTCTGTCTCCTTACATTTCCAACATTTATTGTCAGACAGGTGATATATCTTAGCTAACATGACTGGGGTCATGTACCACCGGTATACCATTTTCATAATGTTCTCTTTCAGGGCAGTACATGCCGTAAACTTCATACCGGTGTTCCACAACCTTTCCCAGTCCTCAAACATAATGTTATGTCCAACATCCTGTGCCCATTTTATCATAGCAGATTTAACTGTTTCATCCTGTGTATTCCATTTAAGCAGCAAGTTATACATTCTCGAAAGTACCTTGGTCTTTGGTTCTAGCAATTCCATTTCCAATTTAGATTTTTCCACCTGAAAACCAACTTTTTTATCCATTTTAAAAACCTCTTGAATTTGAGCATAATGTAGCCAGTCTCGCACCTTACTTTTTAATTTATCCTGGCTCTGCAGCTTCCAGTTATCTCCAGATCTCTCAATTAATTCCCAATATTTTGGCCAGTAGGCCTCCATATTGGGTCTTTTTTTTTGGAGCCTTGGCTTCCATCGGTGATAGCCACCTCGGGGTCTTGCCTTCTAGTAAATCCTTATACTTCAACCAGACGGCAAAAATTGTTTTCCTGACAATATGGTTTTTGAACAGTTTATGAACTTTCGCCTTGTCATACCACAGATATGCATGCCAACCAAAGGCATTGTCAAACCCTTCCAGATCTAGGACATCAGTGTTCTCCAACAGGAACCAATCCTTCAACCAACAGAAGGCTGCAGCTTCATAATACAACCTCAAGTCCGGCAGGGCAAACCCCCCTCTTTCTTTCGAGTCAGTTAGTATTTTAAATTTTATTCGGGGCTTTTTGCCCTGCCAGACAAACCTAGATATGTCCTTCTGCCATTTTCCAAAGCATTCCACTCTGTCCACGATCTGTAGGGTTTGAAACAAGAATAACATTTTCGGCAAGACACACATCTTTATAGCTGCAATTCGACCTGACAAGGTAAGTTTCAGTCTTGACCAAATTTCCAAGTCCTTTTTAATTTCCGACCAACATTTTTCATAATTATCTTTAAATAGATTCAAGTTTTTGGTGGACAAGAATACCCCCAGGTATTTCACTTTTTTAACCACACTTAATTCTGTTTCTTTCTGGTACCCATCTGTTTCTGTAGATGTCAAATTTTTAACCAAAACCTTAGTTTTTTGCTTGTTTAACTTAAATCCCGCCACCCGACCAAACTCCGAAATAAGTTCAAGCACTCTTTTTGTACTAGATTCTGGCTCCTGTAATGTTAAAACTAGGTCATCTGCAAAAGCTTTCAGTTTGTATTGTTTTACTCCGACCTCTATACCTTGCACCAACCGATCCTCCCTAATCATGTTCAGCAACACCTCCAGGACAGAAATAAATAACAGAGGAGATAGAGGGCACCCCTGTCGTGTCCCTTTTTCAATTTTGAGTTCCTCCGACACCACATTGTTCACTATCAGTTTAGCTTTTTGTTCTGAGTAGATTGCGTCTATTCCATTTTCAAACCCCCGCCCCACTCCCATCCCTTCCAAGTTTTTCTTCATGAACAGCCAAGAAATGTTGTCAAATGCTTTCTCCGCATCAATAAAGATTAGGGCCGCCCTTGTGTTCCTAATCCGCAAAAGCTCCAAAATGTCTATAATGTTCCTGGTGTTATCAGACATATGTCTACCAGGGAGAAAGCCTGCTTGGTCCTTATGAATTACTTCATTTAGTACTTTTTTAAATCTACTTGCCAAAATGTCTGCAAATATTTTGTAATCCACATTCAAGAGTGAGATGGGACGGTAGTTCTTAAGCTGGGTCTTTTCCAGTTCTGATTTAGGTATCAATGTGATGAATGCTTCTTTCCACGTTTCCGGTGCCCTCTTCCCCTCCATAATCTGGTTACATACCTCCATCAAAGGTTGTATCAAATAGTCCTTCAAAGTCTTATAATATTTGGAGGTAAGCCCGTCCGGGCCTGGAGATTTGCCAAGTTGCATATTCTGGATGGCACCTTCAATTTCCTGTTGAGTTATTTTGCAATTCAAGATTGATCTTTTATCTTGGCTTATTTTTGATAGTCCATTTGTCTTTAAAAAATGGTCTATTTCAGGTTCTTTCTGAGGCCCTTGTGCATAAAGGTCTTTCTGAGGCCCTTGTGCATAAAGGCCTCATCGCCTTTCAAAGCCATCCAAGTTGGCGGCCATCGCTGTCTCCTGTGGGTGGGAGTTCCGCAGTTTAATTATGTATTATGAAAATTGTTTTCTCTTTTCTCTGGAGGCGTCTGCCTTTTGGGGGATTCCAGTAACACAGGGTGGTGGCTGTCTTGATTAAGAACTGGGGTAGCATTCCAGTGGGATGAGAAAATGCCATTTTGCCCCACGCCGATTTCCATAATGGTAAACAGCAACTCCTGGGTATGAGGAGCAGAGCGCTGCCCTTCCTCTTCACCCTGTTCTCATCTCAGCGCAGTCCTTTGCCACACACCAACCCTTGTGCGAGAGGGAGAAGCAGGCGGCCATTTTCCTCGGGAGAGCAACGGCTTGGAGCCACTAGTCCTCTCCATGGAACATTGCTGTGGGGCTTCAGAGCGGTTCTCTGTTTTCCACTAAAGGAGAGAGAAGAGCCTTTGAGGAAACAGCTCTCTAGTCCCTGTGGCAAATGGCTGAGGCCCAGAGCCTTTCCTTTACAGTGGATTCCAGCGGCCATCTTGAGCCCACAGCAAAAGGGCCGTTTCCGCTTCCCACAGAGGCAAAAGGCTCTTCCCATGACTATGGGACTCTCTGTGCCTTCTTCCATGCATCTCTTATGCCCATCTCTTGTGGCTCATTTCAGGGAACCAAAAGAACAAGGGAAACCATTTTCTCTCTGAAGGACTCCAAAGGGGGGGGGGAGACACACGGTAAAGGGACCCCTGACCATTAGGTCCAGTCGTGGCCGACTCTGGGGTTGTGGTGCTCATCTCACTTTATTGGTCAAGGGAGCCTGCGCGCAGCTTCCGGGTCATGTGGCCAGCATGACTAAGCTGCTTCTGGAGAACCAGAGCAGCGCACGGAAACACCGTTTACCTTCCCGCCAGAGTGGTACCTATTTATCTACTTGCACTTTGACGTGCTTCTGAACTGCTAGGTTGGCAAGAGCAGGGACCGAGCAACGGGAGCTCACCCCATCGCAGGGATTCGAACCGCCGACCTTTTGATCTGCAAGTCCTAGGCTCTGTGGTTTAACCCACAGCACCACCTGTGTCCCTTGATGTTCTATTATGTTTCTGTATATGCTGGAAGCTGCCCAGAGTGACTGAGGTGACCCAATCAGAGGGCGGGGTAGAAAAAAACAAAATTAAAATAATTATTACCATTATTCTTATTCAGGAAGACAATAAAACGCACCAAATTCCATTAGAAGGAACATGAAGAACATCATGCAAAGTGAAGCCAAGCAAAAAAACCACCCCATAATGGCATGCTAAGCAAAGGAGGATGCTGAAATGACAGTAATTCATCCAAACACATAACATTAGAGTCAAGTTGCATCTGAATTGCTAGGAACATCAAGTGAATCTAGGTGGGGTAAAGGTAGTCAAATTAGTGACCCCGTGCCAACATATTTTCTTCAAAGCACAGAGAGAACCCATGTAAAATACCATACCCAACAGCTTAATTACCACCTGCTACACTGCTTCACAGCTGTAAAACTAGGTCACGTTATTTGCTCGGGCCCTTAAAGACATACACATCTTGTGAAACAATAATGAACCTTCAAATTTAAAGAGACCATTCAACAGATTCAGATTCAGTTTCCAAAAATGGTATGAGAACTGAAAAACACCAGCCTTCGAATTGCACATTTGTATGAATTTGTGGGGACGAGGATGGTGCTGTGGTCTAAACCACTGAGCCTAGGGCTTGCCGATCAGGAGGTCAGCGGTTTGAATCCCCGCGACGGGGTGAGCTCCCGTTGCTTGGTCCCTGCTCCTGCCAACCTAGCAGTTCGAAAGCACCCCAAAAAGTGCGAGGAGATAAATAGGTACTGCTCTGGCTTAGTCATGCTGGCCACATGACCCGGAAAAACTGTCTGCGGACAAACGCCAGCTCCCTCGGCCTCTAAAGCTAGATGAGCGCTGCAACCCCAGAGTCGTTCGCGACTGGACTTAACTGTCAGGGGTCCTTTACCTTTTATGAATTTGTGATGCAGGTCCCCAACCAATTAATTACTTTGCAAAGCTAAGCTGGGTCCCGTATGGTTTCAGATTGGATGGGGGACTATGTGTTGAGATTCCCTGGGGGGCTGGACTAGATGGCTTTTGGGTTCCCTTCCATGATTCTATGTGCTAATGTAGAGGTCAGCAAACTTTTTCAGCAGTTCACTGTCCCTCAGACCTTGTGGGGGGCCGGACTATATTTTGAAGGGAAAAAATGAACAAATTCCTATGCCCCACAAACAACCCAGAGGTGCATTTCAAATAAAAGCACGCATTCTACTCATGTAAAAACACCAGGCAGGCCCCACAAATAACCCAGAGATGCATATAAAATAAAAGGACGCATTCCACTCATGTAAAAGCTGGCTGATTCTTGGACCATCCACTGTCAGGGAACCGCAGGCAGCGAGGGAGGAAAGAATTAGAGGATACAGGGAACGATCTCCACTGCTCAGTACTGAGTCCTCCTCAGAAGACAGAGAAGAGGATAGTGAGTCTGGGGAGGAAGGGGTGCCTCAGAGAAAGGGGGATCCACGTCACAGGGGAAAACAGAAGGGACTGAGCTGTTGGCTCTGTTGGTCTCGAGGGAGAGGGAAAAGAGAAAGTAGTTAGAGCAACGCGTCATGAGAGACGGGTCGCTTTGTTTATTCTGCATGTAATCTTGTCAGAAAAAAATAAAGAAAGGAATTTATGGCTGGCTGCCGGGAGTGCTTTTCTGCTAAGTGCAGCAAATGACATCCACGGACCAGATTGATAAGGGGATTGACCCAGATCTGGCCCCCAGGCCTTAGTTTGCCTACCCATGCACTAATGTCTAGGAACTTAATGCGCTTGCAGCTTTCTTGCTGCACCACTAGGAGGACTAAATGTAACATGTTCCAATAAATTACCTTTCATGTCAGCCACCCCTTTGCTCAGGAAGCCGTTTAGCTTTGTTTTCCCGCAACTTCATCTTGGATATTCTTCATGTTCCTCTTAATGGGACTTGGTGTGTTTCCTGAATCATTCATGCTCCTTTAGCGTAATGTTTGGAGCATATGTTATCCTGGCCACAGAGGAACACACATCATACCTTTCGAGCACATTCACAGCACAGTTTTCCCCTTTAAAAACGATGGGCTCTGTCAGACAGCTGGGAATCGTAGCTCTGTGAGGGGTAAACTGCATTTCCCAAAATCCTTTGATGGGAAAATATACTGTGAACATTTGAGGCCTTGTACTGTTAAAATACCCTGCAAGCATGTGTAGCAGAAGTCCTTCTTGAGCAGTCTTGGGAGGTGAGAGAGAAGAGAAAACTTATTTAACTGGGAGGAGCCTGGATCAAGTCAATTCATCCACACTGGTCCGGGTGGGAGAGGGTGCAGGACTATCTGGCCAACGTGGGGATTTAGGGAAAGCCGCTTCCAAGCTGGAGAGGAGGTGGGGTTGCGGGCTTCATGCCCTCCCACCACATGTGCAGGGGCTGGCTTGCAGTCCCCGCGAGAGCAGGGAATCCTCAGGCGCGTCATGTCCCTTGCCAGCCAATCGGCTGGCCCGGGAGGCGTGGCCCGCACTATTTAGGGCCGGCGCGCCTGAGGATTTCCCTCTTTCTCTGCTCCAGCGCCCCAGCTGCTCCGGTTTCCCACCCTCCCGCCCTTTAAGGTTTTTGTTCCTTGACCTTGCTATGGACCTCGCTTGGTCGCCATAAAGGGGCCCGGAAGGATTTTTTTCAACTTGGCAAATTGGCACCAGCCATTTGGTTTTTCGCCTACCTCGTAGCAAATCGTAACAACTTCCTCGGCATTGGCGGTTAGGCATTGGTAAGGGTATTGTTATGCAGATGAGTGGGGGGGGGAGGAAGCGCCATCACCTTCCCCCATATCGAAGGGTAGTCCAGTAAAGGATTCCAGGGGGTGTTGCCCTGTCCGAAGCCTATGGAGGTGTGGGCCTAAGGCACGCCCCCGAGCGGTGACCCCGGGGGAGCTCCTAGTTGATGTACATCAGCAGGACTCCCCCTACTGGTAGTTAACCCTTGCCGGTCTTCTAGCAATCAGGCTGAAGCCAGTTAGTCGATAGGACCAATGCCTAAGCCAATACCGCTCAATTCCTGTAATCAATAAAGTTGTGGCCTAATTTTGCCCATTAACCTAAAATACGGGTGTCCCGTGTCTTTATTTCCATGGGGGAGGCAGGAACTCGCCACGCAACATGGCTAGAGGGTGAAGCCACTTTGTGACTGGTGTCAGCAATGGTGTCTCCTGAGGCTTCAGAAACTCTAATCAGGTACTATGAAGACCCTAATATAAATATCCGCATTCCTTCCTGTACATATTGTCCCTTTAATAGATCGAAACATTAATTCAAAGTTCATTTTGTCTCTCATTCTGGTGTCTAGCTCATGCTACTTACACCAACTAGTAGGAGGTTTGGAAAGCATTCAGAGTAAACTGGGGGTGGGGGTGGCAAAAAACTAAAGGATGGCAGCATTAGGGAAAGTGTTTGTTGGGTTAATTCCACATAAGTTGGTAATGCTGACTCATGCCCAACCTGGCTAAATCTGGTGACTTTCTATCGGGGCAGATATGGCAGGTAAATTTGAGTACAAAAGGACTCAGGTCACAGCACACAGTGTTGGGTTGTGGTAGGAGTTTGCAGGTGAAGCACGTTTTCTGCCTCAAAAGACACTGTTCCCTATAGCTGGCTAAGGGTGCTGGGAATCATAGCTCTGTGAGGGGTAAGCTACATTTCCCAGAATTCTTGGGGAGGACAATGTTCCGTGATTCCTGGAACTGTCAGTGTTCAAGGCCTTTATGCTGTTACAATGACCCTGCAAATGTTTGGAGCAGAGATTATTGGTGAGCAGGCCTTTGAGAGAGGGAAGGAGAGGATGCTTCTGAAGCCTGAAGGAGTCAAGAGAACACCTGAATTCCATTAAAAGGAACACAGAGAACATCATCCAAGGTGAAGCTGAGCCCAAATGAAGCAAAGCAGCTTCCCAAGCCAAGGTGTAACCTGGCCTGCAAGATACCTTTGGGAACATAGTAGGGGAAGGTTGAATATTGTCCTGGTCTTCTGGTCACAGCTTAGGAATGCTTGTCCCTTCAACCTGTTAATTTTAGAAATCCCAGTTTCTCACTGTTTCCAAATGTGAATTCAGCTCTCTTCGTGTCTGCAGCAGTTTGTTATTTATTTATTTATTTATTTAGCCTTGTGAAAATTCATAAGCATCAATGCAAAATTCTCCCAATCCCCCACATTTTGACATGGAATTTTGCAATCAAAGTCCACTGATATAATACAGATTTGTATGTTAAACTAATTCACTAATCTCTTCATTTTATGCACTCTTTCATGTTGACATATGGGTTTTTCTTTCTTTCAAAATATTGCTTGCTTGGGGAACAGCATCACACCTTCATACAAGGGTGTATTTCGAAGGGTGCCGTGTTTTGGCTATTATGTCAAATTGCAAATTATGAATTGGATAGATTCACCTTTTAATGCAAGCTAAACTCAACGCCCCTAACCCCATTCCTGAGTCCTCTTTCTGCTGACTTCATCACGACTGGACACCTTGGAACTGCAGAAACAGCTTCCAAGGAGTAGCCGGGAACCCCTCCTTCCAACTGAGCGGTGCCTGTCTTGGCAGGGACTTTCAGGCAGGAGAAGCTAATCGGGGTCAGCGCAGATGGGTGTTGGACAGGATCAGACACATATCAAGGAGACATATTTGTGATTGCCAGTTGCACTTCATGAAAGGTGAGCTGAGAACCAGTAAAGCAGGAGAAAAAACACGCAAGAGGCCTCTGTGATGCTGCAGTGAAGCTTTAATGGCTAGCAAGGAAGGAGGGAACATTCTCTGGGATCAACAGGTCAAGCAGGAGAAGAGGTTCAACATTAAGAGATTAAAGGAAAGCAAAACACTCATAAAAGTGTTCACAGGCGGCCAAAATGGCCCCAGGCAAGAGCCTCTCGGTGGAAGATGTGCAGATCTTCCGCCAATTCTGACTCAGTGAACTGAGGCTTGCTTGGCATAAATGGAGGAAAGATACACTCAGCAGAGGAGGAAGGAAGATTTGCAAGGGGAAAGAATGTGTTACAGAGCAAAGATGACATGTCGGCAGCCATGGATAGTTTGCGTAGTGGGCGCTCAGCATTTCGGACTTCCTGGCCCTCAAGAGCACAAACTATACGCAGGTTTCTTGACTCAGTTGTCAGTTGGGGGCTTTACATTAGGATCAGAAAAGCAAACGATTCTCAACTGGGTGCATCTGGTGAGTGACATGACTGCCCTGCATTCTGTTCAAAACGTGAGACCATCCAAAGTATCAAAGGAAGCAGCAGAAGTGAATCCTCAACGACGGAATTGTGGCCGCTTGACAATGACTTTGAATTTGTTTATTATAGCTATAATATCCTCTATTGGGGGGTGTTCCACTGGCATCTCCGAAGAGGGAGCTAGATTGTTGATACTGGACATCTTGCAAGAATCTTGGATACTCTGAAATGATACGTTTTCAAGGATACTTTCAGAAACACGTGAAAACAGGGGAAATCAGACATTATCTCTCATAACCAGAGAAATATTTGTCAGACAGGGAGGCGGCAGTTCCCCTTACTTTTCAGCTTTTATATTGAGATTCCTTTATGATGACTTAAAGAATGCATATCCAGGACGGAGACAGTTCAGATAACGAGAGATATAAAAGATTAATTTAATGTTGATTTTTAATCGTTGCAGCCAGGCCTGGGACAGTAAGTTGAATGATGGTAAAACATTAAAATAGTGATTTTCAAATGGAAAAGTCTCAATGATTCCCACCCCCATTTGACAGGTTGTGTCTCTCTGACCCTTCTCCCTCTCCCTCTGAAATTTGAGAGACGTCTCTCACGCTCTGGCCCTGCAGGATCCTTCCTCTTCTGGGCTCAGACTGTTGGTCCCCCTAGCTGAGTGTTGTTTCTACAGCAGGGATGGGGACGGGTAGCCTTCCATAGCTTGTGGAACTACAACTCCCAGCAGCCCTAGCAGCCAACATTGGCCAAGGCCAGAGGGGGTGGGAGTTGTTTTACATCTGGAGGCCCACAGGTTCCCCAGCCCTGCTAAGCTGTGAGTGGGATTGACGTCCCAGGAGTCCAGCTGAGCCTCTTTCCCTGTCTGACCTGCCTCACCCAAGAAAAGGCAACTGTCAGCCCTGCCTAAAGTGCTCCTCAGTCCTCCCGTTGAGAGGCAACGTGGGCACATCCTGTGACAACGGCACAGCGCCTTTCTCCGAAGAAGAGGAGGATGGGGCACTGGCCTGAGATTCCCAGAGGAGGGAAAATGGGTCCAGGGATCTTCCCATTACACAGAGCTGCTCTTTCAAACAAATGACAACCAGACCCAGAACAGGACATCTTCCCCTTGCCAGTTCTGGTCTCTTAGGAGGAAGAGATCCCCCTTTTCACCCTCATCCAACTCCATCCCAGAGAGGGCCCAGCGCCACATTTCAGAAGTCCTATTAGAAGTGGGACTTCTGTTTGAGCCCAAAACAATGCCAGTGGCACAGGGAATTGCAAGTAAAGACCTGAAGGTCTCTTCCCAAATCTGATTTCCATGTGAAGCTAAGAAGGAAGGCATGTTGGGGGAAAAACCCAGTAAATAACTGCCCCATAGTCAATCTGTTGCAAACTTCTTTGCTCTAGTAATCAATTTACTTAAAAGGAGCTTACCAAAAGCTGAAGAAGCTGAGCAGACGAGGAGAGGAGCTCTTCAAAAGCGCTGGTGGAAAAGCCCTAAGCACTGAGCCCTTTTATGCAGGTTCTCTCTGCACCTGCAACGAATACTTTGGTGCAGCATCACTAATTTGGCAAAGTATATCCCACCTCCACTTTTTGGCCAGACTGTCCCTAGCCATTGGAACTCCATCAGACTGCAATGTAATATGTTCCTAGAAGTTATTGGTCTTGTCAGCCTCCTGCTTGGATTTCTTTTGACGCAGCTTCAATTTGGGTGATGTTCATTGTGTTCTTTTCAAATGTAATTTGGGGCATTTGCTTGACTCAGCCCTGCTTACGCCTTTGCACCTATGAACACACTCGTTGTTGCAATCACAATTGAAGCCCATTTTCTGCCTCATAGGACTCTCTACCTATAGATGGCTACAGGTGCTCTGTGAGGGGTAAGCTACATCTCCAAGTTTTCTTTGGGAGGAAAACACTCTGTGATTTCCGCTATGAGCTATGATTAGCCAAATTAGTGGTGCTGAAGCAAAATATTCGCTTCAGCTGCAGAGAGAAACTGTGTAAAGGGCGCATAGGGCTTTTCCACTAGTGCTTTTGAAGATCTCTCTTCTTCCCCTCAACTTCTTCAGCTTTTGGTAAGCTCCTTTTAAGTAAATTGATTACTAGAGCAAAGAAGTTTGCAACTGATTGCAAACTTCTTTGCTCTAGTAATCAAACTTCTTTGCTCTAGTAATCTATGGGGCAGTTATTTGGACAGAAGGGACTTCTTCACCCAGAACAGAGTCATACTGTGCCAGCGCTGTCCGCAGACACTTCCGGGTCACGTGGCCAGCATGATGAAGCTGCTCCAGCGAACCAGCACCAGAGCAGCACACGGAAACGCCGTTTACCTTCCCGCTATAAAGCGGTACCTATTTATCTACTTGCACTTAGGGGTGCTTTTGAACTGCTAGGTGGGCAGGAGCTGGGACTGAACGACGGGAGCTCACCCCGCCACGGGGATTCAAACCACCGACCATACGATCAGCAAGTCCCAGGCACTGAGGTTTTACCCACAGCGCCACCCGCGTCCCTATCATTACATATCATCAGTAATTTGGCTAAGCATACCCCACCTCAGTTAACTCTAGATTATACCAAAATGTTCCTAGCCATCTTCCCACAACATCAGACCTTCCCCTACTATGTTCCGAAAGGTATCTTGCAGGCCAGGTTACACCTTGGCTCGGGAAACTGCTTTGCTTAATTTGGGCTCAGCTTCACCTTGGATGATGTTCTCTGTGTTCCTTTTAATGGAATTCAAGGTGTTCTCTTGACTCCTTCAGGCTTCAGAAGCATCATCTGTGGAGCATAACCTACATACGGACGACTTCTTTTAAACACATCTGAAGCATCTTTTCCCCTTCATAGAACTCTGGGCACTGTAGACTCTTAGGGATGTTGGGAATGGCAGCATTGTGAGGGCAAAATGTTGTGTGACCACCGGTACTATTGTGTGCGATTGTGTGCAGTAGAAGTCCTTGGTGAGAGGTCCTGTGAATGCAGGGAGAGAGGAATGCATGGAGAATCGATTAAGCAGGGCCAGAATCAGGTCTGTGGATCTTCATTGCTCTTTGTGACCACAGACCCTGATTGGCTGGAGGTTCCAGGTTCTTGGGGGCAGAGTCAGCTGAGAGGAGTCTCTGGGAAGAAAGGAAGTCGGTGAGGAAGGTGCAGGGAGGAGGAGATCAGGAAAAACCTGTGGGAGGAACTGAGACCAGGATTTGGAGACCCCGTGTGCTTTGCATGGACTTCCAGGGAGTTTATCTTTGGGGAATTACTGATGGGTGCAGGCAGTGGCGTAGCGTGGGGGGTGCAGGGAGGGCCGGCCGCACCAGGCGCAACATCGGGGGGGGCGCTCGCACTCACAGCTCTTGGCCCCTACCTGGCTCACTCACTCTCTCTCACTGCCTTGCCCCGGGTGCTGACAACCCACGCTACGCCACTGGGTGCAGGACATGAGTTACTGACACAACACAGGACATGGGTTTGGGGATTTTGGCAGCAGTGGACCAAGATCCAGGAAGGCAGAAGAAAAGTGAACAAGACACATCAGTGATGCTGCACTGAAGCTTTAATAGAGAAGCAGAAATGAGTGAACGTTCTCTGTGATGAGCAGTTTAAGTGGGAGAAGAAAAATAAAAAGATCCCATTCCGAGTAAAGATCACATTCACTATTGAGATGATAGATTATGAGAAAACAAAATATCTGGCACAGTTTGACTCTGTTCTGTGTGGAAAAGTTTTTCTGTCCAAATAACTGCCCCATAGTCAATCAGTTGCAAACTTCTTTGCTCTAGTAATCAATTTACTTAAAATGAGCTTACCAAAAGCTGAAGAAGTTGAGGGGAAGAAGAGAGGAGATCTTCAAAATCACCGGGGGGGGGGAGCCCTACGCGTGGGGCGCTTTTACAGAATTTCACTCTGCACTTGGAGCGAATATCTTGTTGCAGCACAACTAATTTGGCTAAGTATAGCCCACATCCACTTTTTGGCCTGAATGTTCCTAGCCACTAAGTGCCCAATAAATTGTTGAATGGTCCTTGCCACTAAGTGACCAATAACTTTTTGGAACACATTACATTGCAGTTGGATGGAGTCTCAATGTCTAGGAACAGTCTGGCCAAAAAGTGGAGGTGGGCTATAGCGTCTGTGGGAATAAAGGAAGGTGCAGGGAGGTGGAGACCAGGAAAAACTGGAGGGAACAGACCAGGATTTGGAGACCCTGTTTGTTATTTATACTCATTTGGGGAAGATCAGAAGAAGGGAGCCAGGGGCTGAGGTGGTCTGAGAGGGTGCCCCCTGTGAAGGTCTGACAAGAGGAAGGTGAGATAAGTGAGTTGAAGTGTCCAAGCAGCCAGGATTACAGTGACAAGAAGGAATCCAGGCCCCTCTCATTTAAAGAAAGTCCTTCCCTCTCTATCTACTCAAAGGCCTGCTCACCAATAATCTCTGCTACAAATGTAACAGCATAAAGGCCTTGAAAGGTTGACAGTCCCAGGAATCACGGAACATTGTCCTCCAAAGAATTCTGGGAAATGTAGCTCATCCCTCACAGAGCTATGGTTCCCAGCACCCTTAGCCATCTATAGGGACCGGAGTCTTTTGAGGCAGAATGTGCTTCACCTGTGATTGCAACATCCAGTGTGTTTGTAGGCGCAAATTGAAGCCAAGTCAAAAGAAAGCAAAGCAGAGTCTGTGATGAAGGGGCCAGAGCATGGAGATCCCATCAGGTTCTTCCTTCTTCCATAGCCACGTCATCGCTATAGTCAAACAGAAATCAAACATCTTCCCAAGTGTGGCTCTGACCCTGGGTCCAGCTTGCTGCATTTTACAGGCTGCAACCTTTCTGCAAAAACTCAGTCCACAACTCAGCTCTGTACGCCATCTCAAATTCTTCTTTGTCTTCAAAACTAACTCTGGGTCCCATTTTCTGTGTGGCACAGTCTCCCCTCTCTCTGGCTTTCCTGATGTACCACAGGCCCTGATTGGCTGGAGGTTCCAGGTTCTTGGGGGGAGAGTCAGCTGAGAGGAGTCTGTGGGAATAATAAAGGAAGTCGGTGAGGAAGGTGCAGGGAGGAGGAGACCAGGAAAAACCTGTGGGAGAAACTGAGACCAGGATTTGGAGACCCCATGTGCTTTGCATGGTCTTCCAGGGAGTTTATCTTTTGGGGATGTCACTGATGGGTGCAGGACATGAGTAACTGGCACACCACAGGACATGGGTTTGGGGATTTTGGCAGTGGTGGACCAAGATCCAGGAAGGCATTCTTCCAGGGTGGGTAGATCTTGCGTCTTCCAATACTTTGCAATAAGTATTCTTGCTGCTGTTGTGGCGTACATGGAACTGGCGGAAATGACTGGCAGAATCCGAGACCAGGGAGAAGAGTCGGTGGAAGAAGATTGGAAGAAATTTAAAGACTATTTACAGAAATATTGCAAAATTAATGAATGTTAGAATGATGTCAGAATGAAGTTAAGTGGTTTAAGCAGCAATGTTTTAAAGGTGTATGAAAAATGGATTAATAACAGGTGAGAGCTCAAAGTTATATTATATTAAGTTAAAGGATTAAGATAAAAATAAAGAGGGAAAGAAACTGCTGAACTAACTAACTGAACTGGAATACAAAAAAGGGAGGTGTGAGGAGGTCAGGGAAGCAAGGATATGAATATATGATATGGAAAGATTGATGTGTTTTTTCTTCTTTTTAAAATGTTCTTTATCTTTTTTCTGTATTTTGTATGTTTCCCCCCTTTTTTGTTGAGGGTTGCTGGGCATAAATGGAGGAGAGATAGCAGAGGAAGATGGGCAAGAAAACAGTAAAGGGACAGGGAATGTGGGCGATTCTCAGTAGGGTCCGTATTGTGAGTGATATTGAAACTCTGCCTTCTCTGCAGAACATGAGGACATCATGAGCATCCATTGAAGCAGCAGGGGCTGGGCAGAGGAGGGGGAGGAGTGGTAGAGACGGCCTCCCCATCTTGACCCTTCCAGGGAGAAGGAAGAGGAAGATGGTCTAGTTTTACAACAGGGGTTTGTGGGAGGTGACAGCTCATAGGCAGACAGTCTCTCTCTGCACTTGGAACAAATACCTTAGCTGGTAGAATTAATTACCCAAATTAGTGGTGCTGAAGCAAGATATTTGCTGCAGGTGCAGAGAGAACCTGCATAAAAGGGCTCAGTGCTTAGGGCTTTTCCACCAGCGCTTTTGAAGATCTCCTCTCCTCGTCTGCTCAGCTTCTTCAGCTTTTGGTAAGCTCCTTTTAAGTAAATTGATTACTAGAGCAAAGAAGTTTGCAACGGATTGACTATGGGGCAGTTATTTACTGGGGGGTTTTCCCAACATGCCTTCCTTCTTAGCTTCACATGGAAATCAGATTTGGGAAGAGACCTTCAGGTCTTTACTTGCAATTCCCTGTGCCACTGGCATTGTTTTGGGCTCAAACAGAAGTCCCACTTCTAATAGGACTTCTGAAATGTGGCGCTGGGCCCTCTCTGGGATGGAGTTCGATGAGGGTGAAAAGGGGGATCTCTTCCTCCTAAGAGACCAGAACTGGCAAGGGGAAGATGTCCTGTTCTGGGTCTGGTTGTCATTTGTTTGAAAGAGCAGCTCTGTGTAATGGGAAGATCCCTGGACCCATTTTCCCTCCTCTGGGAATCTCAGGCCAGTGCCCCATCCTCCTCTTCTTCTGAGAAAGGCGCTGTGCCGTTGTCACAGGATGTGCCCACGTTGCCTCTCAACGGGAGGACTGAGGAGCACTTTAGGCAGGGCTGACAGTTGCCTTTTCTTGGGTGAGGCAGGTCAGACAGGGAAAGAGGCTCAGCTGGACTCCTGGGACGTCAATCCCACTCACAGCTTAGCAGGGCTGAGGAACCTGTGGGCCTCCAGATGTAAACAACTCCCACCCCCTCTGGCCTTGGCCAATGTTGGCTGCTAGGGCTGCTGGGAGTTGTAGTTCCTCAAGCTCTGGAAGGCTACCCGTCCCCATCCCTGCTGTAGAAACAACACTCAGCTAGGGGGACCAACAGTCTGAGCCCAGAAGAGGAAGGAACCTGCAGGGCCAGAGCATGAGAGAAGTATCTCAAATTTCAGAGGTAGAGGGAGAAGGGTCAGAGAGACACAACCTGTCAAATGGGGGTGGGAATAATTGATACTTTTCCATTTGAAAATCACTATTTTAATGTTTTACCATCATTCACTTTACTGTCCCAAGCCTGGTTGCAACAATTTAAAAACTAATATTAAATTAGTCTTGCATTTCTTTGGTTATCTGAGAGATAATGTCTGATTTCCCCCATTTACGTGTTTCTGAAAGTATCCTTGAAAATGTATCATTTCAGATTATCCATGAGTCTTGCAAGTGACGATTATGATAATAACTCTATGATGATGCACATGGGTCTTCACTTACGAGTTATGGACCAATATGGTAACGTTGCATAACGTTATACCCTTCGCAATGTAAAGCCCCAAACTGACAGCTGAGTCAAGAAACCTGCGTATAGTTTGTGCTCTTGAGGGCCAGGAAGACCGAAATGCTGAGCGCCCACTACGCAAACTATCCATGGCTGCCAACATGTCATCTTTGCTCTGTAACACATTCTTTCCCCTTGCAAATCTTCCTTCCTCTTCTGCTGAGTGTATCTTTCCTCCATTTATGCCAAGCAAGCCTCAGTTCACTGAGTCAGAATTGGCGGAAGATCTGCACATCTTCCACCGAGAGGCTCTTGCCTGGGGCCATTTTGGCCTCCTGTGAACACTTTTATGAGTGTTTTGCTTTCCTTTAACCTCTTAATGTTGAATGTCTTCTCCTGCTTGACCTGTTGATCCCAGAGAATGTTCCCTCCTTCCTTGCTAGCCATTAAAGCTTCACTGCAGCATCACAGAGGCCTCTTGCGTGTTTTTTCTCCTGCTTTACTGGTTCTCAGCTCACCTTTCATGAAGTGCAACTGGCAATCACAAATATGTCTCCTTGATATGTGTCTGATCCTGTCCAACACCCATCTGCGCTGACCCCGATTAGCTTCTGCTGCCTGAAAGTCCCTGCCAAGACAGGCACCGCTCAGTTGGAAGGAGGGGTTCCCAGCTACTCCTTGGAAGCTGTTTCTGCAGTTCCAAGGTGTCCAGTCGTGATGAAGTCAGCAGAAAGAGGACTCTTCTGAGAGTACTTTTTACCCTTGCCAGGAATGGGGTTAGGGGCGTTGAGTTTAGCTTGCATTTAAAGGTGAATCTATCTAATTCACAATTTGCAAATTGACATAATAGCCAAAACACGTCACCCTTCGAAATACACACTTGTATGAAGGTGTGATGCTGTTCCCCAAGCAAGCAATGTTTTGAAAGAAAGAAAAATCCATATGTCAAGATGAAAGAGTGCATAAAATGAAGAGATTAGTGAATTAGCTTAACATACAAATCTGGATTATATCAGTGGACTTTGGTTGCAAAATTCCATGCTGAAATGTGGGGAATTGGGAGAATTTTTCACTGATGCTTATGAATTTTCACAAGGCTTAAAAAAGAAATAAATCACAAACTGCTGCAGACACGAAGGGAGCTGAATTCACTTTTGGAAAGAGTGAGAAACTGGGATATCTAAAATTGAGAGGTTGAAGGGACAAGCATTCCTAAACTGTGACCAGAAGACCAGGACAATATTCAACCTTCCCCTACTATGTTCCAAAAGGTATCTTGCAGGCCAGGTTACACCTTAGCTTGGGAATGTGCTTTGCTCAGCTTCACCTCGGATGATGTTCTCTGTGTTCCTTTTAATAGAATTCAAGGTGTTCTCTTGACTCCTTCAGGCTTCAGAAGCATCATCTGTGGAGTGTAACCTACATACAGACGACTTCTTTTAAACACATCTGAAGCATCTTTTCCCCTTCATCGAACTCTGGGCACTGTAGACTCTTAGGGGTGTTGGGAATGGCAGCACTGTGAGGGCAAAATGTTGTGTGACCATGGGAGAGACTGGCACAGTATGACTCTCTTCTGGGTGAAGAAGTCCCTTCTGTCCAAATAACTGCCCCATAAACAATCAGCTGCAAACTTCTTTGCTCTAGTAATCAATTTACTTAAAAGGAGCTTACCAAAAGCTGAAGAAGTTGAGGGGAAGAAGGGAGATCTTCAAAAGCGCTGGTGGAAAAGCCCTACACGCTGAGCCCTTTTACACAGTTTCTCTCTGCAGCTGAAGTGAATATCTTGCTTCAGCACCACTAATTTGGCTAATCACAGCTCATGGCAGAAATCACAGAACGTTTTCCTCCCAAAGAAATCTGGGAGATGTAGCTTATGCCTCACAGAGCTATGATTCCCAGCACCTGTAGCCATCTATAGGTACAGAGTCCTATGAGGCAGAAAATGGGCTTCATATGCGATTGCGACAACGAGTGTGTTCATAGGTGCAAAGGCGTAAGCAGGGCTGAGTCAAGTAAATGCCCCAAATTACATTTAAAAGGAACACAATGAACATCACCCAAATTGAAGCCGAGTCAAAAGAAAGCCAAGCAGGAGGGTGACATGACCAATAACTTCTTGGAACACATTACATTGCAGTCTGATGGAGTTCCAATGGCTAGGGACAGTCTGGCCAAAAAATGGAGGTGGGCTATACTTTGCCAAATTAGTGATGCTGCACCAAAGTATTTGCTCCAAGGGCAGAGAGAAGCTGTATAAAAGGGCTCAGCGCGTAGGGCTTTTCCACCAGCGCTTTTGAAGAGCTCCTCTCCTCGTCTGCTCAGCTTCTTCAGCTTTTGGTAAGCTCCTTTTAAGTAAATTGATTACTAGAGCAAAGAAGTTTGCAACAGATTGACTATGGGGTAGTTATTTACTGGGTTTCCCCCCCAACATGCCTTCCTTCTTAGCTTCACATGGAAATCAGATTTGGGAAGAGACCTTCAGGTGTTTACTTGAAATTCCCTGTGCCCCTGGCATTGTTTTGGGCTCAAACAGAAATCCCACTTCTAATAGTGAAGCACGTGTCGTTAGTGGGTTTTGGCTAGGTGCACAAAATTAAGGATCAGACAGACGCAGCAATGGAGAATAAGAAGTTGAAGTTTATTGCCAGGCAATAATATTTTACCATCATTCACCTTGCTGTCCCAGGCCTGGCTGCAACGATTAAAAATCAACATTAAATTAATCTTTTATATCTCTTGTTATCTGAACTGTCGCCTTCCTGGAGATGCATTCTTTAAGTCATCGTAAAGGAATCTCAATATAAAAGCTGAAAAGTAAGGGGAACTGCCTCCTCCCGGTCTGACAAATATTTCTCTGGTTATCTGAGAGATAATGTCTGATTTCCCCTGTTTTCACGTGTTTCTGAAAGTATCCTTGAAAACGTATCATTTCAGAGTATCCAAGACCCTTGCAAGATGTCCAGTGTCAACAATGGAACTCCCTCTTCAGATATCCCGCAGGGCTCCGACCGAATAGATCAATTTTTAGCTATAGTAAACAAATTCAGATTCAGTATCAAGCGGCCACAATTCCCTCATTGAGGATTCACTTCTGCTGCTTCCTTTGATATTTGGATGGTCTCACGTTTTGAACAGAATGCAGGGCAGTCATGTCACTCACCAGATGCGCCCAGTTGAGAATCGTCTGCTTTTCTGATCCTAATGTAATGTAGTTTGTGCTCTTGAGGGCCAGGAAGTCCGAAATGCTGAGCGCCCACTACGCAAACTATCCATGGCTGCCAACATGTCATCTTTGCTCTGTAACACATTCTTTCCCCTTGCAAATCTTCCTTCCTCCTCTGCTGAGTGTATCCTCCATTTATGCCATGCAAGCCTCAATTCCCTGAGTCATAATTGGTGGAAGATCTGCACATCTTCCACCGAGAGGCTCTTGCCTGGGGCCATTTTGGCCGCCTGTGAACACTTTTATGAGTGTTTTGCTTTCCTTTAACCTCTTAATGTTGAATGTCTTCTCCTGCTTGACCTGTTGATCCCAGAGAATGTTCCCTCCTTCCTTGCTAGCCATTAAAGCTTCCCTGCAGCATCACAGAGGCCTCTTGCGTGTTTTTTCTCCTGCTTTACTGGTTCTCAGCTCACCTTTCATGAAGTGCAACTGGCAATCACAAATATGTCTCCTTGATATGTGTCTGATCCTGTCCAACACCCATCTGCGCTGACCCCTATTAGCTTCTCCTGCAAGATAGGCCCTGCCAAGACAGGCACCGCTCAGTTGGAAGGAGGGGTTCCCAGCTACTCCTTGGAAGCTCTTTCTGCAGTTCCAAGGTGTCCAGTCGTGATGAAGTCAGCAGAAAGAGGACTCAGGAATGGGGTTAGGGGCGTTGAGTTTAGTTTGCATTTAAAGGTGAATCTATCCAATTCACAATTTGCAAATTGACATAATAGCCAAAACACGCCACCCTTCGAAATACACAATTGTATGAAGGTGTGATGCTGTTCCCCAAGCAAGCAATATTTTGAAAGAAAGAAAAACCCATATGTCAAGATGAAAGAGTGCATAAAATGAAGAGATTAGTGAATTAGCTTAACATACAAATGTGGATTAGATCAGTGGACTTTGGTTGCAAAATTCCATGCTGAAATGTGGGGAATTGGGAGAATTTTTCACTGATGCTTATGAATTTTCACAAGGCTTAAAAAAGAAATAAATCACAAATTGCTGCAGACACTAAGGGAGCTGAATTCACATTTGGAAACAGTGAGAAACTGGGATATCTAAAATTGAGAGGTTGAAGGGACAAGCATTCCTAAGCTGTGACCAGAAGACCAGGACAACATTCAACCTCCACATACTATTTCCCAAAAGGTATCTTGCAGGCCAGGTTACACCTTGGCTTGGGAAGCTGCTTTGCTTCATTTGGGCTCAGCTTCACCTCGGATGATGTTCTCTGTGTTCCTTTTAATGGAGTTCAGGGTGTTCTCTTGACTCCTTCAGGCTTCAGAAGCATCATCTGTGGAGCATAACTTACATACGGACGACTTCTTTTAAAGACATCTGAAGCATCTTTTCCCCTTCATCGACCTCTGGGCACTGTAGACTCTTAGGGGTGTTGGGAACGGCAGCATTGTGAGGGCAAAATGTCGTGTGACCGTGGGAGAGACTGGCACAGTATGACTCTCTTCTGGGTGAAGAAGTCCCTTCTGTCCAAATAACTGCCCCATAGCCAATCAGTTGCAAACTTCTTTGCTCTAGTAATCAATTTACTTAAAAGGAGCTTACCAAAAGCTGAAGAAGTTGAGGGGAAGAAGGGAGATCTTCAAAAGCGCTGGTGGAAAAGCCCTACACGCTGAGCCCTTTTACACAGTTTCTCTCTGCAGCTGAAGTGAATATCTTGCTTCAGCACCACTAATTTGGCTAATCACAGCTCATAGCGGAAATCAGAGAACGTTTTCCTCCCAAAGAAATCTGGGAGATGTAGCTTACCCCTCACAGAGCACCCGTAGCCATCTATAGGTACAGAGTCCTATGAGGCAGAAAATGGGCTTCATATGCGATTGCGACAATGAGTGTGTTCATAGGTGCAGAGGCGTAAGCAGGGCTGAGTCAAGTAAATGCCCCAAATTACATTAAAAGGAACACAATGAACATCACCCAAATTGAAGCCGAGTCAAAAGAAAGCCAAGCAGGAGGCTGACATGACCAATAACTTCTTGGAACACATTGCATTGCAGTCGGATGGAGTTCCAATGGCTAGGGACAGTCTGGCCAAAAAGTGGAGGTGGGCTATACTTTGCCAAATTAGTGATGCTGCACCAAAGTATTTGCTCCAAGGGCAGAGAGAACCTGCATAAAAGGGCTCAGCGCGTAGGGCTTTTCCACCAGCGCTTTTGAACATCTCCTCTCCTCGTCTGCTCAGCTTCTTCAGCTTTTGGTAAGCTCCTTTTAAGTAAATTGATTACTAGAGCAAAGAAGTTTGCAACAGATTGACTATGGGGTAGTTATTTACTGGGTTTTCCCCCCAACATGCCTTCCTTCTTAGCTTCACATGGAAATTAGATTTGGGAAGAGACCTTCAGGTGTTTACTTGAAATTCCCTGTGCCCCTGGCATTGTTTTGGGCTCAAACAGAAATCCCACTTCTAATAGTGAAGCACGTGTCGTTAGTGGGTTTTGGCTAGGTGCACAAAATTAAGGATCAGACAGACGCAGCAATGGAGAATAAGAAGTTGAAGTTTATTGCCAGGCAATAATGTTTTACCATCATTCAACTTACTGTCCCAGGCCTGGCTGCAACGATTAAACATCAACATTAAATTAATCTTTTATATCTCTTGTTATCTGAACTGTCGCCTTCCTGGAGATGCATTCTTTAAGTCATCGTAAAGGAATCTCAATATAAAAGCTGAAAAGTAAGGGGAACTGCCTCCTCCCGGTCTGACAAATATTTCTCTGGTTATCTGAGAGATAATGTCTGATTTCCCCTGTTTTCACGTGTTTCTGAAAGTATCCTTGAAAACGTATCATTTCAGAGTATCCAAGACCCTTGCAAGATGTCCAGTGTCAACAATGGAACTCCCTCTTCAGATATCCCGCAGGGCTCCGACCGAATAGATCAATTTTTAGCTATAGTAAACAAATTCAGATTCAGTATCAAGCGGCCACAATTCCCTCATTGAGGATTCACTTCTGCTGCTTCCTTTGATATTTGGATGGTCTCACGTTTTGAACAGAATGCAGGGCAGTCATGTCACTCACCAGATGCGCCCAGTTGAGAATCGTCTGCTTTTCTGATCCTAATGTAATGTAGTTTGTGCTCTTGAGGGCCAGGAAGTCCGAAATGCTGAGCGCCCACTACGCAAACTATCCATGGCTGCCAACATGTCATCTTTGCTCTGTAACACATTCTTTCCCCTTGCAAATCTTCCTTCCTCCTCTGCTGAGTGTATCCTCCATTTATGCCATGCAAGCCTCAATTCCCTGAGTCATAATTGGTGGAAGATCTGCACATCTTCCACCGAGAGGCTCTTGCCTGGGGCCATTTTGGCCGCCTGTGAACACTTTTATGAGTGTTTTGCTTTCCTTTAACCTCTTAATGTTGAATGTCTTCTCCTGCTTGACCTGTTGATCCCAGAGAATGTTCCCTCCTTCCTTGCTAGCCATTAAAGCTTCCCTGCAGCATCACAGAGGCCTCTTGCGTGTTTTTTCTCCTGCTTTACTGGTTCTCAGCTCACCTTTCATGAAGTGCAACTGGCAATCACAAATATGTCTCCTTGATATGTGTCTGATCCTGTCCAACACCCATCTGCGCTGACCCCTATTAGCTTCTCCTGCAAGATAGGCCCTGCCAAGACAGGCACCGCTCAGTTGGAAGGAGGGGTTCCCAGCTACTCCTTGGAAGCTCTTTCTGCAGTTCCAAGGTGTCCAGTCGTGATGAAGTCAGCAGAAAGAGGACTCAGGAATGGGGTTAGGGGCGTTGAGTTTAGTTTGCATTTAAAGGTGAATCTATCCAATTCACAATTTGCAAATTGACATAATAGCCAAAACACGCCACCCTTCGAAATACACAATTGTATGAAGGTGTGATGCTGTTCCCCAAGCAAGCAATATTTTGAAAGAAAGAAAAACCCATATGTCAAGATGAAAGAGTGCATAAAATGAAGAGATTAGTGAATTAGCTTAACATACAAATGTGGATTAGATCAGTGGACTTTGGTTGCAAAATTCCATGCTGAAATGTGGGGAATTGGGAGAATTTTTCACTGATGCTTATGAATTTTCACAAGGCTTAAAAAAGAAATAAATCACAAATTGCTGCAGACACTAAGGGAGCTGAATTCACATTTGGAAACAGTGAGAAACTGGGATATCTAAAATTGAGAGGTTGAAGGGACAAGCATTCCTAAGCTGTGACCAGAAGACCAGGACAACATTCAACCTCCACATACTATTTCCCAAAAGGTATCTTGCAGGACAGGTTACACCTTGGCTTGGGAAGCTGCTTTGCTTCATTTGGGCTCAGCTTCACCTCGGATGATGTTCTCTGTGTTCCTTTTAATGGAGTTCAGGGTGTTCTCTTGACTCCTTCAGGCTTCTGAAGCATCATCTGTGGAGCATAACCTACATACGGATGACTTCTTTTAAAGACATCTGAAGCATCTTTTCCCCTTCATCGACCTCTGGGCACTGTAGACTCTTAGGGGTGTTGGGAACGGCAGCATTGTGAGGGCAAAATGTCGTGTGACCGTGGGAGAGACTGGCACAGTATGACTCTCTTCTGGGTGAAGAAGTCCCTTCTGTCCAAATAACTGCCCCATAGCCAATCAGTTGCAAACTTCTTTGCTCTAGTAATCAATTTACTTAAAAGGAGCTTACCAAAAGCTGAAGAAGTTGAGCAGCCAAAGAGCGGAGATCTTCAAAAGTGCTGGTGAAAGAGCCCTACGCGCTGAGCCCTTTTATGCAGCTTCTGTCTGCACCTGCAGCAAATATCTTGCTTCAGCACCACTAATTTGGCTAATCACAGCTCATAGCGGAAATCACAGAACATTTTCCTCCCAAAGAAATCTGGGAGATGTAGCTTACGCCTCACAGAGCTATGATTCCCAGCACCCGTAGCTGTCTATAGGTACAGAGTCCTATGAGGCAGAAAATGGGCTTCATATGCGATTGCGACAACGAGTGTGTTCATAGGTGCAGAGGCGTAAGCAGGGCTGAGTCAAGTAAATGCCCCAAATTACATTAAAAGGAACACAATGAACATCACCCAAATTGAAGCCGAGTCAAAAGAAAGCCAAGCAGGAGGCTGACATGACCAATAACTTCTTGGAACACATTACATTGCAGTCGGATGGAGTTCCAATGGCTAGGGACAGTCTGGCCAAAAAGTGGAGGTGGGCTATACTTAGCCAAATTAGTGATGCTGCACCAAAGTATTTGCTCCAAGGGCAGAGAGAAGCTGTATAAAAGGGCTCAGCGCGTAGGGCTTTTCCACCAGCGCTTTTGAAGATCTCCCTTCTTCCCCTCAACTTCTTCAGCTTTTGGTAAGCTCCTTTTAAGTAAATTGATTACTAGAGCAAAGAAGTTTGCAACGGATTGACTATGGGGCAGTTATTTACTGGGGTTTTTCCCCAACATGCCTTCCCTCTTAGCTTCACATGGAAATCAGATTTGGGAAGAGACCTTCAGGTCTTTACTTGCAATTCCCTGTGCCACTGGCATTGTTTTGGGCTCAAACAGAAATCCCGCTTCTAATAGGACTTCTGAAATGTGGATCTGGGCCCTCTCTGGGATGGAGTTGGATGAGGGTGAAAAGGGGGATCTCTTCCTCCTAAGAGACCAGAACTGGCAAGGGGAAGATGTCCTGTTCAGGATCTGGTTGTGCTGTGTTTGAAAGAGCAGCTCTGTGTAATGGGAAGATCCCTGGACCCATTTTCCCTCCTCTGGGAATCTCAGGCCAGTGCCCCATCCTCCTCTTCTTCTGAGAAAGGTGCTGTGCCGTTGTCACAGGATGTGCCCACATTGCGTCTCAACGGGAGGACTGAGGAGCACTTTAGGCAGGGCTGACAGTTGCCTTTTCTTGGGTGAGGCAGGTCAGACAGGGAAAGAGGCTCAGCTGGACTCCTGGGACGTCAATCCCACTCACAGCTTAGCAGGGCTGGGGAACCTGTGGGCCTCCAGATGTAAAACAACTCCCACCCCCTCTGGCCTTGGCCAATGTTGGCTGCTAGGGCTGCTGGGAGTTGTAGTTCCACAAGCTCTGGAAGGCTACCCGTCCCCATCCCTGCTGTAGAAACAACACTCAGCTAGGGCGACCAACAGTCTGAGCTCAGAAGAGGAAGGAACCTGCAGGGCCAGAGCATGAGAGACGTCTCTCAAATTTCAGAGGGAGAGGGAGAAGGGTCAGAGAGACACAACCTGTCAAATGGGGGTGGGAATCATTGAGACTTTTCCATTTTAAAATCACTATTTTAATGCTTTACCATCATTCACCTTGCTGTCCCAGGCCTGGCTGCAACGATTAAAAATCAACATTAAATTAATCTTTTATATCTCTCGTTATCTCAACTGTCTCCTTCCTGGATATGCATTCTTTAAGTCATCGTAAAGGAATCTCAATATAAAAGCTGAAAAGTAAGGGGAACTGCCTCCTCCCGGTCTGACAAATATTTCTCTGGTTATCTGAGAGATAATGTCTGATTTCCCCTGTTTTCACGTGTTTCTGAAAGTATCCTTGAAAACGTATCATTTCAGAGTATCCAAGATTCTTGCAAGATGTCCAGTGTCAACAATGGAACTCCCTCTTCAGATATCCCGGAGGGCTCCGACCCAATAGATGAATTTTTCGCTGTAGTAAACAAATTAAGAATCATTTTCAAGTTGCCACGATTCCCTTATTGAGGATTCACTTCTGATGCTTGATATTTTGGATGGTCTCACGTTTTGAACAGAATGCAGGGCAGTCATGTCACTCACCAGATGCGCCCAGTTGAGAACCGTCTGCTTTTCTGATCCTAATGTAATGTAGTTTGTGCTCTTGAGGGCCAGGAAGTCCGAAATGCTGAGCGCCCACTACGCAAACTAGCCATGGCTGCCAACATGTCATCTTTGCTCTGTAACACATTCTTTCCCCTTGCAAATCTTCCTTCCTCTTCTGCTGAGTGTATCTTTCCTCCATTTATGCCAAGCAAGCCTCAGTTCACTGAGTCAGAATTGGCGGAAGATCTGCACATCTTCCACCGAGAGGCTCTTGCCTGGGGCCATTTTGGCCGCCTCTGAACACTTTTATGAGTGTTTTGCTTTCCTTTAACCTCTTATTGTTGAAACTCTTCTCCTGCTTGACCTGTTGATCCCAGAGAATGTTCCCTCCTTCCTTGCTAACCATTAAAGCTTCCCTGCAGCATCACAGAGGCCTCTTGCGTGTTTTTCTCCTGCTTTACTGGTTCTCAGCTCACCTTTCATGAAGTGCAACTGGCAATCACAAATATGTCTCCTTGATATGTGTCTGATCCTGTCCAACACCCATCTGCGCTGATCCCTATTAGCTTCTCCTGCCTGAAAGTCCCTGCCAAGACAGGCACCGCTCGGGCGGAAGGAGGGGTTCCCAGCTACTCCTTGGAAGCTCTTTCTGCAGTTCCAAGGTGTCCAGTGGTGATGAAGTCAGCAGAAAGAGGACTCAGGAATGGGGTTAGGGGCGTTGAGTTTAGTTTGCATTTAAAGGTGAATCTATCCAATTCACAATTTGCAAATTGACTTAATAGCCAAAACACATCACCCTTCAAAATACACACTTGTATGAATGTGTGATGCTGTTCCCCAAGCAAGTAATATTTTGAGAGAAAGAAAAACCCGTATGTCAAGATGAAAGAGTGCATAAAATGAAAAGATTAGTGAATTAGCTTAACATACAAATGTGGATTATATCAGTGGACTCTGATTGCAAAATTCCAAGCTGAAATGTGGGGAATTGGGAGAATTTTTCACTGATGCTTATGAATTTCCACAAGACTTAAGAAATAAATAAATCACAAACTGCTGTAGACACGAAGAGAGCTGAATTTACATTTGGAAATAGTGAGAAACTGGGATTTCTAAAATTACCAGGTTGAAGGGACAAGCATTCCTAAGCTGTGACCAGAAGACCAGGACAATATTCAACCTTCCCCTACTATGTTCCCAAAGGTATCTTGCAGGCCAGGTTACACCTTGGCTTGGGAAGCTGCTTTGCTTCATTTGGGCTCAGCTTCACCTTGGATGATGTTCTCTGTGTTCCTTTTAATGGAGTTCAGGGTGTTCTCTTGACTCCGCCAGGCTTCAGAAGCATCATCTGTTGAGCATAACCTACATACAGACAACTTCTTTTAAACACATCTGAAGGATCTTTTCCCCTTCATCGAACTCTGGGCACTGTAGACTCTTAGGGGTGTTGGGAATGGCAGCACTGTGAGGGCAAAATGTTGTGTGACCACCGGTACTATTGTGTGCAATTGTGAGCAGTAGAAGTCCTTGGTGAGAGGTCCTGTGAATGCAGGGAGAGAGGAATGCGCTGAGAATCGATTAAGCAGGGCCAGAATCAGGTCCGTGGATCTTCATTGCTCTTTGTGACCACAGACCCTCTACTTGGGGGCAGAGTCAGCTGAGAGGAGTCTCTGGGAAGAAAGGAAGTCGGTGAGGAAGGTGCAGGGAGGAGGAGACCAGGAAAAACTGGAGGAAACAGACCAGGATTTGGAGACCCCATTAGTTATTTATACTCATTTGGGGAAGGTCAGAAGAAGGGAGCCAGGGGCTGTGTTCGTCTGAGAGGGTGCCCTCTGTGAAGGTCTGACAAGAGGAAGGTGACCCAAGTGAGCTGAAGTGTCCAAGCAACCAGGAGTACAGTGACAAAAAGTAATCCAGGCCCCTCTCATTTAAATAAATTCCTTCCCTCTCTATCTACTCAAAGGCCTGCTCACCAATAATCTCTGCTACAAATGTAACAGCATAAAGGCCTTGAAAGGTTGACAGTCCCAGGAATCATGAAACATTGTCCTCCCAAAGAATTCTGGGAAATGTAGCTCCCCCCCTCACAGAGCTATGATTCCCAGCACCCTTAGCCAGCTATAGGGACCAGAGTCTTTTAAGGCAGAAAATGTGCTTCACCTGTGATTGCAACACCCAGTGTGTTTGTAGGTGCAAATTGAAGCCGAGTCAAAAGAAAGCAAAGCAGCGTCTTGAGCGAAGGAGGAGGCTGGCAGGACCAATAACTTCTTGGAACACATTACCTCTCCTAACTTTTAAGGCTCGCCAGGTTCTGGGAGATGGAGAGTCTGGAATCCTTCTAGTGATATGTCAGTCAGCTGCTGCCAACTTCATTTATTCCCATGGAATCCTCTCAGCTTCGAAACCCACCTGAGGACTGGGAAACACCCCAGACAGGAGCACCTCTGCCTGTATGGCTAAATTCCTGCTTTCTGCACCAGACAAAGGAATTGCGTATATGCAGGGCTCACCTAAATATTGTTGCATGCCACTTCAACCTCTGAGCAGTGCCAGATTCAAAGGGGTACAAGCGCTGAACCAGGGACTGTGTTTCCTTTGGAAACGAGGGACAGTGGGGACTGCAGTGTCTTTATGACATATGGTTTATTTGCACATATATACCACCTGAGCCCAAGTGTGGCTCCGACCCTGGGTCCAGCTTGCTACATCTTACAGGCTGCAACCTTTCTGCAAAAACTCAGTCCTAAACTCAGCTCTGTACTCCATCTCAAATTCTCCTTTGTCTTCAAAAGTAACTCTGGGTCCCATTTTCTGTGTGGCACAGTCTCCCCTCTCTCTGGCTATCCTGATGTACCACAGGCCCTGATTGGCTGGAGGTTCCAGGTTCTTGGGGGGAGAGTCAGCTGAGAGGAGTCAGGGAGGAGGAGACAAGGAAAAACTGGAGGAAACAAACCATTTGGAGACCCCGTTTGTTCATGCTCATTTGGGTAAGATCAGAGGAAGGGAGCCAGGGGCTGAGGTGGTCTGAGAGGGTGCCCCCTGTGAAGGTCTGACAAGAGGAAGGTGACACAAGTGAGCTGAAGTGTCCAAGCAGCCAGGAGTACAGTGACAAGTAGTAATCCTGGCCCCTCTCATTTAAATAGTCCTTCCCTCTCTATCTACTCAAAGGCCTGCTCACCAATAATCTCTGCTACAAACAATTACAGGGTCATTGTAACAGCCTAAAGGCCTCAAACGTTGACAGTCCCAGGAATCATGGAACATTGTCCTCCAAAGAATTCTGGTAAATGTAGCTCACCCATCACAGAGCTATGATTCCCAGCACCCTTAGCCAGCTATAGGGACCAGAGTCTTTTGAGGCAGAATATGTGCTTCACCTGCGATTGCAACATCCAGTATGTTCGTAGGTGTAAATTGAAGCCGAGTCAAAAGAAAGCAAAGCAGGAGGCTGGCATGACCAATAACATCTTGGAACACATAACCTTAGAGTCGGATGGAGTCCCAGTGGCTAGGGGCAGTCTGGCAAAAAAGTGGAGGCAGACTACACTTAGCCAAATTAGTGATGCTGCGCCAAAGTATTTGCTCCAAGTGCAGAGAGAAACTGCATAAAAGGGCTCAGCGCGTAGGGCTTTTCCACCAGTGCTTTTGAAGATCTCCTCTTCGGCTGCTCAGCTTCTTCAGCTTTTGGTAAGTTCCTTTTAAATAAATTGATTTGGAGAGCAGGGAAGGTAGGAAGTGATTGTGGGTCAACACTCTTCTTGATGGTCTAAAGGAAGAGGAAGCTTCTTGCATGCCCAACCTGAGAAGAACGCTGGATTTCAGCACAGGCAGGGAGAGAAGGAGAACAGGCACAGAGAGCTGGGCTTTAATACCAATAATAATAATACTTTTAAGTATTGGAGAGATTACCAGCCCTTGCTTAAAGTAATGCCCAACAGTTAAATACATTTTCATCTGTTCGGCAATCAGAAGGCTAATGACTAATTTCCCTCTGTTTCCACATATTTGTGAATATATGTCTTTAAAATGATTTATTTCAGATACTCCAACATTCCTCCAAGATGTCCAGTGCCAACATTGGAGTAAGTCTTATGATTCCCATGATACTACGCCCTGGTTGGCCAAGTCCATTTTTTACAGGTTTTCGGGCCCAGTTCTACTTCCCAATGTAAGAGGTTTTCGACAGTGGACCAAACACCCTCAGAAGGTTGTGGACTCTGCTTCATTGGAGACTTTTAAGCAGAGGTTTAATGTGTCAGCATCGCCCTTGAGCCAGTGCCCACGACTGGACTCGTCCACTTCAGCCTGACTGGGCCAGGCAAGCTGGGGTAGCACTTCCAGAGACCACCTTCTGCACAGGAACAGGTCAAAGTGCTGTGGACTCACAACTCAGAGCTGTGAGCACCAGATTCACTACCGAAGACAGTCATTGCACAGCAGAGTATAAACCACTCAGAGAACAGCTCTGTAGAATAACTACTTTTATTCTATCTACAACTATCATACAAACTATATACAGAGCTAAATGGAGAAGCTGAACTGCACTGAGTGTCTGCAGCTGCTCTTAGCAGCAACCTTATCTATACAGAGATAACACTCTCTCTCTCTCTCTAACACTCAGTCTCTCTAATTGATGTGAGGCTGGAGCGGAATAAGTAGTGAGCAGAAACCGCCCCCCTCCTCTCCGGAGAATCAGCAGAGAACATCAGCAGATTCTTGGAATGGGAGGGGTGAAATCTCCTCAGAATGGCCCCTGCCATAGTTGAGATTCCTGCTTTTCCGGGGTTGGACTGGATAACCCCTGGGGTAATTCCAACTCTATGATTCTATGATTCAACAATTCTATGATTCTGCACTGCAACGATTTAAAAATGTGTTTCTTATGAGACAGTGTGTATAAAAATGAATATACAAGAGCATACAAGAATCATGCAAGATTTTAGCTAAGGTTTCTGTTAAAAAGTATATCTAGAAGCATATACAGAAGTTTTTCCTGTTTCAGTGATCTTGACCGGACCATCAGCCTCTGCGTTGATTTGTGTTCCTTGTGGCTAAAGATTCACTTCTGGAATATTACAAGGACTACTCATGTTTTGAGAAAAATTCCTATACCTGATTTTGCAGACCCTACTGTAAAGAGTCCAAAATATTTATCCTAAAAGAAGCGCCCCAGTCTGAAATGTAATGTGGCAAACCTGGATAGAGGTTGTGATCTCAGGGGCCCAAAAGTCAGAAATGCTCAGCATCCATTATCATCTTTTCTGATGTCCAGGGCTGCCAATGCTGAAACTTTCCTCTGCAACACATGACTTGGTCATTCTTCCTCTGCTGCCTGTGTATGTTCCCTGTGCTGATGCCAAGCCTTCGTCCGTTTGATGAGTCAGAATCAGGGGACCCCCGAGGTCTGCCTTTTCAGCCAGCTGGGCTAAAGGGAAGGTCTGGGGAGAAGCTTCCAGCCTTCCACTTTCCCAATACAACCACCTCCATTTATGGGTTCGTTGGTTTCCCCGCATATCTTCCCTTTGAATGTGGAATTTCCCCTTCCTTAGTTTGGAATGTATTTGTTTCTCTTCTCCTGCTTGACCTGTTGATCACAGAAAATGTTCCCTCCTTCCTTCCTACCCATTAAAGCTTCACTGCAGCAACACAGAGGCTTCTTGCCTGTTTTTTCTCAAAGCTTCCTATGTCTTGCTCCTCATTTCGTGAAATGCCCCTGGCCAGACTCAAAGTTCCAGTGTGTCCAGTCCTGATGAAATCAAGAGAAAGAGGACTCTTCTGAGAATACTTTTTGCCCTTGCCAGGGATGAAGGGGTGGATCAATTTAGCTTGCATTTCAAGGTGAATCTATGAAACTCATATTTTCCAAAATGATATCAGAACTGAGACACACTACCCTCTGACATGCACACTGGGTTTGCGCGGCAAGGTCCCAGACTCTCCTGGGAAGTGGAATAAAGACACATGAAACAGTATTTTTGGTTAATGGGCGAAAAAGGCCACAACTTTATTGGTTACAGAATGTGAGTGGTATTGGCTTAGGCATTGGAAACCACACGACTATATCTGACTCCTGCCTGTCTGCAGGAGTCTTGGAATGGTTGACCTCCAGTAGGGGGAGCCCTACTGGTCCAGGGTCACCGCTAGGGGTCATGCCATGGCCCTAGCCCCCCGCCTGGGGCTTCAGGTGGAGACCACGCCCCCCCCCCCCAGATTCCTTTAACGGAATACCCTTGAATTAATCAATTTGATTTGAAGTAATTTGCCAGAAAATATTCTGCCCCGAGTCGGGGGCGCCTATGTGTCGCTTTCATAGACCTAAAGGCCGCCTTCGACAGTATCCCAAGAAACTGTCTATGGAAGAAATTAGAGAGATGGGGCATAGATAGAAGGCTGTTATGGCTTATAACCCAATTACACCACGGGTCGTCAGCTAGAGTGAGACTCACACCGGCGGGAAACCTATCCAACGAGGTTCCAATAAATAGAGGTGTGCGCCAAGGCTGCATTTTGGCCCCACTCCTCTTTAACTTGTTTATCAGCGATATGAAGCTCTTTCTGAATGAGTCTCAAGCCAACATTCATGCCCCCCGCCTAGCTGATTTCCGCTGCCCTCTGCTCCTATATGCCGACAATGCAGCGATCCTTTCCTACTCTAGAGTCGGTTTATGCAGAGCTCTAAAGACTTTTGCGGCTTACTGCAAACTTAACCATCTGACAATTAATTATGAGAAATCTAAAGTCCTGGTCTTTACCAGGTCTCGGAAAACTTACAGCTGGAAGTTGGATGGAGTCCAATTAGAACAGGTTTTCAAATTTAAATACCTGGGAGCCTTCTTTCACTACAACCTAAGCTGGAAGCCACAGATACAGTATTTACTAAACAAAGGGAGAACAATACTTTATACTCTACTCCAATTTTTTGCGGCCGACGGAGCCTCCCACATCCCTTCTGCATTGAAGGTATACCACGCAAAAGTGGTTTCCACCCTCTGTTATGCTGCCCCGCTCTGGGCCCCAGGGTCCAATTTAACATCGCTTGAGACATTGCAGAGTCAGTTTCTCCGTCGCCTCCTGAAACTCCCCATGTGTGTGAGCAACGCAGCCATACGTTTGGAGTTAAGGATTGCATCTTTGGAGACTGTCATCTGGAAGCGAGTCTTTGGCTATTGGCTGTCTAGCTGGCATAGGCTTCCCGACCATTACCTTTTCCAGTGCCTCTGGCGGGACGACTTTGTCAATCCGTGGGTAGGAAAAATCCAAGCCAAACTTCTGAGCATCGGAATTTCCCCAGCGGACACCTTAAAGACGAACTTATGCTCAGCCAAAAGCCTTATAGAGCAAAGATTAGCAGACATTGAAAATCAACACAACCTCGCCTGGGTGGGGGTGTCTGCTCCCCCAGGTATCACGGAATAACCCCACCACTTGGCCTTCCATCATACATGTCATCTCTTTCATCTGTACCACACCGACTTGCATTTATTCGTGCAAGGTTCAATGTCCTTCCATCGAACCTGCTGAGCCACAGATTTTCCAAGGGTTTGGTGTCTCCGCTATGCGTGTGTGACGGGAAAACTGTTGAATCTCTTCCACATATAATGTTCAACTGTCCCCTACATAGCATAGCCAGGACTAAATTCCTGGGTCCTGTTTTATTGCGCTTGGTTGGCAGGCCTGTTGAGTCACACGCCGCACTACTTTTGCAGGACACAGATCCCTCTGTAACTCTGCAGGTGGCGAGATTCCTGAACGCGGTTATCTCACACACAAAAACCACTAAAAAACAACAACATCACCAAAACTAATCAGACAGTTATGATGAGAGTGCATGTCGGATCTCGTCTTCAGTTTTCCTTTTTCTGCGATCCGTCCCTTGGAGCTCCCCGGGCCCCAAGCTGTTATTTGGCTCTGCTCAATGACCCACCCTTGCATCGTGATGTTCTCCTTCTGGTGCCGAATATATCAGTTTTTATGCCTCTGTCCTTTTATGTTTGTACATATTTTATGGGCTAATAGCTGTAAATAAATAAATAAATAAAATTTAATGAAATGACTTTAGAATGTTGTATTGTTTTATTGTTGTTAGCCGCCCTGAGCCCGGCTTCGGCTGGGGGGGGGGCGGGATATAAATAAAAAATTATAATTATAATTATTCTGCAGCACAACTAATCTGCAAATCTGCTCTTTTTTAATAAATAATGTTTGGATGGGGAACTGCATCACAGATTCAAATAAGTGCAAATTCTGGAGGGTGGCTGTGAGTTAGATAGATTCGCTTTTAAATACAAACTGAAATGACCTTCTGCCTGATTCCTAGCTGAGGTTAAAAGTACTCTTTGGGTTGAACTCGACAGGACTGCAGGGCCTGGAATGGCACAAACGGTGGCTGGGAATTCCTCCTTCATCTCAAGCGCTGCCGGCTTGGCATGGACTTCCTGAGAGTTTATCTTTGGGGATATCACTGATGGGGGGCAGGACATGGGTCATTCACACATCACAGGACTCATCACGGGTTTGGGGTGAGGCTTTGGGGGTTTTGGTGACGGTGGACCAAGTTCCAGGAAGGCAGAAGACAAGACACATCTGTGATGCTGCAGTGAAGCTTTAATAGAGGAGAAGAAAGGAGGGAACCTTCTCTGTGGTCAGCAGTTTAAGCGGGAGAAGAAAAATAGATCCCATTCTGAGTAAAGAGCACATTCACTATTCAGATGATACAGAATAATAATAATAATAATAATAATAATAATAATAATAATAATAATAATATATTATTATTATTGTTGTTGTTATTGTTATTGTTATTGTTATTGTTATTGTTATTGTTATTGTTATTGTTATTGTTATTGTTATTGTTATTGTTATTGTTATTGTTATTATTTATACCCCGCCCATCTGGCTGGGTTTCCCCAGCCACTCTGGGCAGCTTCCAACCAAATATTAAAAACAATACAGCGTCAGACATTAAAAACTTCCCTAAACAGTGCCGCCTTCAGTTGTCTTTTAAAAGTAAAACAGTTGCTTATTGCCTTGACATCTGGTGGGAGGGCATTCCACAGGGAGGGTGCCACTACCGAGAAGGCCCTCTGCCTGGTTCCCTGTAACCTCGCTTCTCGTAGTGAGGGAACTGCCAGAAGGCCCTCGGCACTGGACCTCAGTGTCTGGGCAGAATGGTGGGGGTGGAGACGCTCCTTCAGGTATACTGGGCTGAGGCCGTTTAGGGCTTTAAAGGTCAGCACCAACACTTTGAATTGTGCTCAGAAACGTACTGGGAGCCATTGAAGATCAGATTGTGAGAAACAAAATATCTCTAAAGAGAGGTGGTCAAGCACATGGAAGGAAGGAAGGAAGGAAGGAAGGAAGGAAGGAAGGAAGGAAGGAAGGAAGGAAGGAAGACTGGTGGTTGGTTCTGCCCAGACTTTCCTTTTGTCCTGGCCCAGATGGCTAAAAAGTTCCCAGTTAGGAACTCCCTGGAAGATGTTCAGATCCTGAGGCTCTCCTTATTCAGACTCAGAGAACGGAGGGTTGCTGGGCATAAATGGAGGAGAGATAGCAGAGGAAGAAGGGAGATGTGCAAAGGAACAGTCAAGGGCAACTGAGCAAAGGTGAGGCATTGGCAGCTGCAGGTGTCAGAAAAGATGAGCACCTGAGACCATCTTTGCTTAGGATCCCGGATGCTCATCATTCCTGACTTCCTGCCCAGAAAAGAAAGCAAATCATATCCAGGTTTCTCATCTCAGTTTTCCGCTTGGAGCTTCCCTTTAGGATGGGGAATGTGGACGATTCTCAGTTGGGTCCGTATTGTGAGTGATGCTGAAACTCTGCCTTCTCTTCAGAACATGAGGTCACCTGGAGCGTCCAAGGAGGCAGCAGAAGGGAAAACTCAGAGAGGAAGAGGTTAAACCCGGATAACAAAGGTTCCTGTTGGAGTTATGACAGTAATAGTAACAGTTCCATCCATGGGTGGCAATTGCTGCAGCAGAGAGGGGCTGATACTGAACATCTTGGAGGAAAGCTTTGAAACCTGAAATGAGACATTTTCATAGCTAATTTCAGAAATATGTGGATTCCTAAAGAAATAAGAGTTTGAATTAACATTCTTTAATTGCTGTAGCCTGGCCTGGGACATTCGGATGAATGAGGCATAAGAAATTCAATTAGGATTTTGAAATAGGAAATGCTAAAAGATTCTTCCCCCCTCCCCGCCATTTTGACCAAGTCTCCTCTTTCTGCTCCCTGTCCCCTCTGATGAAATCCAACCTTCTTCTTCCATAAGAACATGAGAAGAGCTGGCTGGATCAGGCCCAAGACATCTCTTCCAACCTGTGGTTTCCAGCGGCTAATGTTCAGAAGCGTTGCTGGCCCCAATTGTGTAGGGAAAGCATAACATTGGTGACTGGTAGCCATCAATAGCCTCCTCCTCCTCCTCCTCCTCCTCCTCTTTTTAAAATTTTTCTAATCCTCTTTGAAAGCCATCCCAGTTGCTGTCTGTGCTGGTCCTGGGGGCTAACCGAGAGGCGAGGTCTGAGTCCAGTCCAAGGTCGTTGGTGCGGTATGGAGGCTGTTTGTCAAAGTTGAAGCTGGGTCCAAAGCAGGGAGTCAGGTGGGGTTAGGAACTCTGGCAGAAGAGCAGGACAGGGTGCAGGCAGGAACAGGCTACCAACAACGTTGCTCCTGGGACTGGGGCTGGCTGGCTTTTATCTGCCCCGAGGCATAGGGCGGCCCCGGTCCACAGGTGACTCGCCTCTCCTGGCCTTAAGGCGAGCACTCCTCCTGCAGGAACTTAGTTCCCTCCGCCTCTCTGCCCTGAGCCTCTGCAGCTCAGGAGAGGCTGGAGGGCTACCGGACCCAGAGGCAACCTCAGCTTCCTCTGACGGGGCTGAGAGTGGAGCACCTGCAGGCAATGGGTCCTCCATCACTTCAGGGGCCAGAGCAGACTCGGCTGGTGCCTGCACCTGAGGATCCAGCACAGGTGAGGACCCTTCCGGCTCAGGCCCCAGCCCCGGCTCAGCTGGTTCTGGAGGCGGGAACTCCTGTGCAGGCTGGGATTCCTCAGGTTCAGCCTCTGAGTCCGAATCCCAGGCCATCACACTGTCCTTCACTGCCTCCCATGGGAAAGACTTGCCCAGTTTGACTCTGTTCTGTGTGAATAGGTCCTTTCTGTCCAAATTTTCCAACATTTCAGCTTCGTTGGCTGTCCAGGAATTGTAGTGTTGTGAGAGAGGAAGAAAAACCTTTCTCTGTTCAACTTCCTCATGCCCTGCCTATCATCATGACTCTTGCTCACTTTCCCCCAAAACCAAAAACTCCCAAACACTGCAAACTCTCTTCATAGCTCCATCCCCCTGATCATTCTTCCTGCCCTTTTCCACTCTCCAATAGATCTTTTGAGGTCAGGAGACTAGATCTGTACCCAGCATTACATTCAGAAGACAGGGAGCTCCTTTCAATGCATCTGACCATGGGTTCATCTAGCAGAGGGTTGTCCCTCGAGCAGGAATGGGGAACGCTTTGAATCTGAACTACAAATCTCAGCAGCTGCAGGAAGCAGAGGAGACGAGGGCTGTAGTTTGGCCATGTCTGGAGGGCCAGAGGTTCCCCACCTCTCTTCACCAGAAAGAAGGATTCCCTTTCCAGGCTTTCAGGGGAGCACCTGGCTCTGCCAGACCTGCCTCATGCAAGAAAGGGTCAGTGGGGCTGGAACAAGGCAGCCCTGCATAGAGTGAGCCTCAAAAATCCAGTTCAGCTGCTCCATGGGCAGCAGGTGTGACCATGGCCAGAGCAGCTTTCTCCGGAAAGACAGGGAACAGGGACAGTAGGCAAGGTTTTGCAAAACCACTCAGGACCATGGCTGCTGATTATCTGTTTTTCCTGAGCTGGCTCCAGAAGAAGAAGAAGAAGAAGAAGAAGAAGAAGAAGAAGAAGAAGAAGAAGAAGAAGAAGAAGAAGAAGAATTTATTATTTGTACCCCGCCCATCTGGCTGGGTTTCCCCAGCCACTCTGGGCGGCTTCCAACAAAGATTAAAAATACATCAAAATGTCACAATTAATTCACCTGCATCTGGTTATTATTATCTTTCTCCCTGTCCTGACCATCCCTCCGAGGTTATATTTATATGTGTTTGTCCTTTGATGCTATGGCCTGTCGGCTACACAAATAAAGTCTATTGATTGATTGATTGATTGATTGATTGATTGATTGATTGATTGATTAAAATGTCACACATTAAAAACTTCACTGAACAGGGCTGCCTTCACATGTCTTCTAAATGTCTGGTAGTTTATCTCTTTGACATCTGGTGGGAGGGCGTTCCACAGGGCGGGCACCACTACCAAGAAGGCCCTCTGCCTGGTTCCCTGTAGCTTTGCTTCTCGCAATGAGGGAACCGCCAGAAGGCCCTCGGCGCTGGACCTCAGCTGGACCTCCAGCCATGAAAGTACCCAGTTTCGCATTTCTAAAAGCCCCAATACAACTCTAGGTTAAAATTTTATGTTGAGCCAAAAACAATCCTAGTAGCACAACTCCTAGGATGTAGAGATTTGAGTTTCTCTTCCCAAAACTGCTTCTTGTCTCTCAATTTGCAGAACCAAATTTCAAAATTATTTTGTTCCATAATCAAACAGTTCCTTCCTTCTCTCCTCTAAGAAGTGATTCAGTTCAAGACAACTTACCAAGTGATGGAGAAGCCGAGTGGCGGAAGAGAGGAGATGTTTCAAGGCACTGGTGGAAAAGCCTTTTATACAGTTTCTCTCTGGACTTTTCGGGCAACATGGCGTCACTAATTTGGCTAAGTATACCCCACCCCAGTCAAGTCTAGATTTTACCGGAATGCTCCTGGGCACCCTCCCAGACCATGTAACCCAATTCTAAGATGTTATCTTTCATGTCAGGCGACGTCTTGGCTCAGGAATCTGCTTTGCTTTGTTTTGGCTCAGCTTCATCTTGGAAGTTCTTCGTGTTCCTCTTTATGGGATTTGGGGTTCCTCCTTCTCCTCATGGCCTGTGAAGGCATCCCTGCCCTGGATGGCCAAGAGGGAGGGAGGGAGCAGTCTGAGGACAATGAATGGAAGGCACCTGCCTCTCCTGCCGCATCTTCCTCACGATGCCTTCCTCCCACCCTAGGCCCACCGACAATCACCTGTCCTGGGCACCAGGAGACACGCTCCACCACTGCTCCCGAGGCTTCGGAACAGGAACAAAGCCTTATTGCGCTGTTGGAGAAAATGTCTTGAGGGCTTTAAGTGCAAAGGTGGAATGATCTGGAGCAGGCTCTTTGCCTTCAGGAGAGTCGGTGGAGAACATTCCCTACTTGGAGCCAATTAACTCGCTTTCATTTCAGGTAATTAAAAAGCTAAGGGACAGCCACCCTGTTGCAAATAGGAATTAGGACTAGACGTTATGGCTTCTAAAATGTCGTCATCATCAGGCCCAACAACAGCAACACAACATTTTAGCACTTGTACCATCTGGGTAACAGGATCGGGCAAGAAATGTACAGGGTCAGTGGCGTAGCGTGGGGGGTGCAGGGGGGGCCGGCCGCACCGGGCGCAACATCTGGGGATTAGGGTTAGGGGGCGCAAATCCACAGGTTAGGGGGCGCAAATCCACGGGTTAGGGGGCACAAATTACTTGCCTTGCCCCGGGTGCTGACAACCCACGCTATGCCACTGTACAGGGTATCTGTTGGACTTCAACCGTCGACAAATTAAATGTCATCCTATTTATCAAAACCATTTCAAATCCAAAACAGATAAAGATACCCACTTAAAAGGCTGTTTAGAAAAGGAGTGTCTGCTCTAAAACGGCATGTAGTTTCCCCCTTGTTGTTATTGTTGTTTAGTCGTTCAGTCGTGTCTGCCTCTTCGTGACCCCATGGACCAGAGCACGCCAGGCACTCTTGTCTTCCACTGCCTCCCGCAGTTTCGTCAAACTCATGCTGGTAGCTTCGAGAACATTGTCCAACCATCTTGTCTTTTGTCGTTCCCTTCTCCTTGTGCCCTCCATCTTCCCCAACATCAGGGTCTTTTCCAGGGAGTCTTGTCTTCTCATGTGGTGACCAAAGTCTTGGAGCCTCAGCTTCAGGATCTGTCCTTCCAGTGAGCACTCAGGGCTGATTTCCTTCAGAATGGAGAGGTTTGATCTTCTTGCAGTCCACTCTCAAGAGTCTCCTCCACCACCATAATTCAAAAGCATCCATTCTTCAGTGATCAGCCTTCTTGATGGTCCAGCTCTCACTTGCATATATCACTACTGGGAAAACCAGAGCTTTGACTATACGGACCTTTGTTGGCAAGGTAGTTTACCTTCATGGATCACTCCCCTTCATGGATCACTGCCTTGCCGTGGCGAAGGGGCTTGAATAACTCAGAGAAGCTATGAACTACGCCGAGCAGGGCACCCAAGATGAACAGATCATAGAGGAGAGTTTTGACCAAACGTGATCCACCTGGAGGAGGAACCGGCAAGCCACTCCAGTATCCCTGCCAAGAAAACTCCATGGAAAAAGACAACAGTTTCCCCCTTACAGAACTATAATTCCCAGCACCCTTATCAATCTAGTGTGTCCAGAGTTCTTTCGGGGGTGAAATCTGCTTGAAAGGTATAGTGTGCCTGTAACTGTCATGACTTCACCTCCAAATGTGGCGCTTCAGAAGCATGAAGGATTTTGGGACGGGTGCGGGGGTAACCAAATCCCATTAAAAGGAACACAAATTACATCCCAGATGAAGCTGAGCCGAAATAAATCAAAGCAGCTGCTTGTGCCAAGGAGGAGCCTGGCATGAAAGATAACATCTCTGAAAACATTACATCAAGAGGTGTCTTAATGGCTAGGAATATTCTGGCCAAATTCTGAGCTGTGGTTGGGTATACTTAGCCAGATTACTACCGCCAGGCCAAACGATTAGCTTCCAGGGCCAAGAGGAACCATAGAGAAGGAGTCACCTCCTGGCTGGGCCCCTGGGACTCCTTTGTGCCCAGAAGGAATTTCACTCAAATTTGAGCTTACACTTCTCATTAGACTCTTAGAAACGTGCAGCTGGCTACACTGATGTAGCATATGTACATAACCAACAGTCCGCTTAGACTACTACAACGCGCTCTACGTGGGGCTACCTTGGAAGGTGACCCGGAAACTACAACTAATCCAGAATGCGGCAGCTAGACTGGTGACAGCTGCCGAGACCACATGACACCGGTCTTGAAAGACCTACATTGGCTCCCAGTACGTTTCCAAGCACAATTCAAAGTTTTGGTGTTGACCTTTAAAGCCGTAAACGGCCTCGGCCCAGTATATCTGAAGGAGCGTCTCCACCCCCATCTTTCTACCCGGACACTGAGGTCCAGCGCCGAGGGCCTTCTGGTGGTTCCCTCATTGCGAGAAGCAAAGCTACAGAGAACCAGGCAGAGGGCCTTCTCGGTGGTGGCACCCGCCCTGTGGAACGCCCTCCCATCAGATGTCAAAGAGATAAACAACTACCTGACATTCAGAAGACATCTGAAGGCAGCCCTGTTCAGCAAAGTTTTTGATGTGTGACATCTTAGTGTATTTTTGGTCTCTGTGGAAGCTGCCCAGAGTGGCTGGGGAAACCCAGCCAGATGGGCAGGGTACAAATAATAAATTATTATTATTATTTCTTGTCTGTGTCAGGGACTGGAGTGTCTTCTCTCCTCTGCAAAGCCAGGAGGCCCCTTTGATACGTGGACTACCCCATGGGACTCTTGTGAAGATCAAAGGAGGAGCTGAAGGAAATGTACACATGGGAAACCCGTCCCCGTTAAGGAAAGCCATTCAAGAGCTGATTCCTCACGATGCACCAGCAAGGCGCTTTGTGACTGCCTTGGCCGTGTTGCTGGGCAGAACTGGCACAGTCAGGCTGGGCAGGAAAGGGGCTCAAGTTACAGCATTCAAGGGCAGAGAGCGTAGAGCACTCTGGAGAGAAGCACTGGAGCTGAGGCCTTTGAGGAAGAGTTGCAGGACTCCATTGCAAGAGAATTGCAAGAGAACTCTTGCCTTGCGGACTCTGGCGCAGCAAGGGCTTCGTAAGCAAAGAAACCGTCTGGGCTCAGAGAGGGAAAGTTGGTTGTAACATCTTGTAAATAAATACGTGTGTGAAAAAAAGAAGGAAGGAAGGAAGGAAGGAAGGAAGGAAGGAAGGAAGGAAGGAAGGAAGGAAGGAAGGAAGGAAGGAAGGGGCAGCTGGGCACCTTTGTGGGTGGAAACAGATGAGGGTGAAGAATTAGGATCTCTTGCTCCCAACAGAGCAGAACTTGCAGGCTGGCTGTGTGTGTGTGTGTGTGTGTCCTGTTCTGGATCTGGTTGGCCTATGTTTGAAAGATCAGGTGTGCAGCAAGGGAGCTCCTTGGGCCCATTCCCCCCCCCCGGGGCGCTCCATTCATGGCTGCTGGCGGTACTTGCTTTGCAAAGCTTTGGCCAGTGTGGTGTAGTGGTTAAGAGCAGTAGACTAGTAATCTGGTGAACTGGGTTCGCGTCTCCAGTACTCTACATGCAGCTGCTGGGTGACCTTGGGCCAGTCACACTTCTCTGAAGTCTCTCAGCCCCACTCACCTCACAGAGTGTTTGTTGTGGGGGAGGAAAGGAAAGGAGAATGTTAGCTGCTTTGAGACTCCGTCGGGTAGTGATAAAGCGGGACATCAAATCCAAACTCTTCTTCTTGGCCGGTGCTCCCGCTCTGAGCTCTGCTTCCCAGCACCCTTAGCAATCTGGAGGGGCCAGTGTCCTTTGAGGGAGAAGATGTGCTTCACCTGCGATTGCAACATCCTGTGTGTTCGTAGCTGCAGAGCCATAGGTCCTAAAGGAGGGTTGAGTCAAGAAAATGCCCCAAATTCCTTTAAAAGGAACGCGAAGAACATTACCCAAGGTGAACCCGAGTTAAAAGAAAGCGAAGCGTAGCCTTGAAAGGAGGAGGAGGCTGACAGGACATGAGATTTATTGGAACACATGACATTGCAGTCGGATGGAGTCTCAGTGGTGAGGAATGTTCAGCCCCAAAAGTGGAGGTGGACCATACTTAGCCAAATTAGTGATGCTTCACCAAAGTATTTGCTCCAATTGCAGAGAGAGAAACTGTATAAAAGGGCTCAGCGCGTAGGGCTTTTCCACCAGAGCTTTTGAAGATCTCCTCTCTTCGGCTGCTCAGCTTCTTCAGCTTTTGGTAAGCTCCTTTTAAGTAAATTGATTTGTAATCTAAACCACAGAGCCTAGGGCTTGCCGATCAGAAGGTCGGGGGTTCGAATCCCCGCGACGGGGTGAGCTTCTGTTGCTCAGTCCCTGCTCCTGCCAACCTAGCAGTTCGAAAGCACATCAAAGTGCAAGTAGATAAATAGGTATCGCTGCAGCAGGAAGGTAAATGGCGTTTCCGTGCGCTGCTCTGGTTCGGCAGAAGTGGCTTAGTCATGCTGGCCATATGAACCAGAAGCCGGCTGCGGACAAATGCCAGCTCCCTCAGCCAGTAAAGCAAGATGAGCGCCACAACTCCAGAGTCGTCCTTGACTGGCCTTAACAGTCAGGGGTCCCTTTACCTTTAAATTGATTCATAGACCAGGGAAGGTAGGAAGTGATAGACCATGGGCAGTGCTTTGTTCCTGGGGGGACGCAGGGGGACGCATACCCCTAAACATTTTGTGAATCTAAAGGGAGAAGAAATTGTTAGTTTCTTCTCTAACATTCTGAATCGTCACTTCCATTGCTGCCCCCGATGGGGGCCTCATTTCCAGTCACTGTGTTTCCTGAGTCTCAGACGGAATGAGAGTACCCTAAATATTTTTTTACGATAGAAGCACAGACCATGAGGCAGATATTTATTGGGGGCTTTTCTTTTCAACATGCCTTCCTACTTAGTTCCACTGCCGCTGGCAGTGTTTTGGCTCAGACAGAAATTTCTCTTCTAAGAGGGCTTTTGAGAAGTGGAGCTGGCACTTTGGTGAACGGAGTCTGATGAGGGTGAAGAATGAGGATCTCTTCCTCCTAAGAGATCACAGAAGGCAAGGGGGAGATCTGCTAGGATTCTGTGTGGAAGAGCAGGTGTATGGCATGAGAGCACCCCTGGATCCACTTTTCCAGCCTTGCACTTTTTGGGGTGAGGCAGGTCTGGCAGAGAGAGATGCTCACCTCAAACTCTGGGAAGGGAATCCCATTCCTGGCTGAGCCCCGTGCCCTTGAGGTGTTGCCAAACTAAAACTCCCGTCTCCCCTGGCATTTGGCCATGCTGGCATCGGGGCTGCTCGGAGTTGTAGTTCCATAAGTTACGGAAGGCCAATGCCTCCCCTCCCTGCTGTTGGGTCAAGGCTCTTCTTGGTGGTCTAAAGGAAGAGGAAGCTTCTTGGAAGCCCAGCCTGAGAAGAACGCTGGATTTCAGCACAGACAGAGGAAGAAAGGAGAACAGTCACAGAGAGCTGGCCTTAGGGTTTTTTATCCCAATAATAATAATAATAATAATAATAATAATAATAATAATACTTTTCAGTTACTACCTGTCCTTGTTTAAAATAATGCCCAACCATCAAATACTTTTTCATCTGTTTGGCAATCTGAAGACTAATGACTAATTTCCCTCTGTTTCGACATATTTGTGAACATATTCTTGAAATTGATTTATTTCAGATTCCCCAACATTCCTCCAAGATGTCCAGTGTCAACATTGGAGTAAGTCTTATGATTCCCATGCCACAACCCAGGATACTACGCCCTGGTTCGACAACTCCATTTTTTTCAGGTTTTCGGCCCCAGTTCTACTTCCGAATGTAAGAGGCTTTCGACAGTGGACCAAGCGCCCTCAGAAGTTTGTGGACTCTGCTTCATTGGAGATTTTTAAGCAGAGGCTTGATTGCTTTTCCTGGAGTTGGACTGGAATTACCTTTGGGTAATTCCAACTCTACAATTCTATGATTCTACAATTCTATGATTCTGCACCACAACAAATTTAAAATGTGTTTCTTAGGAGAAAGTGTGTATAAAAATGAGTATATTAGTGAAAAGAACACACAATAATCATGCAAGATTTTAGCTAAGGTTTCTGTTATTTATTCAAGCCATCAATTCTAGCATGTGGGGGCCACCTTATCTAAATTATATAATTTGGTATTTGAACTATTGATATTAATATATTACAAATTGGTACTGTTGTAACAAGCCTATTAATGGATTGTAATTGAAAAATAATAAAAATTATTATCAAAAAAGAAGAAGTAATATATACAGAAGTTTCTCGTGTTTTGGTGATCTTGGCCGGACCATCGGCCTCTGGGTTGATTTCTGTTCCTTGTGGCTGAGGATTCACTTCTGGAATACTACAAGGGCTACTCATGTATTGAGGAAAAAATCCTATCCCTGACTTTACGAACCCTACTGTAAAGAGTCCAAAATACTTATCCTAAAAGAAGGGCCCCAGTCTGAAAAGTGATGTGGCAAACCTGGATAGAGATTATGCTCTCAGGGGCCAAAAAGTCAGAGGTGCTCCTGCCTGGGACGTGTCCTGGTCCTCAGGTGGGTTTTGAAGCAGCCGGGTCATGGCAAAGTGATGTCTTTGCCCCCAGAAGTGCTCAATGTCTTAGAGAACTGCCAAGCTGACTGCAGATCCCAGAAGAAGGTTGCAGGAGAGGCCATATTGCGCATTGAGGCTGCTGCTCAGGTGCAGAACAGACACAGGGAGCCCACCTGTCAAGCTCGCTGCCGCCCCCAAACCCACTCCCATCAACAAGACACATCTGTGACACTGCACTGAAGCTTTAACAGTGGACTTCCTGGGAGTTTAATGGACTTCCTGGAAGCTGGTCTTTGGGATATCACTGATGGGGGGTCAGGACACGAGTCATTCACACATCACAGGACATGGGTTTGGGGTGAGGCTTTGGGGGTTTTGGTGACGGTGGACCAAGTTCCAGGAAGGCAGAAGACAAGACACATCTGTGATGCTGCAGTGAAGCTTTAATAGAGGAGAAGAAAGGAGGGAACCTTCTCTGTGGTGAGCAGTTTAAGCGGGAGAAGAAAAATAAATAGATCCCATTCCGAGTAAAGAGCACATTCACTATTGAGGTGATACAGATTGTGAGAAAACAAAATATCTCTAAAGAGAGTTGGTCCATCACAAGGAAGGAAGGAAGGAAGGAAGGAAGGAAGGAAGGAAGGAAGGAAGGAAGGAAGGAAGGAAGGAAGGAAGGAAGGAATAATGGTTGGTTCTCCCCAGACTTCCCTTTTGTCCTGGCCCAGATGGCTAAAAAGTTCCCAGTTAGGAACTCCCTGGAAGATGTTCAGATCCTGAGGCTCTCCTTATTCAGACTCAGAGAACGGAGGGTTGCTGGACATAAATGGAGGAAGAAGGGAGATGTGCAAAGGAACAGTCAAGGGCAACTGAGCAAAGGTGAGGCATTGGCAGCTGCAGGTGTCAGAAAAGATCAGCACCTGAGACCATCTTTGCTTAGGATCCCGGATGCTCATCATTCCTGACTTCCTGCCCAGAAAAGAAAGCAAATCATATCCAGGTTTGTCATCTCAGTTTTCCGCTTGGACCTTCCCTTTAGGATGGGGAATGTGGACGATTCTCAGTTGGGTCCATATTGTGAGTGACACTGAAACTCTGCCTTCTCTTCAGAACATGAGGTCACCTGGAGCGTCCAAGGAGGCAGCAGAAGGGAATCCTCAGAGAGGAAGAGGTTAAACCTGGATACAGTGGTATCTCGGGTTACATAGGCTTCAGGTTACAGACTCTGCTAACCCAGAAATAGTGCTTCAGGTTGAGAACGTGGCTTCAGGATGAGAACAGAAATTGTGCTCCGGCCGTGCAGCAGCAGCTGGAGGCCCCATTAGCTAAAGTGGTGCTTCAGGTTAAGAACAGTTTCAGTGAAATTACTCATCTCCATATCTAATGGTGCACGAAACCCGAGGTACCAGTGTATCAAATATTCCTGATGGAATGGTGAAAGTCATAATAACAGGTTGATCCATGTCTGGCTCTTGCAGCTCCAGTTCGTAGATGACAATGGACATCTTGGAGGAAACTTTGAAATCTGAAATGAGACATTTTCATACATACTGTCAGAAATATGTGGATTCCTAAAGAAAGAAGAGTTTGAATTAACGTTGTTTAATTGTTGTAGCCTGGCCTGGGATATTAGGCTGAATGAGGCATAAGGAATTCAATAAGGATTTTGAAATAGGAAATGCCGAAAGAATCTACCTCCCCTCCCCACCATTTTGACCTTTCTTCGCTTTTCTTCTCAACTATAAAGACCCCCAAACTGCAAACGTTCTTTATATGAGACTTGCTGCTGCAATCCCTTGATCATTAGGGCTGCCCTTTTCCACTCTCCAATAGATTTTTTGAGGTCAGGAGACCAGATCTCTACGCAGCATTACATTCAGTAGACAGGGAGCTCCTTTTCATGCGTCCGACCATGGGTTCATCTAGCAGAGGGCTGTCCCTCGAGTAGGAATGGGGAACGCTTTGAATCTGAACTGCAAATCTCAGCAGAAACGAACAGCTGAGGAAATGCTTCCTTGGCAAGGCACCCTCTGTAATCAAAGGTGACGAGCTGCCTGCCAGAGACTGAGCTGTTATGTATCCTTACTATTGCTTTTAAAGGTGTAGATCATGCCTGAGAAGCGCTAATGAGTGCACCGACTAATTAGCAAGGGAAACCAGCCAGATGGGTAGGAGCATCAAACTCCATTGGCAGAGCCCATGTCTTGCAAACAGAAGATCAACCCCCAGCAGCATCTCCAGGTCGGACTGGGAGGACTGGAGACAAGGCTGACGTTGGGCTCCCATCCCCAAACACGCCACGACTCTTGCTTGAAAGGAAGAAAGGCGGATAAAATCATGATATGGAATTGTGAAAACAATGACGACAAGAGGCAGGACTATGAGGATGTGGAAAATGCTTTGGAATTCAGACCGTGGGAAGTCAAAAAAACCAAGATTACTATTTGGAAGACAGTTGGACTTTTTTATTTTAGTTTTTTATCTTTATTGGATCGGATTTGATATGTTAATTGGATGTTCTTATTGGAAAATTAATAAACACTTTTTAAAAGAAGAGGAAGGAAGGAAGAAAAGCATCTTTATTCAGGCTATTAGCGCAAGCGTAGAAGTGAATACATGAGGAAGGGAGCAGGTTCATAACTGAACAGAAGCTATGGAAATGTCCCGACAGTTGACACGCACACCGGCAGGCTTTTAAGGATGATACTCGCAAAACAATTTTTCTGCTGTCTGTGCATCTGGGCAGCTTTGTCTGATTCCAGCTGTTTCTCCGTGACAAGCCTGCGTCCTGCCTGCCACCCCTTTCTGACCCCTCATTCTGGTCAAACTCCTTCTCCCCAATTAACAGACCCTCCTACAGTCCTGCAGACTGAGCTGCCTTCCCAGGATCTCTGTAAAAATTCATCTCACGGTTGCATAGGGAATGCCTCTCATCCTTCCCTTTGCCCTGGCCCAGCCGGCTAAAAACGGCCCCAGCCGGGAATCCTCAGTGGAAGATGTGCAGCTCTTGAGGGTTGCTTGGCGCAAATGGAGGAAAGATACACAGTCAGCAGAGCTAGAAGGAAGATTTGTAAGGAAAGAGTCATGTGGGACAGAGCAAAGATGAGGTGTGGGCGGCTACGGATGTCAGAAAAGATGGCATCCCTGTCATCGCGTAGACCTGGCTGGCCTCCGAGATTACGAACCATCTCCAGGTTTGTTATTTCAGTTTCCAGCTGGGGGCTTTCCTTTAGGGTGGGGAACGTGGGCTATTCTAGGATCCATATTCTGAGTGACATTAAAACTGCATTCTCTTCTAAACATGAGAACATCTAGGATATCCAATTAAGCAGCAGAAGCAAATCCTCAAAACTTCATGACGTCATCAGCCAACATTCGAAAACGAAAAGAAAAGAAAATTGGTCCAATGTCTGGCATCATCGGCGCCTTAAGGGTGAATCCCTTGCTGACAGTGGACATCTTGGAGGAGTCTTGGAGAACCTGAAATGAGAACATTTTCAAGGATACTTTCAGAAAGATGTGGATTCCCATCGAAATAAGTGTAAGTGTTTAATGTTGTAGCCTGCCCAGGGACGCAAGGGAAAGGCATGGGTGACAGGTTAAATAACAATTTTAAAAAGAAGCTAAGAAGAGCTGGCTGGATCAGACACAGGAAATCTCTGGTGATTTCCGGAACTTTTGTTCAGAAACATGCTGCCTCCAATCGTGGAGGGGAAAGCATAACCATGGTGGCTGGTAGCCAGCAATACCCCTCTCTTGCATGAATTTGTCCAAACCTCTTTGAAAGCCACCCAAATTGCTTACCCTCGCCACCTCATGTGGGAACAAGTTCCACAGTGGGTGAAGAGGTACTACTTTCATTTTCCAAATCTTCCAACGTCCAGGAATTCTAGTCCATCTATTCAGCTTCTCCCTGCCCTGCCTAGTTTTATAAACTTCCATCATGTGCCTCGTACTCCCCCTTTTTCTAAACTGAACAGTTCCAAACGCTGCACCCTTCCTTCATACAGGACTTGCCCTTTCATCCAAGAAAGGGTCAGTGTGGCTGGAACAAGGCATCCCCACCCAGAATGAGCATCAGCAGTCCAGTTGAAATGCAAAATGGGCAAAGGTGACAATGGCCAGAGCAGCTTTCTCCAGAAAGTGCGGAAACTGGTGGAAAGCTGGCGGAAAAGCCATACATTGTGCGCCCTTTTAGACGGTTTCTCATGAGAGTTCAAGCAAACCATTTGGCGTGGTGCCACTAATTTGGCTAAGTATGCCGCACCTCAATTTCCTCTAGATTTCCCTGGATGTTCCAAGCCACCTTCCCACATTCAGCATTACATTCAGAAGGCAGGGAGCTCCTTTCAATGCATCTGACCATGGGTTCATCTAGCAGAGGGTTGTCCCTCGAGCAGGAATGGGGAACGCTTTGAATCTGAACTACAAATCTCAGCAGCTGCAGGAAGCAGAGGAGACGAGGGCTGTAGTTTGGCCATGTCTGGAGGGCCAGAGGTTCCCCACCTCTCTTCACCAGAAAGAAGGATTCCCTTTCCAGGGTTTCAGGGGAGCACCTGGCTCTGCCAGACCTGCCTCATGCAAGAAAGGGTCAGTGGGGCTGGAACAAGGCAGCCCTGCATAGAGTGAGCCTCAAAAACCCAGTTCAGATGCTCCATGGGCAGCAGGTGTGACCATGGCCAGAGCAGCTTTCTCCAGAAAGACAGGGAACAGGGACACTAGGCAAGGTTTTGCGTGGCGATTCCCGCCTCCCACCATTTGAAATAAAGACACAGGACCCCATTATTTTAGGTTAATGGGCAAAAATTGGCCACAACTTTATTGGTTACAGGTAAGAGTGGTATTGGCTTAGGCATTGGTCCTATCAGAATATCCGGCTTCAGCCTGTCAGCATGAAAACCGGAAATGATTAACCCCAGCAGGAGGAGTCCTGCGATGCACATCAACTAGGAACTCCCCCGGGGTCACCGCTCGGGGGTGTGCCTTAGGCCCTGGCCTCCATAGGTTTTGGACGAGGCAACGCCCCCCAGAATCCTTTACCGGACTACCCTTAAATATTTGGGGGGGGTGATGGCGCTCCCCCCCCAACACATCTACATAGTAATACTCTTACCAATGCCTAACCGCCAGAACCAAAGACGTTGTGACGATTTGCTACGAGGTAGGCGAAAAACCCAATGGCCAGTGCCAATTCGCCAAGTGGGAAAAAACCCTACCAGGCCCCTCAACGGCGACCAACCGAAGTCCATAGCAAGGTCAGAATGAAGACCTAAAGGGTGGGTGGGTGGGAATCAGCTGCGTGGTCGAAAGGGGGAGATCCTGGGCTGTACCAGCCTTAAATGACCCAGGCCACGCCCCCAGAGCCAGCTGATTGGCTGGCTCCGGGGCTGACACGGCCCGAGGATTCCCCTGGTCGCGCAGGGCTGAAAGCCAGCCAATGCGCGTGTGTTGGGGGCGTGAGCCCGCAAGACCACCTCCTCCTGATGTTGGAAGTGGCTTTGCAAAACCACTCAGGACCACGGCCACAGTCTAAGCATCCCAGAGGCAGGCATCCTTGAATACTGCACACCTGCTCTTTGAAACACAGTCCAAAGTAATCCGGAGCTGGGCATCTCCCTCATCCCAGTTCTGATCTCTTAGGCGGAAGACATCCTCCTTCTTCGCTCCCATTGCACTCTGCTTCAGATTTCTAAACGCCCAAAAGTCAAAATTTGTGTAGATTTTTCTCTTGAGCTCTAAAAAAGGCCAGGGGCACAACCCACTGGATCGTGTGATTTGAGTGTCTCTTCCCAGAACAGATCCCAACTCAATCTCTGCTCCATGGTCAAACAATCACTTCCTTCCCTGCTCTAAGAAGTCATTCAGTTGAAAACTTACCAGTCATTGATTGATTGTGTTTGACTAAAAGCCATTACAAATTCAATTACAGATCCAGCAAGTCAATTAAAACCCGATAAAATAAAATCCAGAGATGTACATCCATTTACAATAAGTCAAATTAAGGAATCGCCTGCACAGAACTTACCAAGTGTGGGAGAAGCTCTGCGGCAGATGAGAGGAGATCTTCCAAGGCGCTGTTGGAAAAGTCGTACGTGGTGAGCCCTTTTATACAGTTTCTCCCGAGAGTTCAGGCAAACAGTTTGGCGTGGCGTCACTCATTTGGCTAACTATACACCCACCTAAGTTTACTCTAGATTTTGGCAGAATGTTCCTGGCCATCTTCCCACACCATCTAACCCATTCTACGTTCCAAAATGTTGCCTTTCATGTCAGGTTTCTCCTTGGATCAGGTCACTGTTTTGCTTTATTTTGGCTCAGCTTCACCTTGGGTGAAGCTGTGCTTCAGTGTTCTTCATGTTCCTTTTAATGGAATTTGGGGCGTTCTCCTGGATCATATTTGGAGCATTAATCATGGCTGCTACCTGCAGACTTCATCTTTAAAACACATTTGAAGCACCTTTTCCCCTTCACAGAACTCTGGGCACTGTATATCATTAAGGGCGCTGGGAACTGTAGCACTGTGAGTATCAAATGAGTCTTGTGATATGAGGAAGTGTTAGACAAAGTTTAAATTAGATATAGAAAAATATTAATAAGAAACTGTGTAAAAAAAACTAGGTAAGAAAATTTGAATGCAAAATAGTACAATGGGTTTAGTCGGACGTTTCTTTTCTTTTACTATTTTTTATTCTATATGTAATTAGGTTCTTTTTTCTTATAGAATGTTTGTACTGTATGTTTGTTTTGTGTGTGTTTTAAGATATTTTCTTGTTTAATAAAGTTTATATATTAAAGAGAGAGAGAGTGACTTCAGAAACTCTCAGAAATTGCCATGAAAGCTACATTTAAAGGTATCCATCTTTTTGGTACATGCTATCCATTTAATACTGGGACGTGGGTGGCGCTGTGGGTTAAACCACAGAGCCTAGAACTTGCCGATCAGAAGGTCGGCGGTTCGAATCCCCGCGATGGAGTGAGCTCCTGTTGCTCGGTCCCTGCTCCTGCCAACCTAGCAGTTCAAAAGCACATCAAAGTGCAAGTAGATAAATAGGTCCCGCTCCGGCGGGAAGGTAAACGGCGTTTCCGTGCACTGCTCTAGTTTGCCAGAAGTGGCTTAGTCATGCTGGTCACATGACCCGGAAGGTGTACGCCGGCTCCCTTGGCCAATAAAGCGAGATGAGCGCTGCAACCCCAGAGTCGGCCACGACTGGACCTAATGGTCAGGGGTCCCTTTACCCTTTACCTTTCTCCATTTAATAGAGCAGAACCAGAGTTCAAAATTCATCTTGTCTCTAGCAATGGGGTTCAGCTCATCCCTAAGCTGCCTTTACCAACTGCATTTGGAGGAAACTGGTGGGGGTGGCAGAAAATCCCAAAAGTGGATTAGATAAATCTGGGTTTATCAAGGTGAGGCTGAGGGAATGGGTATCCCTGACTGAGATGAATGAAATGCCTTGCCGAATCAAAATGATAATATCTATTGTGGTTGGAATTGCTATTTGTGAGTCTCCTTATAAGTACGAAGCTTTTGGAGTCCTCTGGAAGCTCACTGCTGCTGTGAGCCAAAGACATTTGCAGAATCTGGAACGTAAAAGCTTTGCTCAGGTGTTTAAAAGCCTTGAGGGTTGAAGCAGAGAGAGCAAGCAAATTGTAGAACACGTTGTGTCCCTTCAGCTCTATTGATGGAGAACATTCACTACTCAGAGCCAAAATCCTTGGTCAAACCCTGAATTATAGTCCAATTGGTCTCTTTAATTTCAGGATATGAAAGAGCTAAATAGGACACACAACCTCCCTCACTGTTGCAATTAATTGATTCCAGATACAACAAAGGAGATTCTGATTAAACATCAGGAAAAACACTCTGGCAGTAAGAGCTGTTTGACAGTAGAAAATATTTTTTTTAAAAAAAGGAAAGTCTGGGCAGAACCAACCACCAGTCTTCCTTCCTTCCTTCCTTCCTTCCTTCCTTCCTTCCTTCCTTCCTTCCTTCCTTGTGCTTGACCACCTCTCTTGAGAGATATTTTGTTTTCTCACAATCTGTATCACCTCAATAGCGAATGTGCTCTTTACTCGGAATGGGATCTATTTATTTTTCTTCTCCCGCTTAAACTGCTGACCACAGAGAAGGTTCCCTTCTTTCTTCTCCTCTATTAAAGCTTCAGTGCAGCATCACAGATGTGTCTTGTCTTCTGCCTTCCTGGAACTTGGTCCACCGTCTCCAAAACCCCCAAAGCCTCACCCCAAACCCATGTCCTGTGATGTGTGAATGACCCATGTCCTGACCCCCCATCAGTGATATCCCCAAAGACCAGCTCCCAGGAAGTCCATTAAACGCCCAGGAAGTCCACTCTTAAAGCTTCAGTGCAGTATCACAGACGTGTCTTGTTGATGGGAGTGGGTTTGGGGGCGGCAGCGAGCTTGACAGGTGGGCTCCCTGTGTCTGTTCTGCACCTGAGCAGCAGCCTCAATGCGCAGTATGGCCTCTCCTGCAACCTTCTTCTGGGATCTGCAGTCAGCTTGGCAGTTCTCTAAGACATTGAGCACTTCTGGGGGCAAAGACATCACTTTGCCATGACCCACCTGAGGACCAGGACACGTCCCAGGCAGGAGCACCTCTGACTTTTTGGCCCCTGAGAGCATAATCTCTATCCAGGTTTGCCACATCACTTTTCAGACTGAGGCCCTTCTTTTAGAATAAGGATTTTGGACTCTTTATGGTAGGGTTCGTAAAGTCAGGGATAGGATTTTTTCTCAAAACATGAGTAGCCCTTGTAGTATTCCAGAAGTGAATCCTCAGCCACAAGGAACAGAAATCAACCCAGAGGCCGATGGTCCGGCCAAGATCACCAAAACACGAGAAACTTCTGTATATATTACTTCTTCTTTTTTGATAATAATTTTTATTAGTTTTCAATTACAATCCATTAATAGGCTTGTTACAACAGTACCAATTTGTAATATGTTAATATCAATAGTTCAAATACCGAACTATATAATTTAGATAAGGTGGCCCCCACGTGCTAGAATTGATGGCTTGGTTACGTAACAGAAACCTTTGCTAAAATCTTGCGTGATTCTTGTGTGTGTTTTTCACTAATATACTCATTTTTATACACACTTTCTCCTAAGAAACACATTTTAAATTTGTTGTGGTGCAGAATCTTAGAATTGTAGAATCATAGAATTGTAGAGTTGGAATTACCCAAAGGTAATTCCAGTCCAACTCCAGGAAAGGCAATCAAGCCTCTGCTTAAAAATCTCCAATGAAGCAGAGTCCACAAACTTCTGAGGGCGCTTGGTCCACTGTCGAAGGCCTCTTACATTCGGAAGTAGAACTGGGGCCGAAAACCTGTAAAAAATGGAGTTGACGAACCAGGGCGTAGTATCCTGGGTTGTGGCATGGGAATCATAAGACTTACTCCCATGTTGACACTGGACATCTTGGAGGAATGTTGGGGAATCTGAAATAAATCATTTTTAAGAATATGTTCACAAATATGTCGAAACAGAGGGAAATTAGTCATTAGTCTTCAGATTGCCAAACACATGAAAAACTATTTGACTGTTGGGCATTATTTTAAGCAAGGACAGGTAGTAACTGAAAAGTATTATTATTATTATTATTGGTATAAAAAACCCTGAGGCCAGCTCTCTGTGCCTGTTCTCCTTTCTTCCTCTGTCTGTGCTGAAATCCAGCGTTCTTCTCAGGCTGGGCTTCCAAGACGCTTCCTCTTCCTTTAGACCACCAAGAAGAGCCTTGACCCAACAGCAGGGATGGGAAGCATCGGCCTTCCGTAACCTCTGGAACTACAACTCCCAGAAGCCCCGGCAGCCAGCATGGCCAAATGCCAGGGGAGACGGGAGTTTTAGTCTGGCAACACCTCAAGGGCACGGGGCTCAGCCAGGAATGGGATTCCCTTCCCAGAGTTTGAGGTGAGCATCTCTCTCTGCCAGACCTGCCTCACCCCCAAAAGGGCAAGGCTGGAAAAGTGGATCCAGGGATGCTCTCATGCCATACACCTGCTCTTGCACACAGAATCATAGCAGATCTCCCCCTTCCCTGCTCTGATCTCTTAGGAGGAAGAGATCCTCATTCTTCGCCCTCATCAGACTCCATTCACCAAAGTGCCAGCTCCACTTCTCAAAAGCCCTCTTAGAAGAGAAATTTCTGTCTGAGCCAAAACACTGCCAGCGGCACAGGGAATTACATGTAAACCTTTGAAGGTCTCTTCCCAAATCTGATTTCTATGTGTAACTAAGTAGGAAGGCATGTTGAAAAGAAAAGCCCCCAATAAATATCTGCCTCATGGTCTGTGCTTCTATCGTAAAAAAATATTTAGGGGTACTCTCATTCCATCTGAGACTCAGGAAACAGCGTGACAGGAAATGAGGCCTCCATCAGAGGCGGCGCCGGAACAGACAATTCACCGTGCTACAGAAGAAACTAAAAATTTCTTCTCCCTTTAGATTCACAAAATGTTTAGGGGTATGTGTCCCCCTGCGTCCCCCCAGGAAAAAAGCACTGCCCATAGTCATTCACTTCCTACCTTCCCTGGTCTATGAATCAATTTAAAGGTAAAGGGACTCCTGACTGTTGAGTCCAGATGAGGACGACTCTGGGGTGGTGGCGCTCATCTCGCTTTACTGGCTGAGGGAGCCGGCATTTGTCCGCAGCCAGCTTCTGGTTCATATGGCCAGCATGACTAAGCCGCTTCTGGCAAACCAGAGCAGCACACAGAAACGCCGTTGACCTTCCCGCCAGAGTGGTACCTATTTATCTACTTGCACTTTGATGTGCTTTCAAACTGCTAGGTTGGCAGGAGCAGGGACCGAGCAACGGAAGCTCACCCCCTCGCAGGGATTCGAACCCTCGACTTCTGATCGGCAAGCCCTAGGCTCTGTGGTTTAGACCACAGCGCCACCCGCATCACAAATCAATTTACTTAAAAGGAACTTACCAAAAGCTGAAGAAGCTGAGCAGCCGAAGAGAGGAGATCTTCAAAAGCTCTGGTGGGAAAGCCCTACGCGCTGAGCCCTTTTATACAGTTTCTCTCTCTGCAATTGGAGCAAATACTTTGGTGCAGCATCACTAATCTGGCTAAGTATGGTCCACCTCCACTTTTGGGCTGAACGTTCCTCGCCACTGAGACTCCATCCGACTGCAATGTCATGTGTTCCAATAAATTAGCTGTCCTGTCAGCCTCCTCCTGCTCTCAAGGCAACGCTTTGCTTTCTTTTAACTCGGGTTCACCTTGGGTAATGTTCTTCGCATTCCTTTTAAAGGAATTTGGGGGATATTCTTGACTCAGTTCTCCTTTAGGACCTATGGCTCTGCACCTACGAACACACAATATGTTGCAATCGCAGGTGAAGCACATTTTCTCCCTCAAAGGACACTGGCCCCTCCAGATTGCTAAGGGTGCTGGGAAGCAGAGCTCAGAGCGGGAGCACCGGCCAAGAAGAAGAAGAAGAGCTTGGATTTGATATCCCGCTTTATCACTACCCGAAGGAGTCTCAAAGCGGATCACATTCTCCTTTCCTTTCCTCCCCCACAACAAACACTCTGTGAGGTGAGTGGGGCTGAGAGACTACAGAGAAGTGTGACTGGCCCAAGGTCACCCAGCAGCTGCAGGTGGAGGAGAGGAGATGCGAACCCGGTTCCCCAGATTACAAGTCTACCACTCTTAACCACTACACCACACTGGCCAAAGCTTTGCAAAGCAAGTCACGCCAGCAGCCATGAATGGAGCGCCCCAGTAGTGGGGGGGGGGCAAGGAGCTTTCAAACATAGGCCAACCAGATCCAGAACAGGTCACACACACACACACAGCCAGCCTGCAAGTTCTGCTCTGTTGGGAGCAAGAGATCCTAATTCTTCACCCTCATCTTTTACCACCCACAAAAGTGCCCAGCTGCCCCTTCCTTCCTTCCTTCCTTCCTTCCTTCCTTCCTTCCTTCCTTCCCTCCTTCCTTTTTTCTTTCTTTCTTTCTTCCACACACGTATTTATTCACAAGATGTTACAACCAGCTTTCCCTCTCTGAGCCCAGACAGTTTCTTTGCTTACGAAGCCCTTCGTGCGCCAAAGTCCGCAAGGCAAGAGTTCTCTTGCAATGGAGCCCTGCAACTCTTCCTCAAAGGCCTCAGCTCCAGTGCTTCTCTCCAGAGTGCTCTACGCTCTCTGCCCTTGAATGCTGTAACTTGAGCCCCTTTCCTGCCCAGCCTGACTGTGCCAGTTCTGCCCAGCAACATGGCCAAGGCAGTCACAAAGCGCCTTGCAGCTTCATCGTGAGGAATCTGCTCTTGAATGGCTTTCCTTAACGGGCACGGGTTTCCGTGTGTACGTTTCCTTCAGCCCCTCCTTTGATCTTCACAAGAGTCCCATGGGGTAGTCCACGTATCAAAGGGGCCTCCTGGCTTTGCAGAGGACAGAAGACACTCCAGACCCTAACACAGACAAGAAATAACAATAATAATAAAAGTAATTTATTATTTGTACCCTGCCCATCTGGCTGGGTTTCCCCAGCCACTCTGGGCGGCTTCCACAAAGACCAAAAATACACTCAGATGTCACACATTAAAAACTTCCCTGAACAGGGCTGCCTTCAGATGTCTTCTGAATGTCAGGTAGTTGTTTATCTCTTTGACATCTGATGGGAGGGCATTCCACAGGGCGGGCGCCTCTCCATTCTGAAGGAAATCAGCCCTGAGTGCTCACTGGAAGGACAGATCCTGAAGCTGAGGCTCCAAGACTTTGGCCACCTCATGAGAAGAGAAAACTCCCTGGAAAAGACCCTGATGCTGGGAAAGATGGAGGGTGTAAGGAGAAGGGGGCGACAGAGGACGAGATGGTGGGACAGTGTTGTCGAAGCTACCAGCATGAGTTTGACCAAACTGCGGGAGGCAGTGGAAGACAGGAGTGCCTGGTGTGCTCTGGTCCAGGGGGTCACGTAGAGTCGGACACGACTGAATGACTTAACAACAACAACAACAAGGGGGAAACTACATGCCGTTTTAGAGCAGACACTCCTTTTCTAAACAGCCTTTTAAGCGGGTATCTTTATCTGTTTTGGATTTGAAATGGTTTTGATAAATAGGATGACATTTAATTTGTCGAAGGTTGAAGTCCAACAGATACCCTGTACATTTCTTGCCCGATCCTGTTACCCAGATTTGTTTCTTCCATACAGAAGCGATGGTACAAGTGCCAAAATGTTGTGTTGCTGTTGTTGGGCCTGATGATGGTGACATTTTAGAAGCCATAACTTCTAGTCCTAATTCCTAATTGCAACAGGGTGGCCATCCCTAGCCTTTTAATTACCTGAAATGAAAGCAAGTTAATTGGCTCCAAGTAGGAAATGTTCTCCATCGACTCTCCTGAAGGCAAACAGCCTGCTCCAAAACATTCCACCTTCGCACTTAAAGCCCTTAAGACATTTTCTCCAACAGCGCAATAAGGCTTTGGCCTTCCCGCTTTTGCAATGGCCTTTCATTCAAAGCAGCAGGAGCCCATCAACTTGAGTTCACACTTAGAAAGAGATTCATGAATGCCAGGCCCTTCCAACCACAGTAGATTACACTACACGGATTCTGCGAGGCATTTGATTCATCTCAGTCGAGGGTACCTGACTCCTCAGCCTCACATTTATAAAGCCAGGTTTAGCTATTTGCCCTGTTTGGATTTTCTGCCACCACCACTCCAGCTCACTCTGAATGCTTTCCAAACCTCCTAGAAGTTGGTGAAGAAGTCTTTGGCATGAGCTGAACCAGGGCCGTCTTACGTATATCCGGCGCATGGTGCAAAGATCCCTCCGGCACAGCCCCCTTTCCCAGAGTTGCCGACCTTTTTACAGCACTGTCGGCAGCTTTGTGGGGCTGGAGGAGGTGGGCAGTGGCTGGAGGGCGGCTCCTCCGGTGGGAAAGAGGCAGAGGTTCTACGCATGGCGCTGCTTCAGCGAGACGGGCGAACCAGAGCAGCGCACAGGAACGCCGTTTACCTTCCCGCCAGAGCAGTACCTATTTATCTACTTGCACTTTGATGTGCTTTCGAACGGCTAGGTTGGCAGGAGCAGGGACTGAGCAACAGGAGCTCACCCCGTCACGGGGAATCGAACCCCCGACCTTCTGATCGGCAAGTCCTAGACTCTGTGGTTTAACCCACAGCGCCACCCGCATCCCATTCAGGGGATAATATGTCCCAAAAGGAAGGTGGATACTTATGCTGTGGCCATCATGGCAGTTCCTGTTCTGAAGCCTCGGGAGCAGTGGTGGAGCGTGTCTCCTGGTGCCCAGGACAGGTGATTGTCGGTGGGCCTAGGGTGGGAGGAAGGCAACGTGAGGAAGATGCGGCAGGAGAGGCAGGTGCCTTCCATTCATTGTCCTCAGACTGCTCCCTCCCTCCCTCTTGGCCATCCAGGGCAGGGATGCCTTCACAGGCCATGAGGAGAAGGAGGAACCCCAAATCCCATAAAGAGGAACACGAAGAACTTCCAAGATGAAGCTGAGCCAAAACAAAGCAAAGCAGATTCCTGAGCCAAGACGTCGCCTGACATGAAAGATAGCATCTTAGAATTGGGTTACATGGTCTGGGAGGGTGGCCAGGAGCATTCCGGTAAAATCTAGACTTGACTGGGGTGGGGTATACTTAGCCAAATTATTGACGCCATGTTGCCCGAAAAGTCCAGAGAGAAACCGTATAAAAGGCTTTTCCACCAGTGCCTTGAAACATCTCCTCTCTTCCGCCACTTGGCTTCTCCATCACTTGGTAAGTTGTCTTGAACTGAATCACTTCTTAGAGGAGAGAAGGAAGGAACTGTTTGATTATGGAACAAAATAATTTTGAAATTTGGTTCTGCAAATTGAGAGACAAGAAGCAGTTTGGGGAAGAGAAACTCAAATCTCTACATCCTAGGAGTTGTGCTACTAGGATTGTTTTGGGCTCAACAGAAAATTTTAACCCAGAGTTGTATTGGGGCTTTTAGAAATGCGAAACTGGGTACTTTCATGGTTGGAGGTCCAGCTACGAGGGCCTTCTGGCGGTTCCCTCATTGCGAGAAGCAAAGCTACAGGGAACCAGGCAGAGGGCCTTCTCGGTAGTGGTGCCCGCCCTGTGGAACGCCATCCCATCAGATGCCAAAGAGATAAACAACTACCTGACATTTAGAAGACATGTGAAGGCAGCCCTGTTCAGGGAAGTTTTTAATGTGTGACATTTTAATCAATCAATCAATCAATCAATCAATAGACTTTATTTGCGTAGCCGACAGGCCATAGCATCAAAGGACAAACACATATAAATATAACCTCAGAGGGATGGTCAGGACAGGGAGAAAGATAATAATAACCAGATGCAGACAAATTATTTGTGACATTTTAATGTATTTTTAATCTTCTTCTTCTTCTTCTTCTTCTTCTTCTTCTTCTTCTTCTTCTTCTTCTTCTTCTTCTTCTTCTTCTTCTTCTGGAGCCAGCTCAGGAAAAACAGATAATCAGCAGCCGTGGTCCTGAGTGGTTTTGCAAAACCTTGCCTAGTGTCCCTGTTCCCTGTCTTTCCGGAGAAAGCTGCTCTGGCCATGGTCACACCTGCTGCCCATGGAGCAGCTGAACTGGGTTTTTGAGGCTCACTCTATGCAGGGCTGCCTTGTTCCAGCCCCACTGACCTTTTCTTGCATGAGGCAGGTCTGGCAGAGCCAGGTGCTCCCCTGAAACCCTGGAAAGGGAATCCTTCTTTCTGGTGAAGAGAGGTGGGGAACCTCTGGCCCTCCAGACATGGCCAAACTACAGCCCTCGTCTCCTCTGCTTCCTGCAGCTGCTGAGATTTGTAGTTCAGATTCAAAGCGTTCCCCATTCCTGCTCGAGGGACAACCCTCTGCTAGTTGAACCCATGGTCAGATGCATTGAAAGGAGCTCCCTGCCTTCTGAATGTAATGCTGCGTACAGATCTGGTCTCCTGACCTCAAATAATGTATCGGAGAGTGGAAAAGGGCAGGAAGAATGATCAGGGGGATGGAGCTATGAAGAGAGTTTGCAGTGTTTGGGAGATTTGGGTTTTGGGGGAAAGCGAATAAGAGTACTGATGATAGAAGTTTATAAAACCAGGCAGGGCATGAGGAAGTTGAACAGAGAAAGGTTTTTCTTCCTCTCTCACAACACTACAATTCCTGGACAGCCAACGAAGCTGAAATGTTGGAAAATTTGGACAGAAAGGACTTATTCTCACAGAACAGAGTCAAACTGGTCAAGTCTTTCCCATGGGAGGCAGTGAAGGACAGTGTGATGGCCTGGGATTCGGACTTGGAGGCTGAACCTGAAGAATCCCAGCCCGTACAGGACTTCCCGCCTCCAGAACCAGCTGAGCCGGGGCTGGGGCCTGAGCCTGAAGAGTCCTCACCTGTGCTGGATCCTCAGGTGCAGGCACCAGCTGAGTCTGCTCTGGCCCCTGAGGTGATGGAGGACCCATTGCCTGCAGGTGCTCCACTCTCAGCCCCGTCAGGAGAAGAGGAGGTTGCCTCTGGGTCCGGTAACCCTCCAGCCTCTCCTGAGCTGCAGAGGCTCAGGGCAGAGAAGCAGAGGGAACTAAGTTCCCGCAGGAGGAGTGCTCGCCTCCAGGCCAGGAGGGGCGAGTCACCTGTGGACCGGGGCCGCCCTATGCCTCGGGGTAGATAAAAGCCAGTCAGCCCCAGTCCCAGGTTGCGGGAGCAACATTGTTGGTAGCCGGTTCCTGCCTGCACCCTGTCCTGTTCTTCTGCCAGAGTTCCTGACCCCACCCGACTCCCTGCTTTGGACCCAGCTACAGCTTTGATGGACAGCCTCCAAAGACCTCGGACTGGACTCAGACCTCGCCTCTCGGTTAGCCCCCAGGACCAGCACAGACAGCAACTGGGATGGCTTTCAAAGAGGATTAGAAAAATTTAAAAAAGAGGAGGAGGAGGAGGAGGAGGAGGAGGAGGAGGAGGCTATTGATGGCTACCAGTCACCAATGTTATGCTTTCCCTACACAGTTGGGGCCAGCAACGCTTCTGAACATTAGCCGCTGGAAACCACAGGTTGGAAGAGATGTCTTGGGCCTGATCCAGCCAGCTCTTCTCATGTTCTTATGGAAGAAGAAGGTTGGATTTCATCAGAGGGGACAGGGAGGGACAGGGAGCAGAAAGAGGAGACTTGGTCAAAATGGCGGGGAGGGGGGGGGAGAATCTTTTAGCATTTCCTATTTCAAAATCCTAATTGAATTTCTTATGCCTCATTCACCTCAATGTCCCAGGCCAGGCTACAGCAATTAAAGAATGTTAATTCAAACTCTTATTTCTTTAGGAATCCACATATTTCTGAAATTATCTATGAAAATGTCTCATTTCAGGTTTCAAAGCTTTCCTCCAAGATGTCCAGTTTCAGCCCCTCTCTGCTGCAGCAATTGCCACCCATGGATGGAACTGTTACTATTACTGTCATAACTCCAACAGGAACCTTTGTTATCCGGGTTTAACCTCTTCTTCTCTGAGGATTCCCTTCTGCTGCCTCCCTGGACGCTCCAGGTGACCTCATGTTCTGAAGAGAAGGCAGAGTTTCAGTGTCACTCACAATACGGACCCAACTGAGAATCGTCCACATTCCCCGTCCTAAAGGGAAGCTCCAAGCGGAAAACTGAGATGAGAAGCCTGGATATGATTTGCTTTCTTTTCAGGGCAGGAAGTCAGGAATGATGAGCATCCGGGATCCAAAGCAAAGATGGTCTCAGGTGCTCATCTTTTCTGACACCTGCAGCTGCCAATGCCTCACCTTTGCTCAGTTGCCCTTGACTGTTCCTTTGCACATCTCCTTTCTTCCTCTGCTAACTCTCCTCCATTTATGTCCAGCAACCCTCCGTTCTCTGAGTCTGAATAAGGAGAGCCTCAGGAACTGAACATCTTCCAGGGAGTTCCTAACTGGGAACTTTTTAGCCATCTGGGCCAGGACAAAAGGGAAGTCTGGGCAGAACCAACCACCAGTCTTCCTTCCTTCCTTCCTTCCTTCCTTCCTTCCTTCCTTCCTTCCTTCCATGTGCTTGACCACCCCTCTTTAGAGATATTTTGTTTCTCACAATCTGATCTTCAATGGCTCCCAGTACGTTTCTGAGCACAATTCAAAGTGTTGGTGCTGACCTTTAAAGCCCTAAATGGCCTCAGCCCAGTATACCTGAAGGAGCGTCTCCACCCCCATCATTCTGCCCAGACACTGAGGTCCAGCGCCGAGGGCCTTCTGGCAGTTCCCTCACTACGAGAAGCGAGGTTACAGGGAACCAGGCTGAGGGCCTTCTCGGTAGTGGCGCCCACCCTGTGGAATGCCCTCCCACCAGATGTCAAGGCAGTAAGCAACTGTTTTACTTTTAAAAGACAACTGAAGGCGGCCCTGTTTAGGGAAGTTTTTAATGTCTGACGCTGTATTGTTTTTAATATTTGGTTGGAAGCCGCCCAGAGTGGCTGGGAAAACCCAGCCAGATGGGCGGGGTATAAATAATTTTTTATTATTATTATTATTATTATTATTATTATTATTATTATTATTATTCTGTATCATCTCAATAGTGAATGTGCTCTTTACTCAGAATGGGATCTATTTTTCTTCTCCCGCTTAAACTGCTGACCACAGAGAAGGTTCCCTCCTTTCTTCTCCTCTATTAAAGCTTCACTGCAGCATCACAGATGTGTCTTGTCTTCTGCCTTCCTGAAACTTTGTCCACCATCGCCAAAACCCCCAAAGCCTCACCCCAAACCCGTGTCCTGTGATGTGTGAATGACCCGTGTCCTGACCCCCCATCAGTGATATCCCCAAAGACCAACTCCCAGGAAGTCCATGAAACGCCCAGGAAGTCCACTGTTAAAGCTTCAGTGCAGTATCACCCTTTGAGGAAGAGTTGCAGGACTCCATTGCAAGAGAATTGCAAGAGAACTCTTGTCTTGCAGACTTTGGCGCAGCAAGGGCTTCGTAAGCAAAGAAACCGTCTGGGCTCAGAGAGGGAAAGCTGGTTGTAACATCTTGTAAATAAATACGTGTGTGAAAGAAAGAAAGAAAAAAGGAAGGAAGGAAGGAAGGAAGGAAGGAAGGAAGGAAGGAAGGAAGGAAGGAAGGAAGGAAGGGAGGGAGGGAGGGAGGGAGGGAGGGAGGGCAGCTGGGCACTTTTGTGCGTGGAAACAGATGAGGGTGAAGAATTAGGATCTCTTGCTCCCAACAGAGCAGAACTTGCAGGCTGGCTGTGTGTGTGTGTGTGTGTGTGTGTGTGTGTGTGTGTGCATGTGCGTGTCCTGTTCTGGATCTGGTTGGCCTATGTTTGAAAGATCAGGTGTGCAGCAAGGGAGCTCCTTGGGCCCATTCCCCCCCCCCCCTCTTCTGGGGCGCTCCATTCATGGCTGCTGGCGGTACTTGCTTTGCAAAGCTTTGGCCAGTGTGGTGTAGTGGTTAAGAGCAGTAGACTAGTAATCTGGGGAACTGGGTTCGCGTCTCCGCTCCTCCGCATGCAGCTGCTGGGTGACCTTGGGCCACTCACACTTCTCTGAAGTCTCTCAGCCCCACTCACCTCACAGAGTGTTTGTTGTGGGGGAGGAAGGGAAAGGAGATTGTGAGCCGCTTTGAGACTCCTTCAGGTAGTGATAAAGCGGGATATCAATTCCAAACTCTTCTTCTTCTTGGCCGGTGCTCCTGCTCAGAGCTCTGCTTCCCAGCACCCCTAGCAATCTGGAGGGACAAGTGTCCTTTGAGGGAGAAGATGTGCTTCACCTGCAATTGCAACATCCTGTGTGTTCGTAGGTGCAAAGTCATATGTCCTAAAGGAGGGTTGAGTCAAGAAAATGCCCCAAATTCCTTTAAAAGGAATGCGAAGAACATTACCCAAGGTGAACCCGAGTTAAAAGAAAGCAAAGTGGTGCCTTGAGAGAAGGAGGAAGCTGACAAGGCAGGTAATTTATTGGAACACATGACATTGCAGTCGGATGGAGTCTCAGTGGTGAGGAATGTTCAGCCCCAAAAGTGGAGGTGGCCCATACTTAGCCAAATTAGTGATGCTTCACCAGAGTATTTGCTCCAATTGCAGAGAGAGAAACTGTATAAAAGGGCTCAGCGCGTAGGGCTTTTCCTCCAGAGCTTTTGAAGATCTCCTCTCTTCAGCTGCTCAGCTTCTTCAGCTTTTGGTAAGTTCCTTTTAAGTAAATTGATTTGTGATGCGGGTGGTGCTGTGGTCTAAACCACAGAGCCTAGGGCTTGCCGATCAGAAGTCGGGGGTTCGAATCCCCGCGACGGGGTGAGCTTCCGTTGCTCGGTCCCTGCTCCTGCCAACCTAGCAGTTCGAAAGCACGTCAAAGTGCAAATAGATAAATAGGTACCGCTGCAGCAGGAAGGCAAATGGCGTTTCCGTGCGCTGCTCTGGTTCGGCAGAAGCAGCTTAGTCATGCTGGCCACATGACCCAGAAGCTGTACACTGGCTCCCTCGGTCTGAAAGCGAGATGAACGCCCCAACCCCAGAATCGTCTGTGACAGGACTTAACAGTCAGGGATCCCTTTACGTTTAAATCGATTCATAGACCAGGGAAGGTAGGAAGTGATTGACCATGGGCAGTGCTTTTTTCCTGGGGGGACGCAGGGGGACGCATAGCCCTAAACATTTTGTGAATCTAAAGGGAGAAGAATTTTTTTAGTTTCTTCTCTAGCACGGAGAATCGTCACTTCCATTGCTGCCCCCGATGGAGGCCTCATTTCCTGCCACGGTGTTTCCTGAGTCTCAGACGGAATGAGAGTACCCTAAATATTTACAAAGATAAAAGCACAAGACTATGGGGCAGATATTTATTGGGGGCTTTTCTTTTCAACATGCCTTTCTGCTTAGTTCCACATAGAAATCAGATTTGGGAAGAGACCTTCAAAGGTTTACAGTGGTACTTCAGGTTACATACGCTTCAGGTTACACAGTCCGCTAACCCAGAAATAGTGCTTCATGTTAAGAACTTTGCTTCAGGATGAGAACAGAAATTGTGCTCCGGCAGCGCAGCAGCAGCAGGAGGCCCCATTAGCTAAAGTGGTGATTCAGGTTAAGAACAGACCTCCAGAACAAAGTACTTAACCTGAGGTAATACTGTACATGTAATTCCCTGTGCCGCTGGCAGTGTTTTGGGCTCAGATAGAAATTTCTCTTCTAAGAGGGCTTTTGAGAAGTGGAGCTGGCACTTTGGTGAATGGAGTCTGATGAGGGTGAAGAATGAGGATCTCTTCCTCCTAAGAAATCAGAGCAGATAAGGGGAAGATTCCCTCTTCTGGATCTGGCTGGATTCTGTGTGGAAGAGCAGGTGTATGGCATGAGAGCATCCCTGGATCCACTTTTCCAGCCTTGCCCTTTTTGGGGTGAGGCAGGTCTGGCAGAGAGAGATGCTCACCTCAAACTCTGGGAAGGGAATCCCATTCCTGGCTGAGCCCCGTGCCCTTGAGGTGTTGCCAAACTAAAACTCCCGTCTCCCCTGGCATTTGGCCATGCTGGCTGCCGGGGCTTCTGGGAGTTGTAGTTCCATAGGATACGGAAGGCCGATGCCTCCCATCCCTGCTGTTGGGTCAAGGCTCTTCTTGGTGGTCTAAAGGAAGAGGAAGCGTCTTGCAAGCCCAGCCTGAGAAGAACGCTGGATTTCAGCACAGACAGAGGAAGAAAGGAGAACAGGCACAGAGAGCTGGCCTCAGGGTTTTTTATCCCAATAATAATAATAATAATAATAATTTTCAGTTACTACCTGTCCTTGTTTAAAACAATGCCCAACCATCAAATACTTTTTCATCTGTTTGGCAATCTGAAGGCTAATGACTAATTTCCCTCTGTTTCCACGTATTTGTGAACATATGTCTTGAAAATGATTTATTTCAGATTCCCCAACATTCCTCCAAGATGTCCAGTGCCAACACGGGAGCAAGTCTTATGATTTCCATGACACTACGCCCTGATTCAACCACTCCAAATTTTACAGCTTTTCCGGTCCAGTTCTACTTCCGAATGTAAGAGGCTTTTGACAGTGGACCAAGCGCCCTCAGAAGTTTGTGGACTCTGCTTCATTGGAGATTTTTAAGCAGAGGCTGGATGGCTTTTCCGGGGTTGGACTGGAATTACCTTTGGGTAATTCCAACTCTACAATTATATGATTCTACAATTCTATGATTCTGCACCACAACAAATTTAAAATGTGTTTCTTAGGAGAAAGTGTGTATAAAAATGAGTATATTAGTGAAAAGAACACACAAGACTCACACAAGATTTTAGCAAAGGTTTCTGTTACGTAATCAAGCCATCAATTCTAGCACGTGGGGGCCACCTTATCTAAATTATATAATTTGGTATTTGAACTATTGGTATTAACATATTACAAATTGGTACTGTTGTAACAAGCCTATTAATGGATTGTAATTGAAAACTAATAAAAATTATTATCAAAAAAGAAGAAGTAATACATACAGAAGTTTCTCGTGTTTTGGTGATCTTGGCCGGACCATCGGCCTCTGGGTTGATTTCTGTTCCTTGTGGCTGAGGATTCACTTCTGGAGTACTACAAGGGCTACTCATGTTTTGAGAAAAAATCCTATCCCTGACTTTACGAACCCTACTGTAAAGAGTCCAAAATACTTATCCTAAAAGAAGGGCCTCAGTCTGAAAAGTGATGTGGCAAACCTGGATAGAGATTATGCTCTCAGGGGCCAAAACGTCAGAGGTGCTCCAGAGGTGAAGCAGCCAGGTCATGGCAAAGTGATGTCTTTGCCCCCAGAAGTGCTCAATGTCTTAGAGAACTGCCAAGCTGACTGCAGATCCCAGAAGAAGGTTGCAAAAGAGGCCATATTGCGCATTGAGGCTGCTGCTCAGGTGCAGAACCGACACAGGGAGCCCACCTGTCAAGCTCGCTGCTGCCCCCAAACCCACTCCCATCAACAAGACACCTCTGTGATACTGCACTGAAGCTTTAACAGTGGACTTCCTGGGTGTTTAATGGACTTCCTGGGAGCTGGTCTTTGGGGATATCACTGATGGGGGGGCAGGACACGGGTCATTCACACATCACAGGACACTGGTTTGGGGTGAGGCTTTGGGGGTTTTGGCGACGGTGGACAAAGTTCCAGGAAGGCAGAAGACAAGACATATCTGTGATGCTGCACTGAAGCTTTAATAGAGGAGAAGAAAGGAGGGAACCTTCTCTGTGGTCAGCAGTTTAAGCGGGAGAAGAAAAATAAATAGATCCAATTCCGAGTAAAGAGCACATTCACTATTGAGGTGATACAGATTGCGAGAAAACAAAATATCTCTAAAGAGAGTTGGTCAAGCACAAGGAAGGAAGGAAGGAAGGAAGGAAGGAAGGAAGGAAGGAAGGAAGGAAGGAAGGAAGGTTCTCCCCAGACTTCCCTTTTGTCCTGGCCCAGATGGCTAAAAAGTTCCCAGTTAGGAACTCACTGGAAGATGTTCAGATCCTGAGGCTCTCCTTATTCAGACTCAGAGAACGGAGGGTTGCTGGGCATAAATGGAGGAGAGATAGCAGAGGAAGAAGGGAGATGTGCAAAGGAACAGTCAAGGGCAACTGAGCAAAGGTGAGGCATTGGCAGCTGCAGGTGTCAGAAAAGATGAGCACCTGAGACCATCTTTGCTTAGGATCCCGGATGCTCATCATTCCTGACTTCCTGCCCAGAAAAGAAAGCAAATCATATCCAGGTTTGTCATCTCAGTTTCCCGCTTGGAGCTTCCCTTTAGGATGGGGAATGTGGACAATTCTCAGTTGGGTCCGTATTGTGAGTGACGCTGAAACTCTGCCTTCTCTTCAGAACATGAGGTCACCTGGAGCATCAAGGAGGCAGCAGAAGGGAATCCTCAGAGAGGAAGAGGTTAAACCCAGATACAGTGGTACCTCGGGTTACATAGGCTTCAGGTTACAGACTCTGCTAACCCATAAATAGTGCTTCAGGTTGAGAACTTGGCTCCAGGATGAGAACAGAAATTGTGCTCTGGCGGTGCGGCAGCAGCTGGAGGCCCCATTAGCTAAAGTGGTGCTTCAGGTTCAGAACAGTTTCAGTGAAATTACTCATCTCCATATCTAATGGTGCACGAAACCCGAGGTACCAGTGTATCGAATATTCCTGATGGAATGGTGAAAGTCATGATAACAGGTTGATCCATGTCTGGCTCTTGCAGCTCCAGTTCGTAGATGACAATGGACATCTTGGAGGAAACTTTGAAATCTGAAATGAGACATTTTCATACATACTGTCAGAAATATGTGGATTCCTAAAGAAAGAAGAGTTTGAATTAACGTTGCTTAATTGCTGTAGCCTGGCCTGGGACCTAGGCTGAATGAGGCATAAGGAATTCAATAAGGATTTTGAAATAGGAAATGCCGAAAGAATCTACCTCCCCTCCCCTCCCCACCATTTTGACCTTTCATCGCTTTTCTTCTCAACTATAAAGACCCCCAAACTGCAAACGTTCTTTATATGAGACTTGCTGCTGCAATCCCTTGATCATTAGGGCTGCCCTTTTCCACTCTCCAATAGATTTTTTGAGGTCAGGAGACCAGATCTCTACGCAGCATTACATTCAGAAGACAGGGAGCTCCTTTTCATGCGTCCGACCATGGGTTCATCTAGCAGAGGGCTGTCCCTCGAGTAGGAATGGGGAACGCTTTGAATCTGAACTGCAAATCTCAGCAGAAACGAACAGCTGAGGAAATGCTTCCTTGGCAAGGCACCCTCTGTAATCAAAGGTGCCGAGCTGCCTGCCAGAGACTGAGCTGTTATGTATCCTTACTATTGCTTTTAAAGGTGTAGATCATGCTTGAGAAGCGCTAATGAGTGCACCGACTAATTAACAAGGGAAACCAGCCAGATGAGTAGGAGCATCAAACTCCATTGGCAGAGCACATGTCTGGCAAACCAGCAGCGTCTCCAGGTAGGACTGGGAGGACTGGAGACAAAGCTAACGTTGGGCTCCCATCCCCAAACACGCCACGACTCTTGCTTGAAAGGAAGAAAGGCGGATAAAATCATGATATGGAACTGACGACAAGAGGCAGGACTATGAGGATGTGGAAAATGCTTTGGAATTCAGACTGTGGGAAGTAAAAAAAAACAAGATTACAATTTGGAAGACAATTGGACTTTTTTATTTTTGTTTTTTATCTTTATTGGATTGGATTTGATATGTTAATTGGATGTTCTTATTGGAAAATTAATAAACGCTTTTTAAAAGAAGAGGAAGGAAGGAAGAAAACATCTTTGTTCAGGCTATTAGCGCAAGCTTAGAAGTCAATACATGAGCAAGGGAGCAGGTTCATAACTGAACAGAAGCTATGGAAATGTCCCGACAGTTGACACGCACACCGGCAGGCTTTTAAGGATGATACTCGCAAAACAATTTTTCTGCTGTCTGTGCATCTGGGCAGCTTTGTCTGATTCCAGCTGCAAAGGGGGCACCTGTTTCTCCGTGACAAGCCTGCGTCCTGCCTGCCACCCCTTTCTCATCCCTCATTCTGGTCAAACTCCTTCTCCCCAATTAACAGACCCTCCTACAGTCCTGCAGACTGAGCTGCCTTCCCAGGATCTCTGTAAAAATTCATCTCACGGTTGCATAGGGAATGCCTCTCATCCTTCCCTTTGCCCTGGCCCAGCCGGCTAAAAACGGCCCCAGCCGGGAATCCTCAGTGGAAGATGTGCAGCTCTTGAGGGTTGCTTGGCGCAAATGGAGGAAAGATACACAGTCAGCAGAGCTAGAAGGAAGATTTGTAAGGAAAGAGTCATGTGGGACAGAGCAAAGATGAGGTGTGGGCGGCTACGGATGTCAGAAAAGATGGCATCCCTGTCATCGCGTAGACCTGGCTGGCCTCCGAGATTATGAACCATCTCCAGGTTTGTTATTTCAGTTTCCAGCTGGGGGCTGTCCTGTAGGGTGGGGAACATCATCCCATATATGAAAACGAAAAGGAATGGAAATTGGTCCCATGTCTGGCATCATCAGCACCATAGGGGTGGATCCCATGCTGACAGTGGACATCTTGGAGGAGTCTTGGAGAACCTGAAATGAGAACATTTTCAAGGATACTTTCAGAAAGATGTGGATTCCCATCGAAGTAAGTGTTTAATCTTGTAGCCTGCCCTGGGACGCAAGGGAAAGGGATGGGTGACAGGTTAAACAACAATTTTTAAAAGAACCTAAGAAGAGCTGGCTGGATCAGGCACAGGAAATCTCTTGTGATTTCCAGAACTTTTGTTCAGAAACATGCTGCCTCCAATCGTGGAGGGGAAAGCATAACCCTGGGGGCTGGTAGCCAGCAATACCCCTTCCCACATTCAGCATTACATTCAGAAGGCAGGGAGCTCCTTTCAATGCGTCTGACCATGGGTTCATCTAGCAGAGGGTTGTCCCTCGAGCAGGAATGGGGAACGCTTTGAATCTGAACTACAAATCTCAGCAGCTGCAGGAAGCAGAGGAGAGGAGGGCTGTAGTTTGGCCATGTCTGGAGTGCCAGAGGTTCCCCACCTCTCTTCACCAGAAAGAAGGATTCCCTTTCCAGGGTTTCAGGGGAGCACCTGGCTCTGCCAGACCTGCCTCATGCAAGAAAGGGTCAGTGGGGCTGGAACAAGGCAGCCCTGCATAGAGTGAGCCTCAAAAACCCAGTTCAGATGCTCCATGGGCAGCAGGTGTGACCATGGCCAGAGCAGCTTTCTCCAGAAAGACAGGGAACAGGGACACTAGGCAAGGTTTTGCGTGGCGATTCCCTCCTCCCACCATTTGAAATAAAGACACAGGACCCCATTATTTTAGGTTAATGGGCAAAAATTGGCCACAACTTTATTGGTTACAGGTAAGAGTGGTATTGGCTTAGGCATTGGTCCTATTGAGTAACCAGCTTCAGCCTGTTAGCATGAAAACCGGAAATGATTAACCCCAGCAGGAGGAGTCCTGCGATGCACATCAACTAGGAACTCCCCCGGGGTCACCGCTCGGGGGTGTGCCTTAGGCCCTGGCCTCCATGGGTTTTGGACGAGGCAACGCCCCCCAGAATCCTTTACCGGACTACCCTTAAATATTTGGGGGGGTGATGGCGCTCCCCCCCCAGCACATCTACATAGTAATACTCTTACCAATGCCTAACCGCCAGAACCAAAGACGTTGTGACAATTTGCTACGAGGTAGGCGAAAAACCAAATGGCAGTGCCAATTCGCCAAGTGGGAAAAATTCCTACCAGGCCCCTCAACGGCGACCAACTGAAGTCCATAGCAAGGTCAGAATGAAGACCTAAAGGGTGGGTGGGTGGGAATCAGCTGCGTGGTCAAAAAGGGGAGATCCTAGGCTGCACCAGCCTTAAATGACCCAGGCCACGCCCCCAGAGCCAGCTGATTGGCTGGCTCCAGGGCTGACACGGCCCGAGGATTCCCCTGGTCGCACAGGGCTGAAAGCCAGCCACCGCGCGTGTGTTGGGGGCGTGAGCCCACAACACCACCTCCTCCTGATGTCGGAAGTGGCTTTGCAAAACCACTCAGGACCACGGCCACAATCTAAGCATTCCAGAGGCAGGCATCCTTGAATACTGCACACCTGCTCTTTGAAACACAGTCCAAAGTAATCCGGAGCTGGGCATCTCCCCTTCCCAGTTCTGATCTCTTAGGCAGAAGACATCCTCATTCTTCGCTCCCATTGCACTCTGCTTCAGATTTCTAAACGCCCAAAAGTCAAAATGTGTGTAGTAGATATTTCTCTTGAGCCCTAAAAAATGCCAGGGGCACAACCCACTGAATTTGTGTGTCTCTTCCCAGAACAGATCCCAACTCAATCTCTGCTCCATGGTCAAACAATCACTTCCTTCCCTGCTCTAAGAAGTCATTCAGCTGAAAACAACTTACCAGTCATTGATTGATTGTGTTTGACTAAAAGCCATTACAAATTCAATTACAGATCCAGCAAGTCAATTAAAACCCGATAAAATAAAATCCAGAGGTGTACATCCATTTACAATAAGTCAAATTAAGGAATCGCCTGCACAGAACTTACCAAGTGTGGGAGAAGCTCTGCGGCAGATGAGAGGAGATCTTCCAAGGCGCTGTTGGAAAAGTCGTACGTGGTGAGCCCTTTTATACAGTTTCTCCCGAGAGTTCAGGCAAACAGTTTGGCGTGGCGTCACTCATTTGGCTAACTATACACCCACCTAAGTTTACTCTAGATTTTGCCAGAATGTTCCTGGCCATCTTCCCACACCATCTAACCCATTGTACGTTCCAAAATGTTGCCTTTCATGTCAGGTTTTTCCTTGGCTCAGGTCACTGTTTTGCTTTATTTGGGCTCAGCTTCACCTTGGGTGAAGCTGTTCTTCAGTGTTCTTCATGTTCCTTTTAATGGAATTTGGGGCGTTCTCCTGGATCCTTCATGCATCTAAAACATCATATTTGGAGCATTAATCATGGCTGCTACCTGCAGACTTCATCTTTAAAACACATTTGAAGCACCTTTTCCCCTTCGCAGAACTCTGGGCACTGTATATCATTAAGGGCACTGGGAACTGTAGCACTGTGAGTATCAAATGAGTCTTGTGATATGAGGAAGTGTTAGAAAAAGTTTAAATTAGATATAAAAAAAAATTTAATAAGAAACTGTGTAAAAAAATTGAATGCAAAATAGTACAATGGGTTTAGTCGGACGTTTCTTTTCTTTTACTATTTTTTATTCTATATGTAATTAGGTTCTTTTTTCTTTTTTCTTATAGAATGTTTGTACTGTATGTTTGTTTTGTGTGTGTTTTAAGATATTTTCTTGTTTAATAAAGTTTATATATTAAAGAGAGAGAGAGTGACTTCAGAAACTCTCAGAAATTGCCATGAAAGCTACAGTTAAAGGTATCCATCTTTTTGGTACATGCTATCCATTTAATACTGGGACATGGGTGGCGCTGTGGGTTAAACCAAAGAGCCTAGAACTTGCCGATCAGAAGGTCGGCGGTTCGAATCCCCGCGAAGGGGTGAGCTCCTGTTGCTCGGTCCCTGCTCCTGTCAACCGAGCAGTTCAAAAGCACATCAAAGTGCACATCTAGCGGCTAAGATAAGCACATCTAGCGGCTAAGATAAATAAGATTGAAAAGGGAGGGATAAAGGTTTAAAACGAATAATGAACGATCTTGCTGATCAAACTTTTTAAAGTAGAATACAAGAAGGGAAGGCGGGTGGAAGTAAAGAGAATAAGGTTTTGAAAGTTATTAATTTAAAAAAGTGTTATTTTTATGCTCTTTTATCTTTGTATTTTTTTTTGTTTTTTGTTTTTTGTTGTTGTTGTCGTTGTTGTTGTTCTTATTGCTTATTTGTTTGGATTTCTGTTTATTTTTGTTGATGTTAAATTTTTGAAAAATTCTAATAAAATATTATTATAAAGAACAAGAAAACAAAAAACAAAAAACAAAAGCACATCAAAGTGCAAGTAGATAAATAGGTCCCACTCCGGCGGGAAGGTAAACGGCGTTTCTGTGCGCTCCTCTGGTTTGCCAGAAGCGGCTTAGTCATGCTGGCCACATGACCCGGAAGCTGTATGCCGGCTCCCTCGGCCAGTAAAGTGAGATAAGCGCCGCAACCCCAGAGTCGGTCACGACTGGACCCAATGGTCAGGGGTCCCTTGTGGATCAGACCCACCTAGCCCAAAGTGGGTCGACCGCAGGCCTGTGGGAAAACCGCTGGGGAAATTTTGGTTTAGGGTGGGGATTGCTCAGACCTAATGTTCAGGGGTCCCTTTACCCTTTACCTTTATCCATTTAATAGAGCAGAACCAGAGTTCAAAATTCATCTTGTCTCTAGCAATGGGGTTCAGCACATTCCTAAGCCGCCTTTACCAACTGCATTTGGAGGAAACTGGTTGGGGTGGCAGAAAATCCAAAAAGTGGATTAGATAAATCTAGGTCTATCAAGGTGAGGCTGAGGGAATGGGTATCCCTGACTGAGATGAATCAAATGCCTTGCCGAATCAAAATGATAATATCTATTGTGGTTGGAATTGCTATTTGTGAGTCTCCTTATAAGTACGAAGTTTTTGGAGTCCTCTGGAAGCACCCGGCTGCTGTGAGCCAAAGGCATTTGCAGAATCTGGAACGTAAAAGCCTTGCTCAGGTGTTTAAAAGCCTTGAGGGTTGAAGCAGAGAAGGCAGCATATTGTAGAACAGGTTGTGTTCCTTCAGCTCTATTGATGGAGAACATTCACTACTCAGAGCCAAAATCCTTGGTCAAACCCTGAATTAGAGTCCAATTGGTGTCTTTAATTTCAGAATATTAAAGAGCTGAATAGGACACACAACCTCCCTCACGGTTGCAATTAATTGATTCCAGTTCCAACAAAGGAGATTCCGATTAAACTACTCTGGTAGTAAGAGCTGTTTGACAGTGGAATTTTTTTTTTTTTTTTTTTGAAAAAAGGAAAGTCAGGGGAGAACCAACCACCAGTCTTCCTTCCTTCTTTCCTTCCTTCCTTCCTTCCTTCCTTCCTTCCTTCCTTCCTTCCTTGTGATGGACCACCTCTCTTGAGAAATATTTTGTTTTCTCACAATCTGTATCACCTCAATAGTGAATGTGATCTTTACTCGGAATGGGATCTATTTATTTTTCTTCTCCCGCTTAAACTGCTGACCACAGAGAAGGTTCCCTCCTTTCTTCTCCTCTATTAAAGCTTCACTGCAGCATCAAAAATGTGTCTTGTCTTCTGCCTTCCTGGAACTTGGTCCACCGTCACCAAAACCCCCAATGCCTCACCCCAAACCCATGTCCTGTGATGTGTGAATGACCCATGTCCTGACCCCCATCAGTGATATCCCCAAAGACCAGCTCCCAGGAAGTCCATTAAACTCCCAGGAAGTCCACTGTTAAAGCTTCAGTGCAGTATCACAGACGTGTCTTGTTGATGGGAGTGGGTTTGGGGGCAGCCTCAATGCGCAATATGGCCTCTCTTGCAACCTTCTTCTGGGATCTGCAGTCAGCTTGGCAGTTCTTTAAGACATTGAGCACTTCTGGGGGCAAAGACGTCACTTTGCCATGACCCGGCTGCTTCAAAACCCACCTGAGGACCAGGACACGTCCCAGGCAGGAGCACCTCTGACTTTTTGGCCCCTGAGATCACAATCTCTATCCAGGTTTGCCACATCACTTTTCAGACTGGGGCCCTTCTTTTAGGATAAGTATTTTGGACTCTTTACAGTAGGGTTCGTAAAGTCAGGGATAGGATTTTTTCTCAAAACATGAGAAGACCTTGTAGTATTCCAGAAGTGAATCCTTAGCCACAAGGAACAGAAATCAACCCAGAGGCCGATGGTCCGGCCAAGATCACCAAAACACGAGAAACTTCTGTATGTATTACTTCTTCTTTTTTGATAATAATTTTTATTAGTTTTCAATTACAATCCATTAATAGGCTTGTTACAACAGTACCAATTTGTAATATGTTAATATCAATAGTTCAAGTACCGAATTATATAATTTAGATAAGGTGGCCCCCACGTGCTAGAATTGATGGCTTGATTACATAACAGAAACCTTAGCTAAAATCTTGTGTGTTCTTTTCACTAATATACTCATTTTTATACACACTTTCTCCAAATAACACATTTTCAATTTGTTGTGGTGCAGAATCATAGAATTGTAGAATCATAGAATTGTAGAGTTGGAATTACCCAAAGGTAATTCCAGTCCAACTCGAGGAAAAGCCATCCAGCCTCTGCTTAAAAATCTCCAATGAAGCAGAGTCCACAAACTTCTGAGGGCGCTTGGTCCACTGTCGAAAGCCTCTTACATTCGGAAGTAGAACTGGGGCCGAAAACCTGTAAAAAATGGAGTTGACGAACCAGGGCGTAGTATCCTGGGTTGTGGCATGGGAATCATAAGACTTACTCCAATGTTGACACTGGACATCTTGGAGAAATGTTGGGGAATCTGAAATAAATCATTTTCAAGAATATGTTCACAAATATGTTGAAACAGAAGGAAATTAGTCATTAGTCTTCAGATTGCCAAACAGATGAAAATGTATTTGATGGTTGGGCATTATTTTAAACAAGGACAGGTAGTAACTGAAAAGTATTATTATTATTATTGGTATAAAAAACCCTGAGGCCAGCTCTCTGTGCCTGTTCTCCTTTCTTCCTCTGTCTGTGCTGAAATCCAGCGTTCTTCTCAGGCTGGGCTTCCAAGAAGCTTCCTCTTCCTTTAGACCACCAAGAAGAGCCTTGACCCAACAGCAGGGAGGGGAAGCACTGGCCTTCCGTAACCTCTGGAACTACAACTCCCAGAAGCCCCGGCAGCCAGCATGGCCAAATGCCAGGGGAGATGGGAGTTTTAGTTTGGCAACACCTCAAGGGCACGGGGCTCAGCCAGGAATGGGATTCCCTTCCCAGAGTTTGAGGTGAGCATCTCTCTCTGCCAGACCTGCCTCACCCCAAAAAGGGCAAGGCTGGAAAAGTGGATCCAGGGATGCTCTCATGCCATACACCTGCTCTTGCACACAGAATCCAGCCAGATCCAGAAGAGGGAATCTTCCCCTTATCTGCTCTGATTTCTTAGGAGGTAGAGATCCTCATTCTTCACCCTCATCAGACTCCATTCACCAAAGTGCCAGCTCCACTTCTCAAAAGCCCTCTTAGAAGAGAAATTTCTGTCTGAGCCCAAAACACTGCCAGCGGCACAGGGAATTACATGTAAACCTTTCAAGGTCTCTTCCCAAATCTGATTTTATGTGGAACTAAGTAGGAAGGCATGTTGAAAAGAAAAGCCCCCAATAAGGCGGAGACCCATAGAAATCACAGGCGGGAGAAGCCTGTGAACTTGGGATTTGGCTGGCACCCTTTGCGCCTCCCCTACTCACGGGGAAACCCTGTTTTGGGGATCCGGTGGGACGTGGGGTGAGCGGCGTGGTGCTTTGAATCGACCGCTTCTTTCACGGAGTGAAGCCGCATTGCTGTGGCCGGAGAGTGCTGACTTTTTCCTGTGGACAATTGGATTTTAAACGACTACCCGTGAGTAGAACTGAAAATTGGATCTTGAAACACTTTAATTTGGCGCCGAAGCGGGAAGGCTCTAAACAGGAAGTCCGCCTCCCGTTTTTGTAAATAGATTGAAGCAAAGACGTTACAAGCTAAAGTCTTTGAAAGCTTTTGATAAAGGATTAAATTCCCACCGGACAAAAATATATAACCCCTCTTGGAAGCAGGAGAAGGGGGGGGGAGTTTTGGATCTAGTGTGCCTGCAGAAGAGAGTGAAAATCAAATTGCCACTGCTCTGAACCTAGAAAAGGGCTGCCAGATGATTTTCGGGGAATGTTTATTGACAGAAGGGATTTGACAGCTAGCTAAAATAAGAAAGGCACTGTTTCCATTGTCCTCTTCTGCGTTTAAAAATGGAGGAAAAAGTAACCGAAAATTGAAACTATTGTTATTTGCTCGAGTCGTGCTTGAAAGAATTGATACAAACGGAGACTGTTTCCCTCTAGAGGGAGCATGTGAAACTGTTACAGGAGTGCAACAGGGAGATCTCCAGCTCAGTGGCGTAGCGTGGGTTGTCAGGACCCGGGGCAAGGCAAGTAATTTGCGCCCCCTAACCCGTGGATCTGCGCCCCCTAACCCGTGGATTTGCGCCCCTAACCCTAACCCCCAGGTGTTGCGCCCGGTGCGGCCGGCCCCCCCTGCACCCCCCATGCTACGCCACTGCCTGACTGCAAGATAAAGATTCTGAAAACTAGAGTCTGACCTTGGACCATTCAAAATGTTGATAGGAGAAGCTATTGTGACTGTATTATACAAGATAAACTACTCGCTGGAACAGCTCCATAAAAAGACAGATGACACGATCTCTAAAATTGACAACTTGGAACGGAACGTGACTAATTTGAGTCAAAAAGTGAGTGCCAATACAGAAACAATTCAGGAGTTGGTACAGGAACATATCTTGGTTGGACAAATGGTGGAGGAAAAGGAGAAAGCTGATGATGTGAAAATGGTGGAGGAAAAGGAGAAAGCTGATGATGTGAAACCAAAAGTAGTACAAGCGAGATCCTTAATTTCTCAGAAGCAAATTGAGGATTATAAATTGAGGTCTTTCATGATTGAATTTAGCAAAAGTCAAATTTTGAGGTTAGGATCCTGGCTTGGATTGAAGAAGGAAAGTTGGAAAGAACCCTCTATCCAGGGATTGACTGACTTTTGGGACATGGACTTGGGTTTGGAGGAGCCTGAAGTTTTGGGGGTCACTAGAATTGGAGGAATCCTGAAATACGTTCTGAAACACTCTATGGACTTCATTTTTAACTTTGGAAATTTGGCTGAACTGTCCAGAAGGAACAAAAGTATTGCTAGGCTGGAGTTTTCCCGAGATTGGCTCCTGAGCATCAAAGAATATGAAGAAAACCTGCAGAAGGGACTTGGAAGAGATTTAAGAGCCTCGGATATAAGATTACCAGGTTGATGGACTATATGGAACTGACGGAAAGGACTGGCAGAATCCGAAGCCAGGGAGAGGAGATAGTGGAAGATTACTGGAAAATGTAAAGTGTTTATTTAGAAATATTGTTAAAGTAATGACTGTTAGAAAAATGGTGGAATGATATTTTATGGATTTAGCAGAAATGCTATAAGAAGTTGGGTGTATATAAGTAATTTACCTTTAATGGGAAATAAGGTTAAAGAATATGTTATTTATAATATGACAGAAAATAGAGAAAGATGGAAAGGATTTGCTGAAACAAGTACTAGAAGTGGGACACAAAAAGGGAGGTGTGAGGAAGTCGAGGAAACAAGGGAATGAAGGACAGAGTATGGAAAAGGAGGGATGTTTTTAAATTGTTTTTGTTTTGCTTTGTTTATGTGTTTAGTTTAATGGGTTTAGGGTGGGTTTGTATTGTTTATATATTGTATTGTTTTTGTTTTTGTTTTTTCTTGTTCTTTCTCTTTTTTCTTTTTTGTCTTTTCTCTCTTTCTTCTACTTTTTTGTAACTTTTAAAAGTAATAAATATTATTTTTTTTAAAAGAAAGAAAAGAAAAGCCCCCAATAAATATCTGCCCCATGGTCTGTGCTTCTATCGTAAAAAATATTTAGGGTACTCTCATTCCGCCTGAGACTCAGGAAACACCGTGACAGGAAATGAGGCCCCCATCAGAGGCGGCGCCGGAACTGACGATTCACCGTGCTAGAGAAGAAACTAAAAATTTCCTCTCCCTTTAGATTCACAAAATGTTTAGGGGTATGCGTCCCCCTGCGTCCCCCCAGGAAAAAAGCACTGCCCATGGTCTATCACTTCCTACCTTCCCTGGTCTGTGAATCAATTTAAAGGTAAAGGGACTCCTGACCATTAGGTCCAGTCACAGACGACTCTGGGCTTGCGGCGCTCATCTCGCTTTACTGGCCGAGGGAGCCAGCATTTGTCCGCAGCCGGCTTCTGGTTCATATGGCCAGCATGACTAAGCTGCTTCTGCCAAACCAGAGCAGCGCATGGAAATGCCATTTACCTTCCCGTTGGAGCGGTACCTATTTATCTACTTGCACTTTGACGTGCTTTCGAACTTCTAGGTTGGCAGGAGCAGGGACTGAGAAGCGGGAGCTCACCCCATCGCAGGGATTCGAACCCCCGACCTTCTGATCGGCAAGCCCTAGGCTCTGTGGTTTAAACCACAGCGCCACCCACATCACAAATCAATTTACTTAAAAGGAACTTACCAAAAGCTGAAGAAGCTGAGCAGCCGAAGAGAGGAGATCTTCAAAAGCTCTGGTGGAAAAGCCCTACGCGCTGAGCCCTTTTATGCAGGTTCTCTCTCTGCAATTGGAGCAAATACTTTGGTGCAGCATCACTAATTTGGCTAAGCATGGTCCACCTCCACTTTTTGGCCTGAACGTTCCTCGCCACTGAGACTCCATCCGACGGCAATGTCATGTGTTCCAATAAATTAGCTGTCCTGTCAGCCTCCTCCTCCTCTCAAGGCAACGCTTCGCTTTCTTTTAACTCGGCTTCACCTTGGGTAATGTTCTTCGCGTTCCTTTTAAGGGAATTTGGGGCATATTCTTGACTCAATCCTCCTTTAGGACCTATGGCTCTGCAGCTACGAACACACTGGATGTTGCAATTGCAGGTGAAGCACATCTTCTCCCTCAAAGGACACTGGGCCCTCCAGATTGCTAGGGGTGCTGGGAAGCAGAGCTCAGAGCGGGAGCACCGGCCAAGAAGAAGAAGAAGAGTTTGGATTTGATATCCCGCTTTATTACTACCCGAAGGAGTCTCAAAGCGGCTAACATTCTCCTTTCCCTTCCTCCCCCACAACAAACACTCTGTGAGGTGAGTGGGGCTGAGAGACTTCAGAGAAGTGTGACTGGCCCAAGGTCACCCAGCAGCTGCATGTAGAGTACTGGAGACGCGAACCCAGTTCACCAGATTACTAGTCTACTGCTCTTAACCACTACACCACACTGGCCAAAGCTTTGCAAAGCAAGTACCGCCAGCAGCCATGAATGGAGCACCCCAGAAGGGGGGGGAATGGGCCCAAGAAGCTCCCTTGCTGCACACCTGATCTTTCAAACATAGGCCATCCAGATCGAGAACAGGACACACACACACACACACACAGCCAGCCTGCAAGTTCTGCTCTGTTGGGAGCAAGAGATCCTAATTCTTCACCCTCATCTTTTTCCACCCACAAAAGTGCCCAGCTGCCCCTTCCTTCCTTCCTTCCTTCCTTCCTTCCTTCCTTCCTTCCTTCTTTCTTTCTTTCTTTCTTTCTTTCTTTCTTTCTCACACGTATTTATTTACAAAATGTTACAACCAGCTTTCCCTCTCTGAGCCCAGACGGTTTCTTTGCTTACGAAGCCCTTGCTGCGCCAAAGTCCGCAAGGCAAGGGTTCTCTTGCAATTCTCTTGCAATGGAGTCTTGCAACTCTTCCTCAAAGGCCTCAGATCCACGGACTTCCGGGGTGGCGCCATCGGAAATGGTGGACTCCCTCTGAACTGGAGGGACTAGCTCTGTGTGAAACAGGTCTTTTCCGCTACGGCGAAGCGGGGAGCCTGCTAAAAATCACAGGCGGATGAAGCCTGTGACCATGGGACTCGGCGGGCACCCTTAGCGCCCCCCCCAACCCACAAAGGAACCCACTAACGGGCTCCGAAGTGAAGAGGGGGGAGTGGCGCGGTGCTGTGAGTCAACTGCTATTTCCGTGGAGCGAAGCCGCACAGTCGTTGCCGGAGAGCGCTGCCTTTTTCCTGGGACAATTTGGCTTCTAAAATAAGCACCCGTGAGTACTTAAACTTTGAACAATCGGACTTTAAATAAGGACTTACGAGCAGAAAGGAATTGGACTTAAAAATTTATTTCAATTTGGTACTGAAACGGTAAGGTCTAAACAGGAAGTCAGCCTTCTGTTTCTTTGTAGACAGAATAAAGCAAAGACAACTTAAACTAGAGCTCAGAAAATTGCTTCTAAAGGATTGGCTTTCATCATTTAAAATTGTTGAAGCCCCCTTCGGCAGCAGGAGAAGAAGGGGGATCTTTTCTGGACTGTTTAAACCTGCAGAAGTGAGTTTAAAGTAAAGTAACTTTCCACCGTCCTGATCCTGGAGCGGGGTGTCAGGACTGACGTTTGAAGCTCATTGACCAGAGACAAACATTTTTGACAGACAGTTAAAAGAAGAGTAATATTGTGATTCCACTGTTTCCTTTCACACTTTAAAGGAACCAATATTGACAAAATATCTCAAAAAGGATACTTTGTTGCAAGAACAAATAGAAGTTCTGCCCCTAGAGGGAGACTGTGAAACTGTAACTAATTCCAGGGAGCTTGCAGCTGTTTCAGATTACAATCGTGGGAATGGACTTGTGACCTTGTAGGACAATGTATTCAGAGGCTCTGTTGTGTGCTCTCTGTAAAACAAGTGCCCTACTGGAACAGTTAAGTGAGAAGATGGATTTGATGACTAATGCGGCCAGAATTTTTGAACAGGCAGTGGGAAACTATGTGGAGCCCACCCAGGAAATAGATCAGGAGTGTGTCCTGACAGAGCAGATGAGAGAAGGGGATGTTGCTGAATCTTGGGCACCAGAGATGGAGGGAGCTGCGGCCTTGCAGGAACATGAGCTTTTGGATTTGACAAATGAACTTGGAAAAAGCCAGATTTGGAAAGATAAAGTTTGGATTGGTTTGGAAATGGGGGGTTGGATAGACCCCCCCTATGCAGGGATGTTTGGACTTTCCGAGTCTGGCAATGGGCCGTGAGATGTTTGGAGCTGCAATGGGCCGTGAGATGTTTGGAGCTGTGGGGGCTCTCAATTTTGGAGGGATTCTGAAACATGTTTTTAAATACCACATGGAGTTGAGTCTGGACTATGGAAAAGGGGCTGATTTGTTGAAAAGGGTCAAAAACATCACCAAGCTGGAGTTCCCACGAGTGAAAGGAGAATATGAAGAAGAGCTGCGGAAGGGACATGGAAGAGATTTAAGGGCCTCGGATATAAGGTTACCAGGTTAATGCGCTAGATCGATGGGATATAAAGGACTGACAAAACCCGGGACCAGGAGGAAGGGACGCTGGATGAAGATTCGATTGTTTTTATTTCTCTTTTTATTACCAGGATTGTTTTATAAAATTGATGAATGTTAGAAAAATGTTGGAACGAAATTACTTGGTGTCAGGGCTGCCGCCCCGTCCCAGCTCACATAGGACCAAGTCAGCCAGCGTTCAGTTTCAAAGAGTCTTTATTGGATTACAGGTTCCATTTCCAAACTGCATTGTGCAGCCCTACTTCTTCAGGGTCAGAACGACGAAGACCCGTCTGAGTCTCCGCCTCTAGCGCACCAGCTTAATACCCTAGCCTTGCTCCACCTCCTGCGCCTTTCCTTCCGTCTCTGGGTCCTTCTGCCCCCCTGGGTCTCTCCCTTCCTACTCTCTTCAGACGCGGACCCCCCTGACCCTTCCGCCTCCTTGCGGCGGGCTTTGGGACCCGGCTCATTCTCTGGGCTGCTGACTGCGCCAGCTTCCGCTACATTTGAACTTGGCGCGCGCGCCCAACTCTCCACTTTCCTCTTGATCGTTTCATCGCTCCCCGAGGTGGGCGTGACTACTCCTGACTCATGCCCTCCCTCTTTCTGAAAGTCTCCGGAACCCGATATCTGGTCCCCTTTCTCCCCGCTGCTCCCGGCTGGGCACGTGGGTCCCGATCTCCAACTGCTGCTTTCTGATCCCTCTCTGGACCCTTCTTCCTGGGGTGTCCCCCTGCTCTCCCCCCTTGCTCTGGCTGCTGGCGCTCCCTTCTGGGAATCCTCGGACTCGCTAGACAGGCTCGGTGATCTCGGGTCGTCATCCCCGCTCATCCTTCCTTCGTATTCCTCCCCCTCGCTCTCTGTCTCCTCCCTTCTCTGCGTCTCTGCTCCTGAACCCCTGACACTTGGCTTTAGCAAAAATGTTTAAAGAATTAGGTAAGAATATTAAGGTTGTGAGAAGTTGGTAAAAATAAGATTTAAGTTTTAAGTTTTTAAGGTTTTCTATAAGATAAGATGAAAATAGATTAAGGTAATGTAATGACAGAATACTATGAAATATGGAAAGGATTTGCTGTGATAATTATTAACCAGGATACAAAAAAAGGGAGCAGGAGGAGGTCGAAGAAAGAAGGTCATGAGAGTTGAGGATTTGAGAAAGATGGATTTATTTTTGTCTGTTTGCAGTGTATTTTTGTTTTTTGAATTTGTATTGTTTGATGTGGTTTGTTTTTTTCTTTGTTTTTTTCTTTTTTGTTTTTCTGCTTTGTTTTTTCTCTGTAATTCAAAAATTTTCAATAAATATCATATAATAAAAAAAGGCCTCAGCTCCAATGCTTCTCTCCAGAGTGCTCTACGCTCTCTGCCCTTGAAAGCTGTAACTTGAGCCCCTTTCCCGCCCAGCCTGACAGTGCCAGTTCTGCCCAGCAACACGGCCAAGGCAGTCACAAAGCGCCTTGCAGGTGCATCGTGAGGAATCAGCTCTTGAATGGCTTTCCTTAACGGGGACGGGTTTCCATGTGTACGTTTCCTTCAGCTCCTCCTTTGATCTTCACAAGAGTCCCATGGGGTAGTCCACGTATCAAAGGGGCCTCCTGGCTTTGCAGAGGAGAGAAGACACTCCAGTCCCTGACACAAACAAGAAATAATAATAGTAATAATTTATTATTTGTACCCTGCCCATCTGGCTGGGTTTCCCCATCCACTCTGGGCAGCTTCCACAGAGACCAAAAATACACTCAGATGTCACACATCAAAAACTTTCCTGAACAGGGCTGCCTTCAGATGTCTTCTGAATGTCAGGTAGTTGTTTATCTCTTTGACATCTGATGGGAGGGCATTCCACAGGGCGGGTGCCACTACCGAGAAGGCCCTCTGCCTGGTTCCCTGTAGCTTTGCTACTCGCAATGAGGGAACCACCAGAAGGCCCTCGGAGCTGGACCTCAGTGTCCGGGTAGAACAATGGGGGTGGAGACGCTCCTTCAGGTATACTGGGCCGAGGCCGTTTAGGGCTTTCAAGGTCAACACCAACACTTTGAATTGTGCTTGGAAACGTACTGGGAGCCAATGTAGGTCTTTCAAGACCGGTGTTATGTGGTCTCGGCAGCTGCTCCCAGTCACCAGTCTGGCAGCAACATTCTGGATTAGTTGTAGTTTCCAGGTCACCTTCCAAGGTAGCCCCACGTAGAGCACATTGCAGTAGTCCAAGCGCACTGTTGGTTATGGACATATGCTACATCAGTGTAGCCAGCTGCACGTTTCTAAGAGTCTAATGAGAAGTGTAAGCTCAAATTTGAGTGAAATTCCTTCTGAGCGCAAAAGAGTCCCAGGGGCCCAGCTAGGAGGTGACCCCTTCTCTATGGTTCCTCTTGACCCTGGAAGCTAATCGTTTGGCCTGGCGGTAGTAATCTGGCTAAGTATACCCAACCACAGCTCAGAATTTGGCCAGAATATTCCTAGCCATTAAGACACCTCTTGATGTAATGTTTTCAGAGATGTTATCCTTCATGCCAGGCTCCTCCTTGGCACAAGCAGCTGCTTTGATTTATTTCGGCTCAGCTTATTTTGGCTTTTAATTTGTCGAAGGTTGAAGTCCAACAGATACCCTGTACATTTCTTGCCCGATCCTGTTACCCAGATGGTACAAGTGCCAAAATGTTGTATTGCTGTTGTTGGGCCTGATGATGGTGACATTTTAGAAGCCATAACGTCTAGTCCTAATTCCTAATTGCAACAGGGTGGCTGTCCTTAGCTTTTTAATTACCTGAAATGAAAGGAAGTTAATTGGCTCCAAGTAGGGAATGTTCTCCATCGACTCTCCTGAAGGCAAACAGCCTGCTCCAGAACATTCCACCTTCGCACTTAAAGCCCTCAAGACATTTTCTCCAACAGCTCAATTCCTGGTTTTGCAAAGGCCTTTGGTTCAAAACAGCAGGAGCCCATCAACTTAAGTTCACACTTACAAAGAGATTCATGAATGCCAGGCACTTGTAGATTACACAGTAGATTACACTACGCGGATTCTGCGAGGCATTTGATTCATCTCAGTCAAGGGTACCTGACTCCTCAGCCTCACATTTATAAAGCCAGGTTTAGCTATTTGCCCTTTTTGGATTTTCTGCCACCACCACTCCAGCTCACTCTGAATGCTTTCCAAACCTCCAAGAAGTTGGTGAAGAAGTCTTTGGCATGAGCTGAACCAGGGCCGTCTTACGTATATCCGGCGCGTGGTGCAAAGATCCCTCCGGCACGGCCCCCTTTCCCAGAGTTGCCAACCTTTTTACGGAGATGCCGGCAGCTTTGCGGGGCTGGAGGAGGCGGGCAGCAGCCGGAGGGCGGCTCCTCTGGTGGGAAAGGTGGGTATGGCGCTGCTTCAGTGGGCATGCTCCGGTGGGCATAGCGCTGCTTTAGCGAAGCGGGTGATGGCGGCAAGCTGATGCTGGGAGGCACCACTTCTAGCCTCTGCCTCTTCCCTGGCGTCCTCCAGAACTTGGCGACCTGGCACCCCGCACCATTTGCCTCTATGGGCAAGACGCCCCTGAGCTGAATCTCAATGATAGAGGCACGATGAACGTTGAACTTAGATTCTGATCTATTCAAGGGATAGGTAAAGGTAAAGGGACCCCTGACCATGAGGTCCAGTCGTAGCCAACTCTGGGGTTGCGGCGCTCATCTTGCTTTATTGGCCGAGGGAGCTGGCGCACAGCTTCCGGGTCATGTGGCACTTTGACGTGCTTTCGAACTGCTAGGCTGGCAGGAGCAGGGTCTGAGCAACGAGAGCTCACCCCGTCGCGGGGATTCGAACCGCCGACCTTCTGATCGGCAAGTCCTAGGCTCTGTGGTTTAACCCACAGCGCCACCCGCATCCCATTCAAGGGATAATATGTCCCAAAAGGAAGGTGGATACTTATGCTGTGGCCCTCATGGCAGTTCCTGTTCTGAAGCCTCGAGAGCAGTGGCAGAGCGTGTCTCCTGGTGCCCAGGACTGGTGATTGTCGGTGGGCCTAGGGTGGGAGGAAGGCAACGTGAGGAAGATGCGGCAGGAGAGGGAGGTGCCTTCCATTCATTGTCCTCAGACTGCTCCCTCCCTCCCTCTTGGCCATCCAGGGCAGGGATGCCTTCACAGGCCATGAGGAGAAGGAGGAACCCCAAATCCCATAAAGAGGAACACGAAGAACTTCCAAGATGAAGCTGAGCCAAAAGAAAGCAAAGCAGATTCCTGAGCCAAGACGTCGCCTGACATGAAAGAGAGCATCTTACAACATAGTAAGATTGGTTTACATGGTCTGGGAGGGTGGCCAGGGGCATTCTGGTAAAGTCTAGACTTGACTGGGGTGGAGTATACTTAGCCAAATTAGTGACGCCATGTTGCCCGAAACCGTATAAAAGGCTTTTCCACCAGTGCCTTGAAACATCTCCTCTCTTCCGCCACTCGGCTTCTCCATCACTTGGTAAGTTGTCTTTCATTGAATTGCTTCTTAGAGGAGAGAAGGAAGGAACTGTTTGATTATGGAACAGAGATAATTTTGAAATTTGGTTTGACTCAATTAGCTGTCAATTGAGAGACAAGAAGCAGTTTGGGGAAGAAGAACTCAAATCTCTACATCCTAGGAGTTGTGCTACTGGGATTGTTTTGGGCTCAAAAGAAAATTTTAACCTAGAGTTGTATTGGGGCTTTAAGAAATGTGAAACTGGGTACTTTCATGGTTGGAGCCAGCTAGGAAAAGCAGATAGCAGCCGTGGTCCTGAGTGTTTTTGCAAAACCTTGCCTAGTGTCCCTGTTCCCTGTCTTTCTGGAGAAAGCTGCTCTGGCCATGGTCACACCTGCTGCCCATGGAGCAGCTGAACTGGATTTTTGAGGCTCACTCTATGCAGGGCTGCCTTGTTGCAGCTACACTGACCCTTTCTTGCATGAGGCAGGTCTGGCAGAGCCAGGTGCTCCCCTGAAACCCTGGAAAGGGAATCCTTCTTTCTGGTGAAGGGAGGTGGGGAACCTCTGGCCCTCCAGACATGGCCAAACTACAGCCCTAGTCTCCTCTGCTTCCTGCAGCTGCTGAGATTTGTAGTTCAGATTCAAAGCGTTCCCCATTCCTGCTCGAGGGACGACCCTCTGCTAGATGAACCCATGGTCAGACGCATTAAAAGGAGCTCCCTCTCTTCTGAATGTTATGCTGGATACAGATCGGGTCGCCAGGCCTCAAAAAATATATTGGAGTGTGGAAAAGGGCAGCCCTTATGATCAAGGGATTGCAGAATGTTTGCAGTTTTGGGAACTTTTTAGTTGAGAAGAACAGTGAAGAAAGGTCAAAATGGCGGGGAGGGGAGGTAGAATGTTTCAGCATTTCCTATTTCAAAATCCTTATTGAATTCATTATGCCTCATTCACCCTAATATCCCAGGCCAGGCTACAGCAATTAAACAACGATAATTCAAACTCTTATTTCTTTAGGAATCCACATATTTCTTAAATTATCTATGAAAATGTCTCATTTCAGGTTTCAAAGCTTCCTCCAAGATGTCCAGTATCAGTCCCTATCTGCGGCAGCAATTGCCACCCATGGGTGGAACTATTACTATTTCTATTGATTTTCCTATTACTATTAGTGCCATAACTCCAACAGGAACCTATGTTATCCGGGTTTAACCTCTTCCTCTCTGAGTTTTCCCTTCTGCTGCCTCCTTGATGCTCCAGGTGACCTCATGTTCTGAAGAGAAGGCAGAGTTTCAGCGTCATTCACAATACGGACCCAACTGAGAATCGTCCACATTCCCCATCCTAAAGGGAAGCTCCAAGCGGAAAACTGAGATGGCAAACCTGGATATGATTTGCTTTCTTTTCTGGGCAGGAAGTCAGGAATGATGAGCATCCGGGATCCAAAGCAAAGATGGTCTCAGGTGCTCATCTTTTCTGACACCTGCAGCTGCCAATGTCTCACCTTTGCTCAGTTGCCCTTGATTGTTCCTTTGCACATCTCCCTTCTTCCTCTGCTATCTCTCCTCCATTTATGCCCAGCAACCCTCCGTTCTCTGAGTCTGAATAAGGAGAGCCTCAGAACCTGCACATCTTCCAGGGAGTTCCTAACTGGGAACTTTTTAGCCATCTGGGCCAGGACAAAAGGAAAGTCTGGGGAGAACCAACCACCAGTCTTCCTTCCTTCCTTCCTTCCTTCCTTCCTTCCTTCCTTCCTTCCTTCCTTCCTTCCTTCCTTGTGATGGACCACCTCTCTTGAGAGATATTTTGTTTTCTCACAATCTGTATCACCTCAATAGTGAATGTGCTCTTTACTCAGAAGGGGATCTATTTATTTTTCTTCTCCCGCTTAAACTGCTGACCACAGAGAAGGTTCCCTCCTTTCTTCTCCTCTATTAAAGCTTCAGTGCAGCATCACAGATGTGTCTTGTCTTCTGCCTTCCTGGAACTTGGTCCACTGTCACCAAAACCCCCAAAGCCTCACCCCAAACCTGTGTCCTGCGATGTGTGAATGACCCATGTCCTGACCCCCAAAAGTGATATCCCTAAAGACCAGCTCCCAGGAAGTCCATTAAACCAGTGTTTCCCAACCGGTGTTCTGCGGCACACTAGTGTGCCGCGAGACGTTGCCTGGTGTGCCGCGGGAAAAATTAAAAAATTCGAAAGATATCCGGAGAGGCGGCCTTCAGGCGAGTTTTAATTTTAATTTTCCTTCTCCCACTTAATGCCCCACGCTCGCCCGAGCAGCTTGCAGTCCTCGGTAACCACAGCGACCCGAGGGAGGGGAGGGAACAGGGAAGTCGAGGGCGGTGGCGAGCCGCGATGACGTCAGTGGGCCGCGCCGCCTCGCCCTGGCACGGTGTGAGAGCCCCGGCTAGTGGCGCGAGCTTCAGAATAAGTGGGATCCGCGTGCGCGAGACCGAGATCGCGGGTAAGGAGCTCAGCCCTGGGCAGGAGGAAGCGGGGCCGCGCGTGCGGGCCACATCCCCACAGAGAGCGAGCCTCCCCCGGCCCACCACTCCGGGCAGGTCCACTCGCATGAGGGGCGGCGATGGCAACGGCCGGCAGCTTGCCTGCAATGCCATCCCTCGAGCAGGCGAGGAGCCCGGAGGCTACCAGATGCGAGTCCTCTTTCCCACCCTGCTCGGGAGTCCAGAGCACTTGGTCGCATTCAGGATCTAGAGTGGGGAAGCGGGGCTTGTGTCTGGGCTGGACACATTGGGCTGCCTGTGCCGCTCGACCTGCAGGGAGAAATCAGGGTGGGAGTCACGACCGTGAGGCAGGGCTGCCAAGTGTGGCAGAAGAGGACACGGCCGTCGCACCTGTCCTTAGGTAGGAGCTTCTTCCGTGTCAACCTGCTGCCCTAAAGTCTTGGCTTTTTTCTTGGCTTTTTGGCGGTTGGCACAGAAGGAAGGCAAGGGGGAGGGGAAAAAATTGAAACTTACACTTTTCTGCGTCCCTCCCGGCTTGACGCTGCGCGCTGACGTCACAGGGCTGTAATGGTGGTGTGCCTCGAGATTTTTTTCATGAAACAAGTGTGCCTTTGCCCAAAAAAGGTTGGGAAACACTGCATTAAACTCCCAAGAAGTCCACTGTTAAAGCTTCAGTGCAGTATCACAGGCGTGTCTTGTTGATGGGATCGACCCCTCTCGCTCTCCAGGCTTCAGCACAAGCCTGCATTCGCCCCATAGGACGCACACACATTTGCCCTTCATTTTTGGAGGGGGAAAGTGCATCCTATAGGGCGAAAAATACGGTAAATAAATTATTATTATTATTATTATTATTATTATTATTATTATTATTACTATTATTATTATTATTACTATTATTATTATTATTATCAATGCACCCTCCTGTATCTGAATTCACAGGACATCTCACCAAGAACATCTACTGCACACTATCGCAGGCTGGACCTATAAACTGTATAAAGCCACAAACGTTCCCAGGGACAGAGCACATTTTGCTGTCCAAAAATTCAGAGCAACGTAGCTTTCCCTTCACGGTGCTATGATTCCCAGCACCCTTTGCAATCTACAGCGCCCAGAATTCTGGGAAGAGGGAAATGTGCTTCAAATGTGTTTTAAATATGGTATGCTACAACAGCAGCAAGAATACTCATCGCAAAGTACTGGAAGACACGGGATTTACCCACTCTGGAAGAATGGCAAATGAAGATGATAGACTATATGGGACTGGCAGAAATGACCAGCAGAATCCGAGACCAGGGAGAAGAGTCAGCGGAAGAAGATTGGAAGAAATTTAAGGACTATCTACAGAAACATTATAAAATTAATGAATGTTAGAATGATGTCGGATAGAAATTAAGTGGTTTCTGGCTGTAATGTTTTAAGAGAAAAAAGATTTAGAAACAGGTTAATTTTTTTTTTTTTTAATAAGGATTTGCTGAATCTATAATTTGAATTGGAATACAAAAAAGGGAGGTATGAGGAGGTCAGGGAAATAAGTTAATGGAAAATAAGCAATGGAAACTTTGTGTGTTTTTAATTTTTTTTATTTTTCTTTTTTGTATTAATATTGCAAAATTTTAATAAATATCTTATAAAAAAACCAAATGTGTTTTAAATATGACGTCTGTACGCAGCAGCGATGATTTATGCTCTCGATGGGATGCTTCCATTAAAAGGAACAGGAAGAACATCGTCCAAGGTGAAGCTGAGCCAAAATAAAGGAAAACAGGTTCCGGAGCGAAGGAGAAACCTGATACGAAAGACAACTTCCAGAAAGATTTGTTATCCAGCTTCCACGCCGGGGTCTTTGAGGATTCCCTTCTGCTGTTTCAATGGATGCTCTCAATGTCCTCATGTTCTGAAGAGAAGGCAGAGTTTCAGTGTCACTCTCAATATGGACCCTATTGAGAATACACCGGAACTTCGGTTGTCGAATGCTTCAGAAACTGAACAATTCGGAACCTGAACGCCGACAACCTGGAAGTGAATGCTTCCGTTTTCGAACGATTTTTGGAAGCTGAACGGTCTTCCAGTATGGATTAAGTTCAAAAACTGAGGTTCAAACTCTTCTTTCTTTAGGAATCCACATATTTCTGACAGTATCTATGAACATGTCTCGTTTCAGATTTCAAAGTTTCCTCCAAGATGTCCAGTATCAGCCCCTCTCTGCTGCAGCAATTGCCACCCATGGATGGAACTGGTACTATTACTGTCATCATTCCACCAGGAAGGTTTGATACACTGATACCTTGGGCTACGTACACCATTAGTTACGGAGATCAGTACTTAGACTGAAACTGTTCTTAACCTGAAGCACCACTTTAGCTAATGGGGCCTCCAGCTGCTGCCGCACCGCCAGAGAACAATTTGTGTTCTCATCCTGAAGCAAAGTTCTTAACCTGAAGCACTATTTCTGGGTTAGCGGAGTCTGTAACCTGAAGCCTATGCAACCCAAGGTACCACTGTATCTGGGTTTAACCTCTTCCTCTCTGAGTATTCCCCTTCTGCTGCCTCCTTGATGCTCCAGGTGACCTCATGTTCTGCAGAGAAGGCAGCGTTTCAACGTCACTCACAATACGGACCCAACTGAGAATCGTCCACATTCCCCATCCTAAAGGGAAGCTCCAAGCGGGAAACTGAGATGGCAAACCTGGATATGATTTGCTTTCTTTTCTGGGCAGGAAGTCAGGAATGATGAGCATCCGGGATCCAAAGCAAAGATGGTCTCAGGTGCTCATCTTTTCTGACACCTGCAGCTGCCAATGTCTCACCTTTGCTCAGTTGCCCTTGACTGTTCCTTTGCACATCTCCCTTCTTCCTCTGCTATCTCTCCTCCATTTATGCCCAGCAACCCTCCGTTCTCTGAGTCTGAATAAGGAGAGCCTCAGGATCTGCACATCTACTGTACTACTGTAATTCGATCTATGTGGGGCTGCCCTTGAAACTGTCCCACAAACTCCAGCGGGTGCAGAATGCTGCAGCGAGGCTCCTCATGGGGTCCCTGCCATGGGAGCATATTCATTCAGTGCTTTTCCAGCTGCACTGGCTCCCGGTGGAGTATAGGGTCAGGTTCAAGGTGCTGGTCTTGACCTTTAAAGCCCTTTGTGTCTTAGGGACCTCGTATTTATGGGACCGCCTCTCCTGGTCTGCCTCTCAGAGGACCTTAAGGTCCATGAATAACCATAGTTTAGAGGTCCCAGGCCCTAAGGAAGTCAGATTATCCTCCACCAGGGCCAGGGCCTTCTCAGTGATGGCTCCAACCTGGTGGAATGCTCTGTCCCATGAGACTAGGGCCCTTCAGGATTTAACCTCCTTCCGTTGGGCCTGTAAGACAGAGCAATTCTGCCTGGCCTTTAATTTGAATTCAGCTTGAGCTTTTATTTCCCTTCTCTTCCCTCCCCCTCCCCTTTTCTGAAGGTCACCCGCTCTGAGACCCCACAGCTAATTCTCCCCTGGCCTCCTCGCTGACCCAAGTAGGACTAATTCAGCCAGCTAGCCCTGGGGATTATCTAATGCTTATTAGATGGATTTCCCCTAAATTGATTTCTGAACTTTGAATTTTATTGTTATTCATGTTTTTATACTGTATTTTATGCTGCTTTTACAATTAAGTGTTTTAAATTTGTTGTTAGTCACCCGGAGCCCGGTTTTTGAACCGGAGAGGGCGGGGTATAAATAAAAATTCAGATTTTTTTTATTTAAAAAAAACAACATTGCTTTTTTGCATTTTATTTATTTATTAACATTTAAATATCATAATTAATGTCTCTCTTCTTTGCAATATTTCATATATTCCTCGCTACAAAACTTTTTGTAGTCCTGCTAGTGTAATTTGTTGATTACAGTTGCTCTTCAAATAGTTCGTATATTTCTTCCAATCTTCTGCGAATCTCTGGTCCCGCAGGTTTCGAATCCTTCCTGTCATGGATAAAAGACTTTTTATGAACGCAATGACGGCAGCGAGAATGCTACCAGCCCAGAGATGGAAGGAAGGAGAGGTACCAACAAAAGAAGAATGGCAGACCAAACTGATGGAATACGCAGAGATGGCGAAACTGACGGGGAAGATCCGAAACCAGGAAGATCGAGTATTTTTAAAAAGCAGGAGTAAATTCTTAATTTCTTTAAAAGACCACTGTAAACAGTTAAAATCATTGGCAGGGATGCAATGACCCTTGTAATGTGGAATTCACTACGGTAACTATGGATATACAACAGATGGATAATGGTAAAAGAGGCAGAAAATTTAATCTTAAATCTGGAACCTGTGGAGGGAGAGAGAGGAAGTCAGAAGGTTTTAAAGAACCTTTTGCTTTAACGTTTGAAACTGTTAAAGTTAAAATCTATAAAATTGTGTAAAACCAATTTGAAAAATTATTTGATAAAAGATATACAGTGGCACCTCGGGTTACGTACTTAATTCGTTCTGGAGGTCCGTTCTTAACCTGAAACTGTTCTTAACCTGAAGCACCACTTTAGCTAATGGGGCCTCCCGCTGCTGCCGCGCCGCCAGAGCACAGTTTCTGTTCTCATCCTGAAGCAAAGTTCTTAACATGAGGTACTATTTCTGGGTTAGTGGAGTCTGTAACCTGAAGCGTATGTAACCCGAGGTACCACTGTGTATCTAGCCATCAGTTCAGGATCCTTCTTCCTACCTCTGATGAAATGGTTTCAAGCACTTGCACCATAATAAATTGCGCCAGCCTCCAGGGCGCCACAGGACTCTTTGATGTGACTGCGGCAGCTGACTTAACGCCACAGCTGTGAAAGGAATTTCAGGCGGACCGTGAAGGCAAACTGCATTCCAGTGAAACTTTTGAGAGTTTCAATATTGCCTTCGAGGTGCCTTTGTTGCTGCCGGACAGGCTAGGTGGGTTTCAACCTGACTCTTTCGGTCATGTTTTTTCCCCAGGTGGTTGAACGAGGCTATTGCTTTGTATCTTTCTATTTGCTGCCGCTTAAAGGTAAAGGTAAAGGGACCCCTGACCATTAGGCCCAGTCGTGGCCAACTCTGGGGTTGCGGCGCTCATCTCGCTTTACTGGCCGAGGGAGCCGGCGTTCAGTTTCCGGGTCATGTGGCCAGCAGGACTAAGCCACTTCTGGTGAATCAGAGCAGCGCACAGAAACACCGTTTACCTTCCCGCCGGAGCGGTACCTATTTATCTGCTTGCACTTTTAAGTGCCTTCGAACTGCTAGGTTGGCAGGAGCAGAGACCGAGCAATGGGAGCTCACCCCGTCGCTGGGATTCCAACCGCCGACCTTCTGATCTGCAAGTCCTAGGCTCTGTGGTTTAACCCACAGCGCCACCCGCGTCCCCTTGCTTCCGCTTATCCTGCCCTGAAACTCTGGCTTTCTCCTCTGCTGAGGCACACCCCCCCCCTTGTATATTTTGCATTTTCTGCAGTTCCGATGGACTGATTAAACAAACACAACCCCCACCGCTTTATGAAGTCTCCGCTCAGCAAAACTTCCCCTTATCTGCCCCTCACCCTGCCTCGTGGCTTCCTCTCGGCTTCTTGCGGTTTTGCTGGGTGCTTCCTCTACGCAGTTGCAACCACCACCACGCATTTGCGTGTCAAGCATTAGAAGGAGTCTTATTTAGAAACCCCAAAGCTATCTGCCCAATCAGCAAAGATCAGCCAGAAGGAGAAAGGGGGTGAAATTGCCCCTGTGATTTGGGGGCGAGCATCCGCCGCCGCTCAACAGGTCCCCTCTTCAGCACAGCGTGGGAGAAAGCGTTTCCATCCCCTTAAAAAGATTTATCTGCATTTCTCGGTGCTCAGAAAAATAATCAGCCTCCCTCCTTTCACTCGTCCATCACGGAAACTTTCGATTTCCGGAAGGGGGGGGACAAGACGGCTTCGGAGAGAATCAGTAAAACGTTAAATCAATCAATCACGCTGCTTCTGCTTCTGTGAAGCGAAACAGCTACTGAATCAAACCCCACGCCAGCCAGACGAGGTGGGACACATTTGTTAGGGTTTCGGTCGTGCTTTAAAAGCATTTCCTGTTGTTGTTTTTCTGGTTTTTAATTATGGTATATGCAAACTGCCTTGAGATGGTGGTTTAAGAGGTGATGAATAAATGAAGAAACAGAGAAATCGTTGCAAGTGAAGAGCCTGCCTGCTGGATCGGGGCCGAAGACCCATTTCATCCAGCACCTGGTCCTCTGAAGTGGCTAAGCCCACCAGGAGGACCTGGGGACCTTAGAGGTCACACACACACACACAATCCAATTTGGGGCCAGATCCAGCGCTTTGGAGCAGCCCTGATGTGACCCTGGGCCAGCCTAACACAACCCCTCTCTGGTCAAATCCTGAGCTGACCCAAATCACATTGGGATGTGGGATTTGGCCGAACCCAACACAATTTTCCCTAAAGTAATGCATTTCTGTACGCGAGGCTCATTTATACTTAAGGATTTAAATTCCCTCTTTACTCCTGGAGACCTCGCTGGAGAACTGCGTTGCAAAATTCAAAGTGCAAAACTCATTACTTAACAAAATTCAAAATGCAAATTTCAAAGGCTGGTTGCATTTCTGCCTTGTTTGGAAAGTGGAAATAGTTTCAGCCTTAACTCCAAACTGAGGTCCCTGTTTGCACTGTACACACCACATTCACAGTCATTCCCAAAGAATCCTGGGAATTGTAGTTTGTTAAGAGCGCCGCTGAGAGTTGTTAGTAGACCCCCCCCACACACACACACACACATTTCCCTCACAGAGCTACAATTCCCAGAGTGCTCCAACAACCAATCTCTCTTCCCAGGGAACTCTGGGAAATGTAGGCCTGAGAAATAAAATAGGGCCCTTAACAAACTACAGTTCCCAGAATGCTTTGGGGGAAGCCATGGCTGCTTAAAGGGCTATCATCGTGCTATAAATCTATAGCGCTTCTGGGCCTGAAACTGATTTCTGCCTCCTCCTGTCATTGGGCATTATTTTCACCAACCTGGTTAACCTCCGCTGGTTACACTAAGGATGTTCAACGTCCTTCTTCAAATGAGGCTCCCAAAATAACACCCCAGTGGTGGGCTGACCCCTTCCTAGGAGGCTGGAGGGGAGTAAGAGTCCCAGGCCAGACAATTTCTCCTCCAAACCCTCCTTTCCCACGAGGTCTTCGGCTGCACCCCATTTTTGTCACGCACCCCAAACTGGAACCAAACTCTCAGAGAGAGAGATTATTCATTCATGCTCAGCCCTTGAACTGCTCGCCTTTCTCTCTCCCACCCGTTTCTTACAGTCGAACTGAGATTGTGTAAGCGCCTTGCGGGCAGAGACTTGTCCCTTGGCCCACGTTCGGCCTTCACCTCTTCCTGTCCCCTCCCCTCTGCCGCATTCCAATGTCCAGCTTAGATTGTCAACTCCCTGAGGGCAGAGATCCTCTTCCCTTTCCCCCTCTTCCCTTTCGCTTACGAGACCTTGTAAAACAGGGAAATAATATGGCGGGGCGCCATATAAAAGTACTTCGGAACTCCCTGCCCATTGACGCATCCGGCAGGCCCCTTCGCTGTACTCTTTTCAGCACCCGCTAAAAGCATTTTTTCTTCAGGCAACACAACCCTGTTGATGTGTGAGTTTTGCTTGCTTTCGGTTTATCGGTGCAAACGCTTTCGAGTGTTTGTTTTTAGCTACTTTCCAACCCACAATTTTATTGTCTCCTTTTTCCCCGCTACTGTGGGTCCCCTGATGTTGTTGGACTACAACTCCCATCATTCCTAGCCAGCATGACCAGTGGTCAGGGATGATGGGAGTTGTAGTCCAATAACACCTGGGGACCCACAGATTGAGAACCGCTGCGCTACGTGATGAAATACAGTGGTACCTCAGGTTACAGAAGCTTCAGGTTACAGACTCCGCTAACCCAGAAATAGTACCTCGGGTTAAGAACTTTGCTTCAGGATGAGAACAGAAATCGTGCTCCGGCGGCGCGGCGGCAGGAGGAGGCCCCATTAGCTAAAGTGGTGCTTCAGGTTAAGAACAGTTTCAGGTCAAGAATGGACCTCTGGAACGAAGTACTTAACCCGAGGTACCACTGTACCGTATTTTTCTGTGTATAAGATGCCCCCATGTATAAGACGACCCTTATTTTTTGAGCCCGAAATGAAGAAATAAATTTATTTATATATTTAATTGCAACATTCCGTGTATAAGACGAAGCCCCAATTTTAAACCTAAAAAAATGTGGGGGGGGATATAGTATTATACATGGAAAAATACAGTAAATTTACAAGTTAGGAGGGAACCAGGCAGAGGGCCTTCTTGGTGATGGCACCCGCCCTGTGGAACGCCCTCCCACCAGATGTCAAAGAGAACAACAACTACCAGACTTTTAGAAGGCATTTGAAGCCAGCCATGTCTAGGGAAGCTTTTAGTGTTTGATGGATTATGGTATTTTAATATTTTGTTGGAAGCTGCCCAGAGTGGCTGGGGAAGCCTATGAACCAAATGCTCTGCCCAATCAGACGCCGCTGCCGCCAAGGCCCTGCACCGGCATCCCCGTGGGCGCCAGCGACGCAGAGAAACACACACGCACACATGCTCAGGTAGGCAGGTTAGGCCTTGTCTGGTCAAGTCTGGAGCTGAACCTCCCAGCAGGAGTGGGTGGGGAAGCCTCCAGGCTACAGATGCTAACAGAGCAGGTCACAAAATATGCAGACGGTCGAGGCGGCCGGCCAGTCGCTCTGCTCCCTGGGCACCTTTCAACAGGCAGCTGTGCTTTCCGCCTGTGAAGAATGAAGCCGAGATCCGTCAGCTGACACAGGGCGGGCCTGTCGCTCGAGGAAGTCTCCCCGAGGCCACCCGAGAGTCTCGCTCCTGCCTGCTGGGTCCGGGCTGCTTCTCCTTTCGCTCCTCGAGGACTGGTGGAGGGCCGCTCGCATGACTTGCAGAGCATCGTGGTCCCACGGTGAGTGCGGCGTGCTTTGCCGGGAGGGCTCAATAACAGAGGTGCTTCAGAGCAAGGGGCAGAGAAGGCAGGTCTGTTTGGGCAAGGAGACGCCCGCCGGTCTCTTTTCTGTTTTCAACAAACGCTGAGCATTCGTGCTCCTCCCGGGCGAGCCGCAACAAGTCGGCGGGGTTGAGTCACCGGGGCGGCGAGAGAACGAAAAACCGAGAAGTGTGTCCGCAGGTTAAGATCAGGGAAAACTTCGGCCCCAGAAGCTAAGCTTCTAAGTCAGGGCTTTTGCTTAGGGCAGGCTAAGTCTTCCGAGAGAACCGCAGCGCCCCGGGGCATGGGCAGAGTGCATCGGGACCCCACGCAGAGGAAATAGACCTCAGGCATTTGAGGCTGGGCACATGGGAATTAATGCGCCAAAGGCCCATGAAAAGCGCGACAGAATCGTAGGGTTGGGACGCCAAGGGTTCGCTAGTCCAAGCCCCTGCAATGTTGAAACTTAGCACTGCTGGGAAGCTAGTCTGAATGGTTATCGTCCTTTAAGATGAGACCACGTGTGGGCAGAATGTAGAAATTAATAATAATAGTAATAATAATAATAATAATAATAATAATAATAATTTATTTATACCCCGGCCATCTGGCTGGGCTTCCCCAGCCACTCTGGGCGGCTTCCAAAAAAATATTAAAATACTGTGATACATCAAACATTAAAAGCTTCCCTAGACAGGGCTACCTTCAGATGTCTTCTAAAAGTCTGGTAGTTGTTGTTCTCTTTGACATCTGGTGGGAGGGCGTTCCACAGGGAGGGCGCCACTACCAAGAAGGCCCTCTGCCTGGTTCCCTGTAACTTGGCTTCTCGCAGGGAGGGAACCGCCAGAAGGCCCTTGGAGCTAGACCTCAGTGTCCGGACAGTGTTCTGGGTGCATGGTTGAGTGCCTTACTTTCTTTGGAAAGTGTACAGCAAGGTGCTAGTCCTCAAGACTTGAAAATGCAGCTGCACAAAGGTGATGCATGGGTGAGGCAAAGATCAGCCTTTTCCCCATTATTAGGACCTTTGGCAAAGGGAGCAGGCCACAGTTTTCCAGCGTGAGGACAGCTTGCCTCAGCCCTATAAGAACCGCTTTGCCGTATCAGACCCAAATAGTTCTATCTTGCTTTGCACCCAGGTTCCTGACACAGCCAGGTGTCTCCCTGAGAAAGCTCCCTGCCACTATTTGTCCCCGCTATCAAATGTTCAAAAAGGTAGCTTATCCCTGTATATGGAGGTTCCTCTAGACAGATGAAGCCTCTCCAAGAATCTGTGCAACCCTTTCTTTGAACCTAGCAGCCGCCACCCCGTCATATGGAAGGAAGTTCCACAGGTCAACCACAAGTCGCCATTTAGGGCCTCCCGCCAATCAAATTCGCTCGGCAAAAAACCCTAAATTCCACACTTGTGAGACAGGAAAGTCCCTCCCCACACCCTTCTCTCCCCGTGCTGTTCCCAATTTCAAAAGCTTCGCTCGCATTTCCCCATCGACGCCTTTCAAGTTCTGCTTTTCTCCTTTTCGTTGAGATGGCGGAAGTGTGGAAAAACAGTTTCGCCTCACAGTTTTGCCTGCTTCTGCTCCTGTTGCCACTAACCTGAGTACGGCGTTGAGGAGACAGCCGGGAATGGCGACCCTCGTTTTATGTCGCCTTGCTGTGACTCTAGCTAAGTGACCCAGCCCTCATAGAACGAGAGGAACGTAGGAGGGCTGCACCTGTTGGATTTCTGCCTGCTGCTCAGCTACCCAGACTCTGCCAGGATATAGTAGGGGGAGGTGGCACACCTAGAGGAAATGGTTCTCCGCCCAGATATGCCTTCTGAGGGCTTGCGCCTGGGTCCACACACCATCAAGGACGTCTATTTCAGTCCCCTGCAATTAAGACACACTCATTCATTATTACACGGAGCCAGGAAGCCATTAAGTGGCAAGGCTAAACCTTGGCTCGTCAGCCAGCTAATTAGCATCCTCCCTCCTGGAACAGAGGAATCGTTAAAAGGGGACAGGATATGCAAGAGGCAAGGATGTAGCTGCAAGAATCTTTTTTGTTACTCGTTTTTTTTCCCCCTTTACAAACCACACAAGGATCTGGAACACAGGAAGAAGAGAGCGTGATGCCTTTGTCAGAGTCAGGCCGGTGGGGTTCATCAAGCTGTGCGTTCCCCACACTTACTGACAGGTGGTCTCCAGGGTTTTAGACAGGGGTCTCTTACCTGGATATGCCTATTGGCACTGGCTGCCTGCAAAGCAGAGCAATAATAATAATAATAATAATAATAATAATAATAATAATAATAATTTATACCCCACCCATCTGGCTGAGTTTCCCCAGCCACTCTGGGCAGCTCCCAATCAAGTGTTAAAAACAGTACAGCATTAAATATTAAAAACTTCCCTGAACAGGGCTGCCTTACGATGTCTTCTGAATGTCAGGTAGTTGTTTTTCTCTTTGACATCTGCTGGGAGGGCGTTCCACAGGGCGGGAGCCACCACCGAGAAGGCCCTCTGTCTGGTTCCCTGTAACTTGGCTTCTCGCAGCGAGGGAACCGCCAGAAGCCCCTTGGAGCTGGACCTCAGTGTTCGGGCAGAACGATGGGGGTGGAGACTCTCCTTCAGGTATACAGGACTGAGGCCATTTAGCACTTTAAAGATCAGCACCAACACTTTGAACTGTGCTCGGAAACGTACTGGGAGCCAATGCAGATCTCTCAGGACCAGTGTTGTGTGGTCCGGGCGGCCACTCCCATAAGACTTGGTCTCCAGATTCTTGGTCGCCCTCCTATGCACACATCACACTGTTGACTCGTGTTAAGCTTGTGGTCTGCTAAAACCCCTAGATCCATTTCACATGTGCTGCTGGCAAGCCAGGAGTGCCTTTCAACTTCCTCTTCTGATCTACACTCCCAAATCAATCCAGAAGGACCTGCAGATGTGGACACAATTGCCTCATCTGCAGTTGTTATTGTGAAGTAGGCAGCACCAACACTTTGAATTGTGCTCAGAAATGTACTGGGAGCCAATGCAGATCTCTCAGGACCGGTGTTATGCGGTCTCAGTGGCTGCTCCCAGTCACCAGTCTACCTGCCACATTCTGGATTAATTGCAGTTTCCGGGACACCTTCAAAGGTAGCCCCACGTAGAGCGCATTGCAGTAGTCCAAGCGGGAGATAACCAGAGCATGCACCACTCTGGCGAGACACTCTGCAGGCAGGAAGGGTCTCATCCTGCGTACCAGGTGGAGCTGATAGACAGCCACCCTGGACACAGAATTAACCTGCACCTCCATGGACAGCTGTGAGTCCCGAATGACTCACAGGCTGCACACCTGAGCTAGTATCCTTCCCTTTAAAATGAATAAGATTCCAGTCCTCATGGTTCTGAATGAACTATGAGGACTGGAGAAGGGAGAGGTTTAAGCAGGGGGGAAAGAAGTTGCTTTCTGCTGCATTAGACCATTGGTTCATCTCACCCAGTGTTGTCTGCACTGACTGGCAGCGGCTGTCCAGGTTTTCAGACAGGAGACAATTCCAGGGATTGAACCCAGAAGCTTCTGCGTGTGAATCATGTACTCCACAACAGTGGTACCTTGGAAGTCGAACAGAATCCGTTCCAGAAGTCCGTTTGACTTCCAAAACCAAGGCACGGCTTCCAATTGGCTGCAGGAAGCTCCTGCAGCCAATCGGAAGCCACGGAAGTCACACCGGACGTTCAGGTTCCAAAGAGCGTTTGCAAACCAGAACACTCACTTCCGGGTTTGCGGCGTTCAGGAGCCAAAACGTCCGAGTACCAAGGTGCTCGGGATCCAAGTTATGACTGTACTCCCTTTGAAATACAGTGGTACCTTGGGTTAAGTACTTAATTCGTTCCGGAGGTCCGTTCTTAACCTGAAACTGTTCTTAACCTGAAGCACCAATTTAGCTAATGGGGCCTCCTGCTGCTGCTGCGCTGCCGGAGCATGATTTCTGTTCTCATCCTGAAGCAAAGTTCTTAACCTGAAGCACTATTTCTGGGTTAGCAGAGTCTGTAACCTGAAGCGTTTGTAACCTGAAGCGTATGTAACATGAGGTACCACTGTAATGCTAAGTTCCCAGTCCATGTCAACGGCTGACTTAGGAATTTGCCTTGTGCCAAGTCAGACAAGCAGGTACGGTGGTACCTCCAGTTGCGGACGGGATCCATTACAGTGGTGCCTCGCAAGACGAAATTAATCCGTTCTATGAGCCTCTTCGTCTAGCGGTTTTTTCGTCTTGCGAAGCAACCCTATTAGCGGCTTAGCGGATTAGCGCTATTAGCGGTTTAGCGGCTATTAAAGGCTTAGCAGCTATTAAAGGCTTAGCGGCTATTAAAGGCTTAGCGGATTAGCGGCTAAAAGGCTATTAGCGGCTATTAAAGGCTTAGCGGATTAGCGGCTAAAAGGCTATTAGCGGCTTAGCGGCTTAGAAAAAGGGGGGAAAGCGGGGGAAAATCGGAACACTTGCAAGACGTTTTCGTCTTGCAAAGCAAGCCCATAGGGAAAATCATCTTGCAAAGCAGCTCAAAAACTGAAAACCCTTTCGTCTAGCGGGTTTTCCGTCTTGCGAGGCATTCGTCTTGCGGAGCACCACTGTACTGAGCTCCAGTCAGATCCCAAGGTTTCTGCAACCGCAGGGACCGCTTCTGTGCATGCGGCGAAACCCGGAAAAATACTTCCGGGTTTGCCGCGTACGTATCCCGAAGGATACGTAACCGGAGGTGAACGTAAGTAGAGGTACCACTGTACTTTAACCATTGAGTTCTGCAGCTCTCCTTCAAAAATAAAATAAGGTTCCAGTCTTCATTGTCCTGATATAAGGGGCTGATTTAAACAGCAGTGTCGGAAACTGCCTTAAGTCGAGGTTGGACGGCAATCTGTCCTGGGTGCTCTACGATTCTACGAAGTCCAACCACTGGTTCGAGATATCGCTGGGGACTGAGCTTCTGCATGCAAATCAGGTGCTCTAACCACTGAGCAGTGCAGCCCCCCCTTCAAGGATCCAAGAAGCATTGCAAGGTGTGGCATGAGCAGATTGTAAGGGACTACATTTCCCCGCTACTAAAGACTGGAGGCTCTCCTCATGCCAGCCGCCAAAAAGTTTCCGTTGCAAACGGGGACCTCGACTCCGCCTTTTCCCGGGGATGATGATTCTCTCGCTCAAGATGTTCATCCCCAAAAAAGAAAGTACCGTATTTTTTGCTCTATAAGACTCACTTTTTCCCTCCTAAAAAGTAAGGGGAAATATGTGTGTGTCTTATGGAGCGAATGCAGGCTGCGCAGCTATCCCAGAAGCCAGAGCAGCAAGAGGGATTGCTGCTTTCACTGCGCAGCAATCCCTCTTGTTGTTCTGGCTTCTGAGATTCAGAATATTTTTTTTCTTGTTTTCCTCCTTCAAAAACTAGGTGCGTCTTGTGGTCTGGTGCGTCTTACAGGGCGAAGAATACGGTAGTTGGGCAGAGGGGCAGAGCGAAAGGTCAGGAGGGCTCTATTGTGTGCCGCTCAACCACCACCTTGAAACTCTGAAACAGACTTCAGGAAAGAGCTGGGCTTGTTGGCTTTTGACAGAAGGATAAAAACAGGAAACCCCAGCGCATCTGTGGGGGTGGCGAGGAGAAGAGAAGGGAAGGAAACGCTGACTTTTAAAAATATATTCTGAGGCATCGTGAGAAGGCAGGGCTGCAACGGTGCCTGGCAGATCCCCCTCGCACGCTGGTTTTAAAAAGAAGAGGCTACAGAAAAAATCAGCTTTGCGCTGCAAGCCGCATTTGGAGATTTGGCGGTGCACTGGTTCACAGGAGTGGAAGGAGAGGCCTGTTCCGTCACGGTGTTGGTGTACGAAGACTGCCACGACCCCACGTTCCTCGTCGGGCATCCCCGAACGTCTCACCCTACTGAGGAGGTACAGAGAGACCAAGCAGAGATTAAATCATTGCAATTATTTTTTTAAAAAAAGAGTTAAGGTAGGTTCGGTTCCCAGAGGGGTAGCCGCGTTCGTCCGTCTTTCTGCCAAAGCAGCGGCATCTTAAAGCAGGATTTATCTGAGGCCCACTTCCTCACAGTGAGCAAAAACCACAGGCACGTCATGTGCAGAATGCAGAAATGCCTTGGCTTGCCACATCGCTCCGAGACTCTCAGATTTAGCTTCTTCTTCCGAATTCAGCCGGCATTTTGGGTCCGTCACTCATGCCCAGCATCAACCGCCTTGTTCCTTATCTGAGCATGCAAAGATACCTTCCTGCGGTCAGTTCCGCAGATGTTGGCTGCTTCCAGTGTCCCATAGATGGATGAAAATATATTTTCTCTCCGCACGCACCCCTCCCGCAGAAACGTACACATACACCCTTCCTTTATTGCAGGAGTGCGGAATATACAGTGCGCGCTCGGGTTGCACACGTGATCCATGCGGGGTGCACATTTTCAACCTGCAGCAGCGCGTCTGCACACACGTGGGTTGTGATTCGGCGCTTCTGCACATGCGCAAAGCGCGATTTAGTGCTTCTGCACATGCGCGACCGCCCAAAACCCAGAAGTAACTTGAGAAGACACTAAGGTCCAGTTCCGAGGGCCTTCTGGCAGTTCCCTCCCTGTGAGAAGCCAAGTTACAGGGAACCAGGCAGAGGGCCTTCTCAGTAGTGGCACCCGCCCTGTGGAATGCCCTCCCACCAGACGTCAAAGAGAAAAATAACTACCAAACTTTTAGAAGACATTTAAAGGCAGCCCTGTTTAGGGAAGCTTTGAATGTTTAATCGGTTATTGTATTTTGGTGTTTTGTTGGAAGCCGCCCAGAGTGGCTGGGGAGGCCTAGCCAGATGGGCAGGGTATAAATAAATTATTGTTGTTGTTGTTGTTGTTGTTGTTGTTGTTGTTGTTGTTGTTGTTGTACTTCCGGGTTTTGGTGGGTGCGTAACCCAAAAAAAGCAACCTGAAGTGGCTGTAACCCGAGGTATGACTGTATACATATATAATATATATATTTCTGTCAAGGGCCACATTAATAGAATCATAGAATTGTAGGGTGGGAACTCAAGAGTCATCTAGACCAACCCCCTGAAATGCAGGAATCTCAGCTAAAAAGTATCCATCTAACCTCTGCTTACAAACCTCCGAGGAAGGGGAGTCCACCACTCTTACTCTCAGAAAGTTCTTCCTGGTGCTTCATTGGAATCTTGTTTCTTGTACCTTGAAGCCGTTGATTTGGGTCCTACCTTCCAGAAGAGCAGAATACAAGCTTGCTCTGTCTCCCCTGTGACAGCCCTTCAGATATTTCATAGAATCATAGAATCATAGAGTTGGAAGAGACCACAAGGGCCATCGAGTCCAACCCCCTGCCAAGCAGGAAACACCATCAGAGCACTCCTGACATATGGTTGTCAAGCCTCTGCTTAAAGACCTCCAAAGTAGGAGACTCCACCACACTCCTTGGCAGCAAATTCCACGGTCGAACAGCTCTTACTGTCAGGAAGTTCTTCCTAATGTTTAGGTGGAATCTTCTTTCTTGTAGTTTGGATCCATTGCTCCGTGTCCGCTTCTCTGGAGCAGCAGAAAACAACCTTTCTCCCTCCTCTATGCAACATCCTTTTATATATTTGAACATGGCTATCATATCACCCCTTAACCTCCTCTTCTCCAGGCTAAACATGCCCAGCTCCCTTAGCCGTTCCTCATAAGGCATCGTTTCCAGGCCTTTGACCACTTTGGTTGCCCTCCTCTGGACACATTCCAGTTTGTCAGTGTCCTTCTTGAATTGTGGTGCCCAGAACTGGACACAGTACTCCAGGTGAAGGTGGCTATCATATCTACCCAGCTTCCTCAACTGTTCCTCATCAGGCCTGGTTTCCAGACCCTTGATCATCTTGGCTGCCCTCTTCTGTACGCTTTCCAGCTCCTCAATATCCTTCTCAAACTTTGGTACCCAGAACTGGACGCATAATTCCACATGGAATCTGACCAAGGCAGAATACAACAGTACAGTCATACCTCATGTTACATCCGCTTCACGTGACGTTCTTTCAGGTTACATCCCGCAGCTACCCAGAAGTACTGGAAAGGGTTACTTCCGGGTTTTGCCACTCGCGCATGCGCAGACGCGCAAAATGATGTCACGCGCATGCGCAGAAGCAGTAAATTGCAACCCACGTGTGCGCAGATGCGCCGCTGCAGGTTGTGTTCTTTTCATGTTCCAAACGGGCCTCGGGAACGGATCCTGTTTGCAACCGGAGGTACCACTGTATTATTACTCCCCTTGATCTGGACACTAGACTTCTGTCAATGCAGCCTAGAATTGCATTGGGGTTTTTTGCTGCTGCAGCAAAAATGAGTATCTGTCTGGGGCTGCATGCTGACAATGGGCAAGGCCAGAGCCACTGGTAGACAGTGTTATAGACTTCTGTCTGTCTATCTGTCTGTCTCTCCCTCTCTCTTTCTGTCACCCACCACCCACTTTTCCTGCTTTGCTCCTCTCCCTCAGTGCTATCCCCACCCCCATGAAATTACCCCAGGGGCTGCATGCCCAACCCTTGATTTTGTTGGTGGCAAGGGGGGGGGGAGTTAAATTAAAGGAGAATTCCATGGAAGCCAAGATCCAGGTTTGGGGCAAGTACTCTTTGGTAAGAGAACCCTTCCAGAGATGCAAAATCACAAAATAAGTGTGGAAATATAGGTTGTTAGGCTTTTAAAATATGCTCTCATGAATGAGCTCCAGAACAGTCCCCTCTTCCCCTAGCATAGAAAAAGGCGACATGTTTGGTAAGTTAAAAATGATTTACTTACAAACTCTCTAAAGGTCGTATTCATGTGTTTTTTCCATACAGCGTTCAGAAAACAATGCACAGGCAGTAAAACGTGGCTTCATTACAGTGGTGAAAGTTCTTAAATTATTGGTATAGGAACACAAGAATGGCTTGTAAGAGCCATGCGGTCTGAGCTTGGAGCAACCCGCTCACTGAGCTTCTCAGGTAGATAGGAGGGGAACAAAGTCTTGATTACCTAAGCCCCTCCCAAGGTGTGCTAAGCCTGGCAGGACAGCTTTATGGTTTTAACCCCTTCATGCATTAATTAAGACTTAAGCATGTTGGTTATATCTGGCTGGTTATCCCACACATAACTCTTATATTCCTCACCTCTGAATTCTGGTTCAAAACAGAGAATGTTCAGACAGATCATATAGACACAACACTGTCCTGAGAAGTCTCTGTCAGCAGCCATTCTCCCTCTCTCACACAAACAGAAGCCAGTTAAAAATGACAGTTAGTGGAATAATAGTCACAACAGAAACGGAATGACATTCTCATGTGACTCACAGTCAGCATATCACATGAGAGAGGGGAAACCCCATGTTAAAAGTACACAGTAATTTAACGTAAGTAAATATTCCCAATTCGGGAAATTAAGTAATTATCCTTAACAGTGGCCTGGGGAGAGGAGGGTTATGCTGGGGCGAGTCTAGCCTGCCTTATAAAACCTCTCCGTTGCCTTTTCCAGGCAGCCACGATGGAGGCGTTCAGCTCCCGCAACTTGGCCATGCAGGCCGAGAAGAAGATTCTCAGCCGAATGGCCAGCAAGTCCATGGCCAATATGTTCATTGACGACACCAGCAGTGAGATCCTGGACGAGCTCTACCGGATCTCCAAGGAGTACACGCAGAACCGGACCGAGTCCCAGAAGGTCATCAAGAACCTCATCAAGGTGGCGGTCAAGATCTCCGTCCTGTACCGCAACAACCGCTTCAGCCCCGAGGAGCTGGGCCTGGCGGAGGAGTTCAAGAGGAAGCTCCACCAAGGAGCCATGACGGCCATCAGCTTCCACGAGGTGGAGTTCACCTTCGAGAAGGCCGTCCTGGCCGAGCTGTTGAGAGATTGCAGGGACCTGCTGCTCCGGCTGGTCGAGAAGCACCTGACGCCCAAGTCTCACGGGCGCATCCGGCACGTCTTTGACCACTTTGCCGACACAGAACTCCTGGCCAAGCTGTACAGCCCTGGGGACCCCTACCAGCCACGGCTGAAGAAGATCTGCGAGGGGATGAACCGTCTCATCGACGAGGGGAAGTTGTGAGACCCACCGAGGAGGAGGAGGAGGAGAAAAAAGGTGGAAAGGAACACACATGCGGGGTGGGGAGGGGGAGACACGAAATTTAACATCCGCCAAATCCTTCACGGACCTAGGGATTCAGATAGACTGCCTCTGGACCTGGGGGCTGCATAAGCAGAGAGCCCTGCTGGATCAAGCGAGAGGGGACTTGTTAAGTTGTGGGTAAACATATTAGACGACACAGCGATTCTTCAAACAGCTCTTGTTTATTCACAGGCCAGGACAGAACTGAACTGAAGGGCTCAGTCAGCCTGCTTATATAGAGCTCCAGTACCACGTTACTGTAACAACTTTCTAAAACTATCCAATCACTGAATGTCACTTTCGATCCTTCATTTGCATAACTATCTACAATATCCCCCTGCTGGCCCAGGGTGAGAACTTCAGTACATAACAGGACTCATCCACTCTCACAGTGCTCAAATTCCTGTAAGAAGCTAGGGGTCCAGGTAGACTGCTTCTGGGCCTGGAGGTTCCATCAGGGCATGAGACGAGCCCTGTTGGATCAGGCCAGCTGGAGAAGAGTAAATGGGTTCACCCTGTCGTGAGAAAACAAGGCGAGGGGTGCTTCTTGTGATCTCTTTGGCAGGCCGGTAGCACCCACAGAACTTGTTTGTGGGGTGGCCCTATCAGAAACCCAGCCCCTCCCAGCCTCCCTTCCGATGTCTTCAGAAGCCTGTGTGTTCCGCAGCTCATCTCTGCAGCCAGTAAGGACTAGAAACTTGGAGATGAAAACCGAGTTTCGAAAAATCCAGAGGGGAGAGTGATGGGCAGTAAACCGCAAAACCACCTCTGGCTGCGTACACCGGAGCTCTATCCCAAACCTTCCTGGTCCATCATCAGTGAGAAGAAATGTTGTGTTTTATATTCTTTAAATGCTGTTTGCGGATGTTTACTTTGTTATGTTTGGTGCGGGGGGAGGGGAGGGGGAGAGACCTTGCCACTACTTTTTTTATTTTTGCTTCTCCTCTGAAGTCACAGATCCTTTCGACGTCTGTATCACCACCTCTGGCTGTTGATCATGATGGTCTCTGACAAGGTTGATGGGAACCATACAGCTCAAGCGCCAGTTGATGGGAAAGCGTTCCCTAGGAAAAGGGACCGTTTGCTAAACCGCTCTGGGAATCGTAGCTCTCCTGGGGGGTTGGGAGGTCTCCTAACAACGCTTATCACCCTTAGCAAACTACAGTTCCCAGGGTGCCTCGGGGGGAGGGAGCTACGGCTGTTTAAAGCGGCAGGCACAGAGCTTTAAATGTATTGCGGCCTTGGTGAGTTGCAGGCAAGAGTCCGTCCCTCGCTGCAAGATCAGCACCCTGGACAGCTGCCCCAGAGGGGGACTAGCTTGCAGCAAAAAAAACCGGGTTGCTCTCTCTTTCGTCCCTTGAGAAGAGTTTTGCTCAAGATCTCGGGGATTTCGACTCAGGGATTGCGCAGACTGAAAACCGAACAAATAAAGGTTTCTTTTCCAATGCACAGAGTGTTCCCATTTCCTTAAGACAGGCAGCCATGGCGGGGCAGAAGAAGAAGGGGCAGCCAAAACCGTGAGCCCCCTCCAGACCCACCTGGCCCAGTCATGCCGTCTAGCATAGGAAAATTAAGAAACGTCCTGTTTTTATTTCAATAGCTTTCTCATTGGTCCTTCTTCAGCTCCTCAGATTTAAACAGCCGCTTGCATTATTTTTTTTTAAAGGAAAGTCCTCATGGAAATTCTCTAGCATTTTTTGGCATGCATTTATCCCAATGCACAGAATTCTGTCTCGCACACACATTTTTTGCAAGCCGTTTCCCGCAATATAAGGCGTTTCTGTGCATCGCTTTGCCTACCTTTCGCATTATTTGAGATCAGAGAGGTCTAGGGTTTTATTATTTTTTTAAAAAAAATAATTTTTATTAAGTTTTCCATTTTAATAAACCAATCAAATCACATTAAATATTCCAAATTGTACAAATACATAGCATAAAGTCCAAATATTTTGCCAAATTATAATTTTTTGGTTGGGGGTTCCCATGCTTCGAGTTCAGTGGGGTCCAATCATCTCATGTTTCTACTGCCTTGAGTGTCAGGTCTGTGGTTTTTTTAGGACCCGGGCTATTTCCCTGGCACCTTGGGGTGAAGGACCGGTAATAAACAGCAGCAGCAACATTCTCCTTTTTTCTCTCCAGGTCCCCCATCCCTCCTCCTTGGAGAACCCCATCAGGAAATTAAGAAAAGTGTGAATTTGGAATAATAGCCACGATTTGCTTTAAGAAGTGCAATCGCAATTTTTTAATACGGGGCAGGTGAGAGTAGGCTCAGCTTGAATGCCGGCAAGGACTGTGGAGCCCATCATCCTGGCTCCACTGACTGACTTGTTTCCTTTGGGCAGAGATGCTCATGAGAAGACCGTGAGAGACCTGCCTGAAGGGGTTAAAACCATAGAGTAAGCTGTCCTGCCAGGCTTAGCTCACATTGGGAGGTAATCAACTACCCCTGACAACCTAGATCAGGCATAGGCAAACTCGGCCCTCCAGATGTTTTGGGACTACAAGTCCCACCATTCCTAGCTAACAGGACCAGTGGTCAGGGATGATGGGAACTGTAGTCTCAAAACATCTGGAGGGCCGGGTTTGGGGATGCCTGATCTGGATAGACTGCATCTGAACCTGGAGGTTTCATAAGAACACCCAAAACAGCCCTGTAGCTCTTCAAGCTCTTCAAGCCCGTATAGTGGTAGCTATAAATAATAATAATAATAATAATAATAATAATAATAATAATAATAATAATAATAATTTATTTATACCCTGCCTATCTGGCTGAGCTTCCCCAACTACTCTGAGCAGCTTCCAACCAAATATTAAAATGCAGTAATGCTGTATTAAAATACATTAAAAGCTTCCCTAAACAGGGCTGCCTTCAGATGTCGCCTAAAAGTCTGGTATTTCTTCTCTTTGACATCTGGTGGGAGGGCGTTCCACAGGGCGGGTGCCACTACTGAGAAGGCCCTCTGCCTGGTTCCCTGTAACTTGGCTTCTCGCAGGGAGGGAACCATCAGAAGTCCCTCAGAGCTGGACCTCAGCGTCCGGGCAGAACGATGGGGGTGGAGACGCTCCTTCAGGTATACTGGTCCAAGGCCATTTAGGGCTTTAAAGGTCAGCACCAACACTTTGAATTGAGCTCAGAAATGTACTGGGAGCCAATGCAGGTCTTTCAGGACCAGTGTTATGTGGTCTTGGCGGCCGCTCCCAGTCACCAGTCTAGCTGCCACATTTTGGATTAGTTGTAGTTTCCGGGTCACCTTCAACGGTGGCCCCACGCAGAGCGCATTGCAGTAGTCCAAGCGGGAGATAACCAGAGCATGCGTCACTCTGGTGAGACAGTCTGCGGGCAGGGAGGGTCTCAGCCTGTGTACCAGATGGAGCTGGTAAACAGCTGCCCTGGACACAGAATTGACCTGCGCCTCCATGGACAGCAGTGAGTCCAAAATGACTCCCAGGCTTCGCACCTGGTCCTTCAGGGGCACAATCACCCCATTCAGGACCAGGGAGTCCTCCACACCTGTCCGCCTCCTGTGCCCCCAAAACAGTACTTCTGTCTTGTCAGGATTCAACCTCAATCTGTTAGCCGCCATCCATCCTCCAACCCCCTTTTATCCTCTGATGCTTTTTTAAAGTCACCCAAGTTGCTGGCCCTCACTGCCTTCCGCGGTACCCAGTTCCATAGTTTCACTGTGCTCCCATGTCAAGAAACACTTTCTTTCGACTGTCTTGAATCCGTCCACATTCAGCTCCATTGTGTGGGCTCCCCCAGCTCCTAGCATTACGGAAAAGGTAGAAAAGCCTCTTTTCTCTCTCATCCTTTTTACTCAGGAGCATGAGGCCTAGAATCTTAACTTTTTTTAGATTTGCAAGCAGCTGGCATTTGGAGGTAGACTGAACACAGCCATGGAGGTTCCATCTAGCTTTAACAAGCAAATCGGTGCTTAAACGAGGATTTAAGTGTACAAGAACTGCACCGGGTCCCACCAAACGGAGAAGCCATGCAGACCAGTTTTCCTGTTTCACAGAGCAGCCCGCCAGCTGCTTCCGGGAATCCCACAAGAAAGACAGGAAGGAAACAGACTTCCCTTGTTTTTCCCCTCCACCACCACCAGCAACATCTGCTATTCAAAGATAGATTGTGCTTCGACACAGAGGCTTGATTAAGCTATTATAACTCGCAGTCTAAATCATTAAAAAGGAAAGGAGGAATTGCCAGAGGTATTCCAGATTCCACTTTACGGATGTTTCCTGTTGGTGGGAGAAAGAGTTGAAGTGGTGAAGGACCCTACTAGATCAGGTCAAGCTGGGTTTGGCTAGCCTGGGCTAAAATTGTCTATCCAAAACTTCACTCTTGTGGTTTATCACCACAACAGCTAGTCACTTTGGGTTTTAGTAAAGCAAACTGTCTAATTTGTCAGCGCCTAAATGATACTGAAGGGACGCGGGTGGCGCTGTGGTCTAAACCACAGAGCCTAGGGCTTGCTGATCAGAAGGTCGGTGATTCGAATCCCCGCGACGGGGTGAGCTCCTGTTGCTCGGTCCCTGCTCCTGCCAACCTAGCAGTTCGAAAGCACGTCAAAGTGCATGTAGATAAATAGGTACCGCTCCAGCGGGAAGGTAAACGGTGTTTCCGTGCGCTGCTCTGGTTCGCCAGAAGCGGCTTAGTCCTGCTGGCCACATGACCTGGAAGCTGTCTGTGGACAAACGCCAGCTCCCTGAGCCTATAGAGCAAGATGAGCACACAACCCTAGAGTCGTCCGCGACTGGACCTAATGGTCAGGGGTACCTTTACCTTTAAAAGATATTGAGCGTCAGAACAACTTGGCCACAATAAGGACATTTTGCCCATGGTATGACTATTTTCCACCTTCCAATTTTGACTCTCTGGCACCCTAGCTGCATAACCTAGCAATTCTAAAATATAGATGAGCTTTTACTCTCACAAGATTGAACGTATTGCCCTCGGCTGTACTTGAGGGACGATTCCAACAGATTCCACATGAAAAACGCTCATGTCTCTGTGAAGATGGCAGCCCCGAATCGGTGGCGCATGCCCTTCTGGCTTGCACTCTTTATAAAGACTTGAGGAATAAGATTATCACCCCTCTCTTATTGTCCATCCCGGGTCGCCCAACCACTGCCAGAGGGTCCTTTCTCTTGGCAGATCAAGATGAGCAGTTGACAGCAAAGGCTGCAAGGCTTTTGGCTGGGGCAGTCAGAATAAGATCCACTATCTGACTATTGATTCAATACCCTGAAATGTAAAGTTTATATAATTGACTTTTTATTTATATTCTTTGCATATCGTATTGTTGTTTTATTGCTACGGCCAATGGCTGACGCAAATATTCATTCATTCATTCATTCAAAGCTGGGTTTGGCTAACCCATTCCCCCACAGAGGCAATACAGGCTGCAGCGCATCAGGCAGACTGCTCCTGTCAATGGAATCCCAGCATACACCACAGCCGGAAGTATGCTCCCTCCCATTCCTGGGATATTGTATATTGAAGAAGGTTTTATATTTAAAGTATGAGAAAGAGAGATATTGTACAGAAATATTGTAAAATTTTTGAATGCTGATGACATTGAAATGAATTGAAGGGGTTCTAGCAACAAGGTAAAATGTAAGATGGGATTGATAATAGATAAACTAATAGGATATGAATTTGCTGAACCAATTCTTAAAAGGGATACAAAAAAGGGAGGCGTGAGGAAGTCAGGAAAATAAGCTAACTAAAGATGAGAAATTAAAAAAGAGGGAGTTTTGTTTTCTTTTATAGGTGTTTTTTCTTCTTCTTTTTTGTGTTTAATGTTTGTATTTTTGTATTTTGTAATTTTGTATTTTTCTGTTTTTGTATTTTTCTGAACTTTTCTATTGATAAAACTTAATAAAATATTAATGAGAGAAAAAAAATAAAGTATGAGAAAGAGTTATTGTAAAAAAGCACCTCTGGATGCCACATACCCCCCCCCCAGCCTCTATGTGCCCCCCACTGAAGAGGGAAAGAAATCTAGCCCAGAGCATTGACTCATGCAGAGGGGCGGCAGGCAGCCTCTTCTGAAGGCAGCCTGCTCCACTGCATCCCTCGATCGGGGGGAGGCAATGGGACACTAGAACCCACGTACCTACGGGACCGCCTCTCCTGGTCTGCCCCACGGAGGACCTTAAGGTCCACAAATAACAACACCTTGGAGGTCCCGAGCCTCAAGGAGGTTAGATTGGTTTCAACTAGGGCCAGGGCCTTTTCAGCGCTGACCCCGACGTGGTGGAACACTCTGTCCCAAGAGACTAGGGCCCTGCGGGACTTGACATTTTTCCGCAGGGTCTGCAAGACAGAGCTGTTCCACCTGGCCTTTGGTTTGGATTCAGTCTGACCCACATTTCCCTCCCCTTATGATTTAACAGCTACTTTAAAATGAGGCTGCATTTTAAATTGGATTTTAAATTGTGTTTTTTTCTTCCCCCCCCTTCCCCCCCCTATTATGTTTTTACTGTGATTTTATTGGTGTTAGCCGCCCTCAGCCCGGCTCTGGCCGGGGAGGGCAGGGTATAAATAAAATTTATTTTTATTTTTATTTTTATCCCACTTACGGGGAGAGGCAAAACCCCAGGGACAAAATCCCAGCGTGTTGCTCGTGGACATGCTGTGCAGCTCCCAGGTTGCCAGCGACCGTTGCAGACAAAAAACAAACAGAGTCAGACAGGCACAGAGACAAACTTGGAAGTCAGCAAAAACTGCCAGTTGTTTTAATCACAGGGGTGGCAGTACAACAAGAGGACCGGAAGTCTGCAGGGTGAGGAGATGGAGCCTTGGAAATGGAAGGGGGATGGGCTGGAACGGCTCAGGGATCCCACTGTTAAATCGAGCACAGACCCAACAAGCCCTCGCCCAACGGCCAGCCACACCGGGGATCCCACGACGGCCACCCCAGCCCTAAATTGACCGCCGGAAAACAAGGGAGAGGTTTCCCACAGCACAACAGCGACCCCTTTGCTTCCGTTCAGCCAGCCGCTCCATATATACCACAGGGGGGCATTAAGGGAAGGTTATCCTTGGACTTTGAGGACAGGCAAGAAAGCACTTAAGGTGATAAATATGACAGAGGAGGAGGGAGAAAACGAAGGTACGCAGAGACAAAAACACACAAAAAGTCTGTTCAAAATCCAGGAGGCAGAAATGGGTCGTCGATGATGCTGACGCCGCGGAGGCCCCTTCCGAAGCGCCCGTCTACGGGGGTCGTCCCTCCTCCAAAAACAATTCCCGGCTCCTTGGCTGTTTGCAGCGGGAGAGTCCCCTTACCGGTGGGTCCGGCGGGGTGGGGGGCAAAGGGATGGGGAGGGTCTCTTGCGGTCGCCGGAGCCCCACGGACAGCGGAAGGAGGGAAGTGGCGTTGCTCAGAGCTTGAAGATTTCGTCCTCTTGGTCGCGGAGGGTGTCGGCACGGGCGATTTTGGTGAGAGGCACGGGGCCCAGGACAGCGCGGGAAGAAGTCTCGTTCTGGTAGGAGGGAGAGGAGGCGGCCGTGGCGTGGGGAGAGCCTGGCTCGCTCCCAGAAACCCTAAAGTGTGGGAAAGGGAAATATATGAGAGAGAGAGAGAGAGAGAGAGAGAGAGAGAGAGAGAGAGAGAGATGTTCTGCTGCAGCTACTGTTGAGAAGGATTTGCAGTTGTGTCCCTTGTGGACACGGGTGGCGCTGTGGGTTAAACCACAGAGCCTAGGACTTGCCGATCAGAAGGTCAGTGGTTCGAATCCCCGCGACGGGGTGAGATCCTGTTGCTCGGTCCCTGCTCCTGCCAACCTAGCAGTTCCAAAGCACGTCAAAGTGCAAGTAGATACAGCTTCCGGGTCATGTGGCCAGCAGGACTAAGCCGCTTCTGGCGAACCAGAGCAGTGCACGGAAACGCCCTTTACTTTCCCACCAAAGCGGTACCTATTTATCTACTTGCACTTTGACGTGCTTTCGAACTGCTAGGTTGGCAGGAGCAGGGACCGAGCAACGGGAGCTCACCCCGTCGCGGGGATTTGAACCGCCGACCTTCTGATCAGCATGACCTAGGCTCTGTGGTTTAACCCACAGCGCCACCCGCGTCCCTAACAGTTGCTAGTAGACTTATAAATTCCCAGGAGTGAGGTGCCTCAGTGGGCTCCAAATCTGGGGCAGGGGAAGTGCTGGCTCCAGCTTCACCGAGGGACAATTCTGGCCCTTGCAATGCCAGCATGTGGCCCCCGAGAGACTACTCTGGAGAAAATGGGGCCCTCGGTGGCGGGCAGAATGCTCCATTAACTTTATTTCAAGGATGCCCATAAATGCTGCGTTTGGCGAAGCTGAGGACCAGAGTTGGATGAGACCTCAAAGCTTCCCACCCCACCCACAATCCGTTAGGCAGGATCACAATGTTCCGCAACAAACACACAAACGCACAATCCCTCCTCTGATCACCCGGCAACGGATCCGCCGATACAGAGGAAGGGTGTGGAAAAGAAAGCGCAGTGCACTGGGACTGTTTTTAAAGCAAAAGGCGATCTCAGGTCGCTCGTGCTAGCCAGCCAAGCTGCGTGGAACTGGGTGCAGGTGTTTGGGGGGAATGACCAGAATCTCTGCAGGTCTCCCAGTCCAAGGAGGCCCCGTTTCAAAACTCCACATGCTCTCAAGTCTTTATCTTGCACGCTTTTGCAGAAATCCGTTAGAAATGAGAATATCAGCATCAACAAATTCAAGGATGGAGCAGCTCTGTAGCAACTACGCCCTCTGGTGGCCACAGAAGGAGGCATCTAAGCATGCCAGAGTGCCTGGTTTGCTACTTCACAGCTGCAGCCTGGTTCTTACGCCAAATTAAGGATTTAGGCCCCCCAGTTAGAAAAAACCCACAGATATGGTTTCCAGCGTTGTGGCCTTCACGGCCTAGGACCCTTGTACCTATGGGACTGCCTCTCCCGGTATGCCCCACGGAGGACCTTAAGGTCCATAAATAGCAACACTCTAGAGGTCCCGGGCCCTAAGGAAGTCAGATTAGCCTCAGCCAGAGCCAGGGCCTTTTCAACACTGGCTCCGGCCCGGTGGAACGCTCTGCCTCATGAGACCAGGGCCCTGCAGGATCTGATTTCTTTCCGCCTGGCCTTTGGCTTGGAATCAACTTGATCCCTTCCCCTTTCCTTTTTCCTTTCTCCGTTTGTGATGAAACTCCTACTTGGGGACTTCCCCGGCTTTTTTCTGGCCCACGTAGGACCAGTCTGGATAGTTGGCCTTGGTGAAGACTCGACGTTTTCATCCCCCCAAAAGTTTCTGATTTGAGTTCCCACTGAAATGAGGCTGCATTTTAATGTTGTATTTTAATCTTGTTTTTAAGTTGTATTTCAATCAACTGTTTTCATACCTGGTGTTAGCCACCCTGAGCCCAGTCTTGGCTGGTGAGGGCGGGGTATAAATAAAATTTAGTAGTAGTAGTAGTAGATATCACAACCCAGACTTGACTCCCTTGTGACAGGTGGAGCTCCGAAATGAAAATTAAAATGCATGTTATTATAATTACATTGTTTTAGTCGATTTTAGTATTTTAAAAACGGGCCTTTGGAATATTTTCCCCAGATCCCTCCTTCTCTGCCCCCCCTCCCCAATTGGGCTGTGTTGCGCTGCAAGCAAGATGCAAGATGCAACAGGAGTCTGAGAATGGAGCGTTGTATTTAGGTCGCTTGGGGCAAGTAAGTCAAGCTGCATTGTGGGGAAAGGGCAGCCTGAGTGCCGGGTGTGTGGGGAAAACATATTGACCCCTGTTCAGGAGACCCCTTTATTGTTGTAAACCACTCTGGGATCATATGCTTCAAGTGCAGCCTAATAATAATAATAATAATAATAATAATAATAATAATAATGGCCTTCCTCATAAAGCCTGTCCTTAATTTTTCCCATCTGTGAAATGGGTACAATTGCCTGGGAGGAAAATGGCCCAGCACTCTGTCTGCCCTTTTCCCACAACACAGCTTGACTCACTTGCTCCGAGCGACCTAAATACAATGCTCCTGTTGCAGCGCAACACAGCCTAATCCGGGGGGGGGGGGCAGAGGAGGAAGGATCCGCTTTGTGCCACCCTTGAGACCCACAGAAAAGGGAAAAAGCAGGGTCACTCACGAGCTCCCCCCTTCCCGCAGCTTCTTCGTGGCGGCCTGCTTGGATCGGCGGATCTCTGAGTCCAGCTTGAACAGGAAGTCCGCAGCGGAGAGGTCGTGCTTGGGGGCAGAGGCCCCCGATGCCCCGTTCTTCCGCGGATGCTTCTGCTTCTTGGGGGCCTCGGACTGAAAGGCCCCCGTCTCCCCTTCTTCCACCTTCTCCTTCTCCTCCTCGTCTTCCTCGAGATCTAACCCGTTGGACAACAGCGCCTTGGGTTCGACTGGTACAGGGATGTAGAGAGTCTTTTTGAGGAAGATGGAGTCGCTGGTGTACAGCCGGTTTGCTCTCTTGATTTGCTCTGTCTGGAACGGAAAGGGAAGGGCTGCTAAATACAAGGCTCTTTAACAAAGCAAGCTGCTAGACCTCATGGACGTGGAAACATGCAAAACAGCAGAAACTGAGTGGGGGAGCTCACTTTGGCATAATTTGGGCAGAGCCAGGGCCTCGTCTTTTTGCTGGAGCACCTGAGTACAGCCTTGTTAAAATTTTGTGATGCCTGTTTAGGCAAGCTTTTAATGTTTGATGTATCATAGTATTTTAATATTCTTTTGGAAGCCGCCCAGAGTGGCTGGGGAAACCCAGCCAGATGGGCGGGGTATAAATAAATTATTATTATTATTATTATTATTATTATTATTATTATTATTATTATTATTGATCAAGCTGGGATACGCCACAACAGCGGCGAGAATTGAAATTGAAATACTTTATTGTCACTTGTACAATTTGCACCCCCCACTCAGCTCTCTTAGTCTTAATTCCCCTCGTTTACTGACGCACACCCACCAAACCCGAAAGTCAGTTGCCCTGTTGTTATCTTTCCATTCAGCAGCCTAACAGCCCATGGACAGAAACTGTTCTTTACCCTGTTGGTATGACGAATCATGCTTCTATATCTTCTGCCCGAGGGCAGGAGATCAAGAAAGTGCCGGCCAGGGTGTGAATCATCCCTGAAAATTTTCCTCACTCTTCTGAGGCAACATTCATCCAGCGGATTCACAGGACAGCCCATAATATCTTGTGCTGTATTCCCCACCCTCTGTAGGCACTTCCTATCAGATGATGTCAAACCAGGGTCCCACACCGTGATGCAGTAGGAAAGGACACTTTCTATTGTGAACCGGTAAAAGGAGATCATCAAATGTTGATTGACATCGTTCTTTCACAATATTCAGAGGAGATGGAGTCTCTGTTGGGCTTTCTTAACCACCTGGGTTGTATTGATTTTCCAAGTAAGGTCTTCACGGAGATAAACTCCTAGGAATTTAAAGGAAGAGACTCTCTCTACAAAGCCCTCCCCGATGTACAGCGGGGCTAGTTCTCCTCTCTTCCTCCGAAAGCCCAACACCATCTCCTTTGTCTTGCTGATATTAAGGTGCAAGTTGTTCCCTAGGCACCATGTAGATATTTTTTGGGACCTCCCCTCTATACGCTGATTCGTCTCCACCTGTGAAATGGTGACCGCAAAGAATTGGAAAGGGAATAGCGTTCCAACAAAGGAAGAATAGCAACTCAAACTTTGTGAATATTTAGAATAAACAAGAATGGCCTCCCCAGTTTGAGGCAGCAATGCTTCTGAATACCAGTTGCTGGAAACCACAGGAGGAGAGAGTTCCTCTTGTGCTTGGGTCCAGCCCTTTGGGACATCTGGTTAACCCCTCTTCTGGTGTTCTTATGGAACCAGAAACTAACTGCTGGATCAGGCCAATGGCCCATCTAGCTCAATACTTGTCAGGGGCTGGACAGAGGAGGAATGGTACACCCACCCCCCGCACTTCCCAGAGAAGAGGGAGACAGTATAGATTTAGAACAGTGGTCTGCAGAAGGTCACAGTTCAGAGGCTGCAGAGGGGAGAAGCTGAGAGATATTGGGAGAGTAGCAGGAAGAAGGTCTGTATAGTTCAAGCTACGGTTTTCCCAGTTGTGATGTATGGAAGTGAGAGCTGGACCATAAAGAAGGCTGATCGCCGAAGAATGGATGCTTTTGCATTCTGGTGCTGGAGGAGACTCTTGAGAGTCCCATGGACTGCAAGAAGATCCAACCTCTCCATTCTGAAGGAAATCAGCCCTGAGTGCTCACTGGAAGGACAGATCCTGAAGCTGAGGCTCCAAGACTTTGGCCACCTCATGAGAAGAGAAGACTCCCTGGGAAAGACCCTGATGCTGGGAAAGATGGCGGGCCCAAGGAGAAGGGGACGACAGAGAACGAGATGGTTGGATAGTGTTCTCGAAGCTACCAGCATGAGTTTGACCAAACTGCGGGAGGCAGTGGAAGACAGGAGGGCCTGGCGTGCTCTGGTCCAGGGGGTCACCAAGAGGTGGACACGACTAAACAACAACAACAAAAGACCTCTACTGAAAAGGCCCTTCCTGAATCTCAACAGTATTGGATATTTATCAGCCAGATTCCAATATCTCATTTCGGAGCAAGGAACTGGCATCTCAGCTCCAGGGGTTTCTGGAGGAGACGGTTCTCCTCTTCATTCTAGAGTCAATTTGAGCTCATCTATATATGTTTATATTTATTTTATTTTTTTGCTGTTAATATGATTTATCAGCTGGCTTTGTCCAAGGTCAGTTGTGCTTAACACAGAAGGTCTTATAGTTACTGCTGGTACATAAATAAGCAGGTAATGCAGCAATAAAATATACATGTCTCTTGTCCCATAAAAGTTGTATCAGAAAGAATATTTCCACCAGCTTCTATGCTTCTTCCTTCATTCAAAGTTCCGGGGTAAATGCATAAGCTGAACCTGGTGGAATTTTCCCTTCCAGCTACACGATACCAACAAGCATATACAGTGGTGCCTCGCAAGACAAAAAGAATCCGTTCTGTGATTCTCTTCGTCTAGCGGTTTTTTCGTCTTGCGAAGCAAGCCCATTGAAGGATTAGCGGATTAGTGCTATTAGCGCTATTAGCGGCTTATCTGCTCATCGGATCAGCTGATAAGCGGCTTAGCGGCTTAGAAAAAGGGGGGGGAACCCGCAGGAACTCGCAAGACATTGTCGTCTTGCGAAGCAAGCCCATAGGAAATTCGTTTTGCGAAGCACCTCCAAAACGGAAAACTCTTTCGTCTAGCGAGTTTTCCGTCTTGCGAGGCATTCGTCTTGCGGGGCACCACTGTATATGCGCATTAAAAATGGGGCAGCTGCAAGCCAGTGGTGCCATGCACCAATGTCCTATGCATGCTTACTCCCGAGTTGTTCAACTGTAAGTATAACGTGTATATAAAGGTACAGGGACCCCTGACCATTAGGTCCAGTCGTGGCCGACTCTGGGGTTGCAGCGCTCATCTCGCTTTACTGGCCGAGGGAGCCGGCGTACAGCTTCCGGGTCATGTGGCCAGCAGGACTAAGCCGCTTCTGGCGAACCAGAGCAGCGCACGGAAACGCCGTTTACCTTCCCACCGGAGCAGTACCTATTTATCTACTTGCACTTGACATGCTTTCGAACTGCTAGGTTGGCAGGGGAGCTCACCCCCTCGCGGGGATTCGAACCGCCGACCTTCTGATCGGCAAGTCCTACGCTCTGTGGTTTAACCCACAGCACCACCTGCATCCCTAATGTGTGTATATGTATACGTAATAGCTTAATATGTTATTCATTTCATAAAATTTATACACTGCTTGCCTGCCCCCCTCCCCAAAAACCCCCTCAAAGTGGTTTGCAAAAAAAGGGAAAAAAGGAAATTGTTGCTAAGAAAAATTAGCCACAATAATTTAAGACATTCAAAAAGTTAAACTAGCAGTAGACTAAAAAGAGATTAAAAACTCACGTCACCTTTCTAAGCATTTGGGTAGGCTAGTCTAAACAAAAATGTTTTTTTACAGGCACTGAAGAGAGTACAGCGAAGGCACCTGCCCAATATCAATGAACAGGGAGTTCCAAAGACTAAGCTCTTACAAATGCAAAATGGGGCAGAGTCGTCGCATATGGGGTAAGGCAACCGCCGTTAAAATTCTGGTCCCAAACTGTTAAGGGCTTTACATATGAACGGCAACAGCAACACTGTACACACCATTTCTGAGCGTACGTGTAAGGATCATGACCCCTCCCTTTTCTAAGCAGACTCACCGTGACCCCATACTTGACCGCCAACCCCTGGAGGGTGTCCGCAGGCTCCAGCCGATGCTCCAGCCGCCTCTCTCGCACCGGCGAGCTGACCGTCTTGACCAGGCTGCCGTAGGATCGAGTCCTGCTCCCGTGCAGCAGCCCTGCCCCACCAGGGGACCCCTGTTTGGACGGAGAGGCCATCCCCCAGCTGCCACCCCTCCCCTTACCTGGACGGCCCCAGCTTGAGGCCAGGAAAGGCTGACCTCTCAAGGGCTGATCCTACTGCAGCCACCAACCCCTGCAGCAGCCAAATAGGCCCATTTCACAGGAGGCACCCTCAAGGCCCGGCCCCTGAGCAAGGCTGTGTCCACCCAGGACGCCTCTCCACGTCCTTCGCCCTTCCCCAGCCCCCCAAAATCTCCCGTCCCCCCAAATATAACCTTTCAGTGCAGCTCTGCTTTCACTTTCAGAAACACCCCATTGCAGCCCAGCCTCCTCCTGTTCTCCCAGATACCAGATCCCCCAATGGATCTCCTGCTCCCACGTCGGTCCGCTTTTTCTCTGAAAGATCACCCCCTCCCTCCACCCCCTCTTGCAAAGCAAAAGCCCCCTAACCTATCCAGTAAATCACCATCAGGTCGCCCGGCGGCTGCGCTTTCTGTTGCAAGCAGTTGAAACAGAACCCAGCCTAGCCCTGGCCCCGCCCTCCCACCTGTTCTCGCAAAGGCTTCTGGGAGTTGTAGTATTTGGGAGGGGCTGCTGAGTAATCTGCCACCCACCACATTTTCAATGATGCTGCACATTTAGACATGCACAAACACACAAAGTGAGCCTTCTCCCAGCCTGGGGTGGAAGGGAGCCTGGGGAGGGCGCGTGACTACATTTCCCATCATGCTCCCTGCTTTGAGGCAAGTCCCTCCCGCAGCATGACGGGAGTTGTAGTCTTCCAGGAGCAGAAAAACAAAGGCTGAGCTTCCAAAGGGGGCGGCAGCTTCACCCCTGTTGCATTTTGGGGTATTTCGCCCACGGGGAGCTGGGAATTGTAGTCCAGCCAGTTAATGGCTTTTTTTCAAAAAGATTCTCATAAGGACTTCTGATGGTCAAAGGGACTGCAGAAAGAAAGGTTGCAAATCTGGGGGCTTTTAGTTTGGATAAAGGAGTACGGCAAGGCTGTATATTGTCTCCCTGCTTATTTAACTTATATGCAGAATTCATCATGCAAAAGGCTGGGCTGGATGAATCCCAAACCGGAATTAAGATTGCCGGAATATCAACAACCTCAGATATGCAGATGACACAACCTTGATGGCAGAAAGTGAGGAGGAATTAAGGAACCTTTTAATGAGGGTGAAAGAGGAGAGCGCAAAATATGGTCTGAAGCTCAACATCAAAAAAACGAAGATCGTGGCCACTGGGCCCATCACCTCCTGGCAAATAGAAGGGGAAGAAATGGAGGCAGTGAGAGATTTTACTTTCTTGGGCTCCATGATCACTGCAGATGGTGACAGCAGTCACAAAATTAGTAGCAGCATGAGTTTGACCAAACTGCAGGAGGCAGTGGAAGACAGGAGTGCCTGGCGTGCTCTGGTCCAGGGGGTCACGAAGAGGTGGACACGACTAAACGACTAAACAACAACAACAATGGTCAAAGCAACTGCAGAAAGAAAGGTTGCAAATTTGGGGACTTTTAGTTTGGAGAAGTGGCAACACGATAGAAGTGTATAAAATTATCCACATATGTAGAATGATGGCATGCATTCTAATCTGGTTTTGTTTGTTTGTTTTTTTAGTTTACCATTGGCTTTAATTATATTTTGAATGTTTTAAATACTTGGTTTTATTAATTTAAAAAAAACTGATAATTTAATTGCTTTATTCTTTTCCTAAACCGCTTGGAGGTTTGTTTGTTTTACAATCAAGTGGGATATCAAGTGCTATAAAGGTAAAGGTAAAGGGACCCCTGACCATTAAGTCCAGTTACGGCCGACTCTGGGGTTGCGGCACTCATCTCGCTTTACTGGCCGAGGGAGCTGGCATACAGCTTCCAGGTCATGTGGCCAGCATGACTAAGCCGCTTCTGGCAAACCAGAGCAGCACACGGAAACGCCGTTTACCTTCCCACCGGAGCAGTACCCATTTATCTACTTGCACTGGTGTGCTTTCAAACTGCTAGGTTGGCAGGAGCAGGGACTGAGCAACGGGAGCTCACCCCGTCCTGGGGATTCGAACCGCCAACCTTCTGATCGGCAAGCCCAAGAGGCTCAGTGGTTTAGACTACAGCGCCACCCACGTCCTTTATCAGTGCTATGAAATAAGTCAAATTATACACGGCCTGCTTGGGGGGGCCTTATGGAACCTCCAGATCCAGAGTCAGTCTATCTGCATTACAAAGTTCATAGGAGCATTTGGCCACCGTGAGAACAGCACACTGGACTAGAGCCCTCCCCTTGGCCTGATCTAGCAACCAGCCTCTCCTGGGGCTTTTATGTTGCACTTTCCTTACACACTTACCTGAGAGTAAGCTTGGTTATATTCACTCAAAGGTGGTTGGGTGTTTTTTTAGCAGAGTAGCCCCTCTGAAGTTGACCAACATGGCTAATTTTAAGTTTTTTCACTGGGTTAGCTCTGAGGACGACACTAGTTAGATCCAACTCTTCATCAGGCTACAAATATGGTCCCATCAATGGGCATACTTACAAAACAACAATACCCCAGTAAAAAGACAATAATAAATATCAAAAAAGGACAAAAAACCCCACCTTCAAACAATTCCTTTATAGAGAAACAGCATAATGTAATTTGCAGTTCTGATTTAAAACACACTTTAAAAGCCAGGGTGGATTTAAATATATATTTAGAATATATTAATTAAATATATTATATTAAATATATATGTTATCATCTAATATCATTGATAGATGGTTGATACATGTCTTTACTAGGCTTCCTTCCTTCCTTTTTTCAGATTCTACCTCGCCCCTTCTCTGATAACATTTACATTTGGTATGGCCAATCTTGACCCTCCAGCTGTTTTGGAACTACAACTCCCATCATCCCTAGCTAACAGGACCAGTGGTCAGGGATGATGGGAATTGTAGTCCCAAAACAGCTAGCGGGCCAAGTTTGGCCATGCCTGGTTTATGGAGCTGAAAGCCGTGCGGCATGCTGGGAAATCGAGTTTTGCGCGTGCTCCATTTTCGTTGGCTGCGCAAGCCTGCTTAGGAAATCCCTGAATCCTGATTGCTTGGGAAGGGAAGGGAGGCAAGAGACCGGCATCCAGGTGCATGCTGGGGGTTGTAGTTCTGGAGGCCAAAACAGGAAGTGTTGGAGGAGTCCTCCTGCTCCTTGCTCAGTCTTCGGAGCCTGAAGGAGTGAAGGGGGCGCACCATGTCTTTCAAGAGGGAGGGAGACGACCCCAGCCAGCTCAATGTGCTCAAGGTGAGTGGAGGGGAAGATTGGGGGGGGGGGTTCAAAAGGCATTCAAGGGATCTTGTTGTTGTTGAGTCGTTTAGTCGTGTCCGCCTATTCGTGACCCCCTGGACCAGAGCACGCCAGGCACTCCTGTCTTCCACTGCCTCCCGCAGTTTGGTCAAACTCGTGTTGGTAGCTTTGAGAGCACTGTCCAACCATCTCGTCCTTGTGCCCTCCATCTTTCCCAACATCGGGGTCTTTTCCAGGGAGTCTTCTCTTCTCCTGAGGTGGCCAAAGTCTTGGAGCCTCAGCTTCAGGATCTGTCCTTCCAGTGAGCACTCAGGGCTGATTTCCTTCAGAATGGAGAGGTTTGTTCTTCTTGCAGTCCATGGGACTCTCAAGAGTCTCCTCCAGCACCAGAATTCAAAATATCAATTCTTCGGCGATCAGCCTTCTTTGTGGTCCAGCTCTCACTTCCATACATCACTACTGGGAAAGCCATAGCTTTAACTATACAGAGCTTTGTTGGCAAGGTGATGTCTCTACTTTTTAAGATGCTGCCTAGGTTTGTCATTGCTTTTCTCCCAAGAAGCAGGTGTCTTTTAATTTCGTGGCTGCTGTCACCATCTGCAGTGATCATGGAGCCCAAGAAAGTAAAATTTCTCACTGCCTCCATTTCTTCCTCTTCTATTTGCCAGGAGGTGATGGGCCCAGTGGCCACGATCTTCGTTTTTTTGATGTTGAGCTTCCGACCATATTTTGCGCTCTCCTCTTTCACCCTCATCAAAGGTTCTTCAATTCCTCCTCACTTTCTGCCATCAAGGTTGTGTCATCTGCATATCTGAGGTTGTTGATATTTCTTCCAGCAATCTTAATTCCGGCTTGGGATTCATACAGCCCCGCCTTTCGCATGATGAATTCCCCACCCCCCCAAAAAAAATCTGCACAACCTCCCAGTTTGTTGTCGTTGTCGTTGCTAGGTTTTTTAGTCTCTTGTTTATTTATTATTATTTATTTGTTGCATTTCTGTTCCACTTCTTTCTCCAAGGAGTTCAAGGTGGCTTGGACATGGTTTCCCCCTTCCTCGTTTAATCTAAGGTTGCCAGATTTTTTTCAATGAGTCTGGGGACACTTTTCAGCTTCAATGGATTTTGTAAGGGGACTGATTTGTAAATCCGGGGACTGTCCCCGGGAAACAGGGACATCTGGTAACCTTAGTTGAATCCCTGCAAAGGAGGTTAGGCTGAGAGGCAGGGATTCGTCCAAAGTCACACAATGGGTTTCATGTGGCTGAGCAGGATTCGAACCCTGGTCTCTCCCGGGTCCCAGTTCGACATTCTAACCGCCACACAACCAACTGGCTCAGACTCAGAGGTCTCTGAATGATTTGCTGTTGTTGTTGTTTAGTCGTTTAGTCGTGTCCAACTCTTCGAGACCCCCTGGACCAGAGCACGCCAGGCCCTCCTGTCTTCCACTGCCTCCCGCAGCTTGGTCAAACTCATGCTGCTAGCTTCGAGAACACTGTCCCACCATCTCGTCCTCCGTCGTCCCCTTCTCCTTGTGCCCTCCATCTTTCCCAACATCGGGGTCTTTTCCAGGGAGTCTTCTCTTCTCCTGAGGTGGCCAAAGTCTTGGAGCCTCAGCTTCAGGATCTGTCCTTCCAGTGAGCACTCAGGGCTGATTTCCTTCAGAATGGAGAGGTTTGATCTTCTTGCAGTCCATGGGACTCTCAAGAGTCTCCTTCAGCACCACAATTCAAAAGCATCAATTCTTCTGTGATCAGCCTTCTTTATGGCCCAGCTCTCACTTCCATACATCCCTACTGGGAAAACCATAGCTTTGACTATAGGGGCCTTTGTTGGCAAGGTGATGTCTCTGTTTTTTAAGATGCTGTCTAGGTTTGTCATTGCTTTTCTCCCAAGAAGCAGGCGTCTTTTAATTTCGTGGATGCTGTCATCATCTGCAGTGATCATGGAGCCCAAGAAAGTAAAATCTCACTGCCTCTATTTCTTCCTGAATGATTTAGAAAACGTAAATATCATACCAGGCCTAGAGAGCAAGCTGAGCCGCTCTGCATGTTCTCCCTGCCCCAGGAGAAAGCAGCTGCGCTCTGTACATGCTCCCAGTCACTGTGGACTCTGCATAGGATCCCAGTCCTAGCACTGTGCAAATGGTCCCTGTTCCAGAATTTCTGCCCAAAGCCCCCATCTCCAATTCTCTTCTCCCTTTTTTGAGACCCAGTGGGCTCACACCCCTAATTCTTCCCTACTTCTGTGACTTTGCCTGTAGCTAAACCCAGGTGAAATATTTCTCTTCCTTTATTCATTTCCAGAAAAGAAGAGTTGCTGACCTCTTGGCCAATTATATCCCTGAGGATGAAGCTTTGCTGCTGAGAGATGGCAGGTCAGAGCTAAAGAACACTGGATACACCATTGTTATCTTCATTGATTGATAACAGATGGTGCAGCTTTGATGCACAGCTAACAGTGGGCAGTTAGAACAAACTGGGCACTCTGCACATGCTCCCCAATCCCAGATGGCTAATGTAGCAGGGCAGCAAAAAGAAAGATACCACAGTTTAGCTCTCACCAAACTGGCTCTCTTACGGCATGTGGTTCATAAGTCAATTTTAGTTAGAATACATGGAGTAGAGGAAGAGGGTATTGTGATTTATAGTTTTCATTTTTATTAACACCCCATTTGCAGCCAAGACAGTGGCCCTAAGCTGTTTTAAATTAAGCAGAGTTGTTTGAGAAGAAGAGGAGGAGTTTGGATTTGATATCCCACTTTACCACTACCCTAAGGAGTCTCAGGGATGCAGGTGGCGCTGTGGGTTAAACCACAGAGCCTAGGACTTGCCGATCAGAAGGTTGGTGGTTCAAATCCCCGTGACGGGGTGAGCTCCTGTTGCTCAGTCCCTGCTCCTGCCAACTTAGCAGTTCAAAAGCACAAAGTGCAAGTAGATAAATAGGTACCGCTCCGGCGGGAAGGTAAACATGACCCGGAAGCTGTACGCCGGCTCCCTCAGCCAGTAAAGCGAGATGAGCACCGCAACCCCAGAGTTGGCCACTACTGGACCTAATGGTCAGGGGTCCCTTTACCTTTAAGGAGTCTCAAAGCGGCTAACAATCTCCTTTCCCTTCCTTCCCCAAAACAAACACTCTGTAAGGTGAGTGAGGCTGAGAGACTAGCCCAAGGTCACCCAGCAGTTGCATGTAGAGGAGCCGGGAATCGAACCCGATTCACCAGATTATGAGTCCACTGCTCTTAACCACTACACCACACTGACACAATATCTCTCTGTGTGTGTGTATGTGCGCGCTTCAAAAAAAGATTTAAAAACCATATGGATAATTAAAGTATTATAGAAAATGGGTAATGAATTATTGGAAAAAAGAATTATTGGAAAAAGTAAAGAGAAAGATACTCAAGATCACAACTGTTCTAGCATGTTTGTCATGATTTATTTACAGAGCAGTGTTGTAACAAGCCTGCTTAGAACTCCGTCCCACAGATTGAATGGGGCTAAGGCTGCCCCACTGAGTGCAATGGAGTAAGTTCTAATTCAATTCTCTTTGCTCGTTCCTTCGCCCCAGCAGATATGCCTGCACTGTCTGCTTCCACCGTCCAGTTTTTGACACTCTTGACATGCTCACGGTCCACCGTTCTGGAAAGAAGCACCTCATCAGTAAGTTTGCAGAAGCTTTTATTGAGCCCTCAATGCCCCCATACTCCCTCATCCAACCTTCTGAGCAGATAATATCCAAGGTTTATACCACGTTGCTAAGAGCACCGTTGTGGTGGGGGAGCTAAGCCATCTCCCTGCTCTCATTGCTCCATTGGTTTTCAGGCACTGCTCAGTTTGCTGCTCAGGGTAGTAAAAGAAGGGATCTGTGTGCGAGGAAAGGTGTGCTACCCGGTACCAAAATTGGAGAGGTCAAAGGGTGGCTGAAAATTAACATCACCAGCCACTTTGTTGTGTGACTGCCCATCTTGGGTTTGTTTTTAATTATTGCCGCAGTTATTCTGCGGCACTTTTAATTTGCAGTAGTTTCGTTCATCCTCACAATGGTCAAGTAAGGATGTCTGGTCCCATTTTACAGATGAGGAAGACTGAGGCGTAGATAGAGATTTTGATTTAACCAAGGCAGCCCAGAGATTTGAACCGAGACCCTGCCATGTTCTTCTGTCTCTCGCTTTGTAAAAGGTTTGCAGAAGTTCTATGGGAAGAAGCGTTCGCTCGAGAGCGAGGTCCAGAAACGCCGCCACCAGGCGTACCTCCGAGCAGAAGAAACTGGTGCCCAGGTAAGTCTGCATGCTCCTTGCCGCTTCTTAGTTGCTAAGAATTGCAAACTAGAATGGCAGCCTCTGTGTTGGCTGAGTTTTCTTCCACTGCAATCCTGGGCTCATGAGTCCCACAGACTTCAGCAAGACTTTCGGAAAGCAACCTTAGCATGGAAGATCTGCCACTAAGCTATAGTTTGCCCTTTAAAGTCAATATGATTCCGTGGTTCTAAAGAAAGGGTCGATATAAATTGGAACAGAGGAGCCTGCTGTATACAGCCAGATCCCTCTAGTCTTGCTTACACTGATTGGCAGCCGCTCTCCAAAGAAGGTGCTCTGCTACTAGGCTACGTTTTCATGTACAAAATGTGTTTGTGGTTTTTAGTGTTGATGATTTTATTGCTAGATTGATTTGAGACATTTCATAAGAAAATACTCATAAATAAATTGATTAACCCTCCTTCTTTAGGTGAGTCCAGGCCCTGCACCTTTGCTTGTGGAGACCAGGAAGATCGCCCACAACGCTTTGCTGAAAAATGTCCCTTATAGCAGCTGCTGCCGGCGAAACAGGTAACGTGCTTTGCTCTCAAACCGTGGCCCCGTGAACTTTAATTCGGATGGTGTCCATGTTCCCCGTTGGCTGGGAAGTGGCACCCGGTGGCCTTAGATCTCCTTCTGAGGAACTTCCCTAGGTTCCCTCTCTGAGGCCGGCTCAGAGGATTGTGACAAGGGAGAGCGGTGCCTTTTCAATGGTGGCTCCTTGTCTGTGGAATCCTCTCCCCAGCGAAGTCCACCTGGCACCTTCACTGACATTTTTTTTTGTACCAGGTAAAGGTTTACCATTTCGTCCCGAGCCTTTTGATAGTCTAAGATGTTGTTACTGTGTTACTAAATAAATAAAACATTATTATTTATATTTATTATTTACTAGTGTGCAGCTGACGCTTCTGGTTGCTGTTACACAGACTATTTCTTTCTGTACAATGCATTTAAATTTATGTATTTAAGTTGCTTTGAAACCTTTAGATAATGTCTGATTAATATTTATGGCATCTATATCCTTTTTCTGAAAGGAGCTCAAGGTAGTATATGTGGTCCCCCCCCCCATTTAAACCCCATAACAACCCTAGTTTAGGCTGAGAAGTAGTGGCCAGGTGGGGGATTTGAACCCCAGACCAACATGCGCCAGTGTTTCTCAGACTTGGGTCCCCAGCTGTTGTTGCACTACAACCCCCATCATCCCTGACCACTGGTCCTGCTTAGTAGGGATGATGGGAGTTGTAGTCCAACAAGAGCTGAGAACCTAAGTTTGAGAAACAGTGCTTTAACCACTACACTGCATTGAATCTCAATAATAATAACAACAAGTATATCTGAAGAAGTATATCCGAAGGTCCAGTATATCTAAAGGAGCGTCTCCACCCCCGTCGTTCTACCCGGACACTGAGGTCCAGCGCTGAGGGCCTTCTGGCGGTTCCCTCACTGCGAGAAGCCAAGTTACAGGGAACCAGGCAGAGGGCCTTCTCGGTGGTGGCGCCCGCCCAGTGGAACGCCCTCCCACCAGATGTCAAAGAGAACAACTACCACCAGACATTTAGAAGACATCTGAAGGCAGCCGTGTATAGGGAAGCTTTTAATGTTTGATGCATTACTGTATTTTAATATTTGGTTGGAAGCTGCCCAGAGTGGCTGGGGAAGCCCAGCCAGATGGGCGGGGTATAAATAATAAATTATTATTATTATTATTAGCAACAATAATATAAGGAAGATGACTTTCTACAAGGCCTCAACATGACTGATTTATTTGGCACAGGGTGGCAGGAAGTGACATTGCCCCCAGTACCTCAAGGACAGATGCAAGCTCCAGAGAGTCTGAAGAAAATGAGCCATCAAAACCCAAGAACTCCGTTCATGCAGAAGAACATAGACTGCCTTTGCCAGAAGCCACTTCTGCTGTGGATTTGCCTGGGTGCGCAACTTCCACATCAGGTAGAAAATTGCTTTGGAGCAGTTTGGTTGTGGTGTTTCCTCATTGGTTTCAGGCTGTACCTCAGCCATAGAGCACTGTTTTGCATGCAAAAGCCCCCAGGCTAAATCCCCACTGCCAGTGTAGAATCATAGAATTGTAGAGTTGGAAAAGGCCCCCAAGAGTTATCTATTCCAACTCCTTTCAACACAGGTATCACAGCTAAGGAATCCCTTACTTTTCCCGCCCCAACCTGGCCACAGTGATCCATGCTACGGTCACCTCCAGGCTTGACTACTGTAATTCGTTCTACGTGGGGCTGCCCTTGAAGCTGTCTCAGAAACTCCAGTGGGTGCAGGATGCTGCAGCGAGGCTCCTCATGGGGTCTCTGCCATGGGAGCATATTCACCCAGTGCTTTTCCAGTTGCATTGGCTCCCGGTGGAGTACAGGGTCAGATTTAAGGTGCTGGTTTTGACTTTTAAAGCCCTTCACGGCCTAGGGCCCTCGTACCTACGGGATCGCCTCTCCTGGTATGCCCCACGGAGGACCTTAAGGTCCATAAATAGCAACACCCTAGAGGTCCCGGGCTCTAAGGAAGTTAGATTAGCCTCAACCAGAGCCAGGGCCTTCTCAACACTGGCTCCGGCCTGGTGGAATGCTCTGTCTCATGAGACCAGGGCCCTGCAGGATCTGATTTCTTTCCACAGGGCCTGTAGGACAGAGTTGTTCCACCTGGCCTTTGGCTCAGAATCCGTTTGATTCCCTCCCCCTTTTTCTTTTTCCCTTCTCCTATGATGAGATTGCTCCCTAATTGTTTTAATATTGTATCTTAATCTTTTAAATTGTATTTTAATCAACTTGTTTTTATTATTGGTTGTTAGCCGCCCTGAGCCCGGTCTTGGCTGGGGAGGGTGGGGTATAAATAAAATATTATTATTATTATTATTATTAAAGAAGCACTGACAGGTGGGCCACCCCACCTCTGTTTAATAACCTCCAAAGAAGGAGAGTCCACAACTTTCTAAGGGAGTTCGTTCCACGGTTGAACAGCTCTTGCCATCAGAAATTTGTTCTAAGGTTTCGTTGGAATGTCCGTTCTTGTCTAGAGCAGCAGAAAACAAGCTCGTTTCATCTTCCATGTAACAGCCCTTCATGTACTTGAAGACGGCTGTCATGTCACCTTTCAGGCTTTTTTCTGCAGATTAAACTGCAGGTTCAACTGTCCTCATAATAATAATAATTTATTATTTATACCCCGCCCATCTGGCTGAGTTTCCCCAGCCACTCTGGGCAGCTTCCAATCACGTGTTAAAAACAATACAGTATTAAATATTAAAAACTTCCCTAAACAGGGCTGCCTTCAGATGTCTTTTAAAGATAAGATAGCTGCTTATTTCCTTCACATCTGAAGGGAGGGCGTTCCACAGGGTGGTTCCCTGTAACCTCACTTCTCGCAATGAGGGAACCGCCAGAAGGCCCTCAGTGTCCGGGCAGAACGATGGGGGTGGAGACTCTCCTTCAGGTATACTGGACTGAGGCCGTTTAGCACTTTAAAGATCAGCACCAACACTTTGAATTGTGCTCGGAAACATACTGGGAGCCAATGCAGATCTCTCAGACCAGTGTTGTGTGGTCCCGGCGGCCACTCCCATAAGACTTGGTCTCCAGATTCTTTACCATCTTGGTCGCCCTCCTCTGCACACATCACACTGTTGACTCGTGTTAAGCTTGTGGTTTGCTAAAACCCCTAGATCCGTTTCACATGTGCTGCTGGCAAGCCAGGAGTGCCTTTCAACTTCCTCTTCTGATCTACACTCCCAAATCAATCCAGAAGGACCTGCAGATGTGGACACAATTGCCTCATCTGCAGTTGTTATTGTGAAGTGGGCAGGATTTTACAGGTGCCAACCCCGTCCCAAGTTGCCAGTGAGCAAGGAGATCCAACTCCTAAATATAAATCTCTCTTGACTCCAGAATCGCTGAAAAGATCTGCAGCTCTGAGAAAGGAGCGTAGCCACAAAAGGAAAGCGCCTCACGGTGCAGCACCTCATTCTGACGCTGGTGATGTTACCCCGGAGAAGCGCCGGGCTTTGGAACACTATCTGAGGCTGAAAAGGTAGGTGAGAGGTTGCCCAGAAGATGTGTTAACTAAGTGGTGGGATCACAGGTACTAGATTTGCAGGCTAGGAGCCGAAAAGCATCAGGGGAGCAAAGTTGCGTCTGCACTGTTTTCTTTGTTTCAAGACCTGGTTTTGCAGGGGAGGGTGATCAGGTTTTACTATAAAGTTCGATTTCAATGCATCCCTTCCAGTGTAGACACAGGCAAAGCACTATTAAGGCTTTTAAGGGCTACTGTACTCTTAATTAAAAGCTTTTAAGGGCTATTGTGCTCTTAAACAAAAGCTTTCTGTTGGCAAGCTCAGCCTTGTTTTATTGCTTTTTATAATATTATGTCTATATACAGTGGTACCTTGGGTTAAGTACTTAATTCGTTCCGGAGGTCCGTTCTTAACCTGAAACTGTTCTTAACCTGAAGCACCACTTTAGCTAACGGGGCCTCCTGCTGCTGCCGCACCGCCGCCGCACGATTTCTGTTCTCATCCTGAAGCAAAGTTCTTAACCCGAGGTACTATTTCTGGGTTAGCGGAGTCTGTAACCTGAAGCATATGTAACCTGAAGCGTATGTAACCCAAGGTACCACTGTACTAGGAAAAAAGGAGAAACTGAGTGATGTAAAGCACCGCCTGCAGCTGGCGTCTCCAGATAGGGCTGGGAGAAACTACCCGAAACCCTCAAGAGCCAATGTTTGACAGCATAGACAACACAGAGCTTGCTGGTCTAACTCTGCATTAGGCAGCTTCTTTGTGTGTTCTGAACAGGAAACTTTTAATTAATGTTACACAGCTGTCTTGCACTTAAACGTTACAGAAGTATCTCAGCCATGGTGTACGGCAGTGCAGTTTAATATTGTACTCTGCAAGTGTGCTTAGATCTATTATTCCAGAAAAATGAGCATCCCTTTCTCAGATGTGTTTATTTCCTTCCCTTCTCTGGCAGTTCCGGTTGGGTCCAAGATGGTTCTGGCAAATGGGTAAAAGACGAGAATGTGGAATTTGACTCTGACGAAGAGGAACCTCCTGCACTGACTCCATCTTGACAACATTGTTACTTACTTTCTGAGGGGATACCCTTGGAAATGTGCTATTGGTTGGACATTCAGGGACCACTCATTCAAGAGCAAAATTTATTTTTTACCACGTACTGTATATAGAATGGTTTATATTTTTAAAAAAGGGGGGATATGAACGCAGGTTACATTGTCTGGTTACTTCCTTTGTTGGTTACAGTCTCTGATTTTGTTTCACTGCATAGAGACTGCCTTTCACAACAACCCTGGTACGTAGGCTGGATTGCAAGAGAAAGTGTGTGTGTGTGTGTGTGTGTGCACGCTCGCGCAACTTCTGTGGTTGAATGGAAATTTGAACCCGGGTCTCCCTAGTCGTAGTCCAACAATCGAACTGCACCAAACATGAACAACACTGCTTTTGAAAAGCTTGCTTCACCCTGGCCAATTTTCTTTTAGTATTTGCAAAGGAAAAGCAATTGCATGGAGTCCTGAACTGGACCAATTCCCAAACTAGTTTCCTGCCCCCAAATCCTGCTTTTCCCTTTTTTTTAAAACAAAGACAGCTAAAGTAAGTTTGGGTTTTTTTTGTTTTTTAAAGTAAGAACTTGAAGCAACATTTCATTTACCCCAAGCACTAATCTCTAGGCAGCACTGGTGTTCAGCCTCTACTGCATTGTTGGGGAAGCTTTTCCTGCTCGAGGGCCACATTTCCTCATGAGGAGCCTTCTGAGGGCCACATGCTGGTAATGGGCAGTGCCCCAGTCCAAAGTGACCACTTTGTACAGCTGGTTCCACGTCTCTTTCCAGGTAAGCAAAAGGCACAATCACCCATGGAAGACACATTACAACCAGGTAAAAGTGCTCAAGGGAGGACTAGAGAGATTACTGAGGATCGGATCGAGAGGCCCAGAGGGCTGCATTTGGCACCTAGCCCTGAGATTCCCCAACACTATACTGAAGCCTGCAAAAGGGAATTTGTTGGCAGCACAGCTTCTGGCTGGCCATTGGCCGAGCTGCCCTGATCTCACAGAGGCACACCAGGGAGGGCAGGCAGACCTCTTGACTACCACTTGGCTCACACGACATTGCAAAGGGGACAGAGCAAAGCATTGGACAGGGAGCTCTTCAGGAAGGAGGCTTAAATGTGTGATCCAGAGGAGGCCAACGAAAAACGTCTGGGTCCACTAATACAAGTGGTGTCCACAGAGCCAGGACCTTCAAAGGCGCAGGGATGCTTTGAAATCCACATACAGTTAAATCCAGTCAAAGGCAACTATGAGGTTGCAGCAGCGCTCATCTCGCTTTCAGGCCGAGGGAGCCGGCGTTTGTCCACAGACAGCTTTCTGGGTCCTGTGGCCAGCATGACTAAACCACTTCTGGTGCACGGAGGACCGTGACAAATGCCAGAGTGCATGGAAACACCGTTTACCTTCCCGCCGCAGTGGTACCTATTTGTCTACTTGCATTGGCGTGCTTTCGAACTGCTAAGTTGACTGGAACAGAGCAACGGGAGCTCACCCTGTTGCGGGGATTTGAACTGCCAGCCTTCTGATTGGCAAGCCCATGAGGCGCGGTGGTTTAGACCACAGTACCACCCACGTTCCATAATAAATAATTTTTAAATAAGCCCTGCGCGGATGGTTGGTGTCTAATTGTGGGCCTTTATAAGTGGGTATAAAGCCAAAGAGAAAGGGCCCCATTCCTTCCACTGTCTCTGAGCAAGAGTGGATCTCGGAGGCAAAAGCATAAAGTTGGCAATCGTTCCCACTGCAAGTGCCTTCATGTCAGCCTAGCATTGACTCCACCGCCCCGTCCTCTGCTGCTGGTCATAGCTGTCAACCTTCTCTTTTTTTTGCGGGAAATTCCCTTATTCCAGCACCGTTTCTCGCTGCTATTCCAGATTGTTAAGATATCCCTTAGACTGTCCCTGGGACAGGTGAGGCTGCTGATCCCTTATTTTCAAATCTGAAAGTTGACAGCTATGCTGCAATTGTGATACATTGTGAGTTGCGGAGGCCAACCCATGGTTTTCGCACACACCCCTTTTGCCATCGGCTCTGACGCCACCGCCGCTTCTTGACGTGGGTCGTTTCCATTGCCCGCTTGCGTCAACTTCGGGGCTGGTGACTTTTATCCACCTAACCTAACTCTTCCCCCCCCCCCCCAAGCCTAACAGCTGTCCATGTCAACCACGGAGGACAAGCCGCGAGAAGCCGACTGCATTGACAGGCGGGACACATGTGACACCTCCGGCCTTGGGAGGGGAAGGGAAGCCCCTAATTTAAGACCGGGACGCCTTCTCCTGCTCCTCCTCCTCCTTGCGGGGTCTGGGCCAAGATTTCGTGCAACCCGATCCCTTGGGTGTCCATTTCGTCTGCTGATCCCAGCGGGGGGTATAAATACATCGGGAGGGTGGGTGGGGGATTCTTCTTTCCCCCTCCCCACAATCTTGCTCCGCAGCACCACCTGCTTGGAATAACTCTCTATAAAGTGGCAGGGCTCCTTGCAAGATTCCTGACGGGACACCCTTCCTTGACGCCGCTTGCGCTTCCTATTATATAAAGCGCGGGCGGCTTTTTAAATCTACTTTTCTACTGCTGGAGCTGTGGGAGTAAAAATGCAAACAGTACATTTGATGATTAGCTGCCCCGTGATAAGATCATTTTGGTGTGGGGTGAGGATAGTTCTAGCAAGAGTCATAAAAAGAAATTGTTATTTAGGGGAATTGAATTGAATTCTAAATTATATTCCGGAAATGTGGGAGATTACAAGGGGTCAAAAAAAATGGATGTACTGTGCCATATTGGAAGCAAAAAAAACTTGTTTTGATGAATTGGAAGAGCTGCAAAAAGATTCAATTGAGCACATGGATTGATAATATGGACAGACTAGCTACATACGAAGGAATTGCATGTCGACGCAAATTAAGAATGGATAAATATGAAGAAATCTGGAAGGAATATTTAAGCGATAAGGCGGACAGTGGTGGGAAGTAGGGGGAGGAGAGGTGGGGGGAAATTGTTAAAAAGGTGTAGTCATAGGTATATCAGTATTCAAATTTGAATTGTCAAATTGTGTTAGTGTTATGGTTTTTGTTGTATGTGTCTTGTGCAGTGGTTTGTATTGCAAAAATTGTTGGTTTTGGTTTTTTTAAAATCTACTTTTCTTCATCGGGCACCAAGCAGAGTTCATGGAAAGCCAGATCCTGACTTCAAATAAAGGATGTTGGAAATGCACTTGTTTTATTCGACAGCTGCTAGCTATTTCTTTATCCTCCTCCTGAGGAATTCAAGATGGAGAAGTCAGCCCTTCTTGTTCTTCCCATTTTATCCTCACGACAACCATGTGGGGTATGTTAGGCCGAGAGAGAAGAGAGTAGCTGTCCCGAGGTCACTCAGGGAGTTTCATGGCTGACTGTATAGGGTCAGAGTTAGGCCATCTCCATTGAACTCTTACCACTATACCACACTGGCTCTCATGGGGCAGCGCCTCAGCAATGGAAATCCTACCCTCGGCCCCTACATAGCCAGCCCTGAGAGCGCTTCCATCATTTCAGGCTGTTTCTTCAGTCCCGAGGACTAGAAACTTGGTTAGTGTTGTGGCTTTGAAGTGAAAGCTGTTCTTCTAAGTGCACTGGATTCTCCAGATACCAAACCAGGGATTTTGGAACACACGCCTTTCATTCAACACGCTCATCTTATTTTTGCCTTTCTGTTAAATATCATTGTGTTGGTTCCCACTGAAGGTGTTTCCTGTTTTCGTGCCTGGAAAAAGAAAAGCCTTGTAGGGTAGCAAAATCTCATGCCATACTTTCATCTATGAAGAGCCGAGTTCAAATCCCCCAGACTCAGCCATGAAACTCTCACAGGGATCCTGCCCAGCCTCTTTCTCACAGCTCAGCCTACCACATGGGGTTGGCTTTGAGAAAGATTATCTCTGTGAACACCATCCACCACTTTGTAATAAAACAGCTTCCCCTCAAGTCATATCTCAAGTTCCTCACAGAACTCTAGCCCAACGGTTGCCATTAATTTGATTTGAACTGATTTTTTAATGAATTGATTTTAGAATGCTGTATTATTTTATTGTTGTTAGCCACTCTGAGCCCGGCTTCAGCTGGGGAGGGTGGGATATAAATAAATTATTATTATTATTATTATTATTATTATTATTATTATTATTATTATTATCTCCCTCCTTCAGCAAGCTGAGGTGAGACAGGGCAGCTTAATTTAATTCAATAATACTGGTCCAGAGCCACCAGAATGTTCCAGAAGGGTCTCCCTCATCTGTCCTGGTTTCTATACTATTTCCCTCACAGCCTTTGTTTCCTCATTTTTCATTCTCATCTTTGCCTTGCCCGTCTGAGGTAAATCATGCTGCCGGAGGGCAGTTATATTACTTTTCTCCTGTCACTTTTTATGACAGAACTTGGTTAGCCCTAGTGGCGCTAAGGGAATTGCAAACACCAGTTTCCACCTAAGATGGCGGCCGTCTGTGAGGACGTTGGACTGTAGGCCTTGTTGCCTGGCAGACCTCGTGTCACGCCAAACAAGTGCAGGGAAACAAATTTGTTTACGATGCCCTCAGGCACTCTGAAATGGCTTCCTGACTAATATCTCACTGGGCCCATAAAAACCGTCATCCTTCTGGCCTGCGGTTGCCTTTGCCAATTTAGGAGTGTTTGTTGACTCCCGAGGCCCAACTGGGTGCCCTCAGTTTCCATATTTTCACGCGCACACCTGGCACCGCTGAGGAAAAAATTGAATTTGATCCTGTTGGCGCTGGGGCTCGTTTGGTGTTCTGTTTCCGCTACAGTTCAGTTTTTTAAAAGGGGGGAAAGGAAACCTCTTTCTTCTTTGTCCAGCCTCTTAAAATGCCAAAATGACATTTTGGAGAATGGAGAAGTGACTGTGATCATGGTTTCTCCACCCCATGTGGCATCCGATGGCAGATATTAGCTGACAGGAGTGTGAGGCCATTGTTGGCCGACTTTTGTGAGGGCGGCTTTGGCAGATCTCCAGGCCTGCCTCTTTTTATTCTCTTTCCTTGCTAAATTTACCTCAAATTTCCCTTTTGTAGTAGAAGAGCAGGTGAAAGGACCTAGATTTAATTAGACACCCTCAAACTTGGTGTGTCAGGAGATGAATCTCCCCACCTGCCCATCTTTTCCAGAACAATTCTGGGACATATTTTCCAGAACATTCCAACCCAGAATGAATGAAATTGATTTCCACCTGGCCTGTGCGCTAGTGTAAACCCCAAACGCCAGGCTCATTATCAGAAAATTTATTATTTCTGATGCTGTGCTTACGGGCACAAGTGCAGAACCCATATGGGAAAATGAAGGCTGGGTCTGGTGCCAGTCACCATTGCCAGCAGCACCAAAATAATAATAATAATTTTATTATTTATACCCCACCCATCTGGGCTTCCCAGAAGGTGATGGGGGAAGAGGCGACACCTCAGGCGTGGGGCTGCCCATTACAGAAAGGGGCAAGCATTTCCAAATGCAAGCTGTCGACCCAAGAAATTTGAGATAATATACGTATTCAGGTTTCGATCAGCGAGATGGTGCCGAATCATTTAATAATAGTAGCTTGTTTAGGAAAGATAGGAAGATTGCAACTGCCTTTGGTCCTTAGCGGAGAACAAAGCCAGTTCTTTGGGGCAGGGCGGGCGTCTCTCCGAAATCTCTCTTATTTACAGAGGTAATCAAAAGACGGGGAGCCTGGATTCGGAGGAAGAAAGAACCTGAGATTGCAAGAAATTGGGGTTGGGGGGGTGGTTTCGGTCGCCAAGGTGAGGGGGGAACAGCAGGGCAAATCTCTCCGAGAAATTCTCTTCTTGAAATAAAATAAAAATCCTTGCTGTTGGCAAAACTCTGTCTCTGGGAGGCAGGCAGAGCTTAAAAGGCTGCTTAGAGGCACATGAGGAAGCTTAAGGGCACTCTGGATTCGGTCGCGGGGGGTGGGCCATTATGTTTTCTTCTGCTTGCGGCCTGCAAAAGAAAGACGAGCAATGTGAGGACACCGAACGCTGCCTTATATACCATATTTTTCGCTCTATAACACGCACCCGACCATAACACGCATGTAGTTTTCAGAGGAGGAAAATCCGTAGGCATGCCACCCGTAGGCATTTCCTCCATAACACGCACAGACATTTCCCCTTACTTTCTGGGAGGAAAAAAGTGAGTGTTATGGTGCAAAAAATACGGTACCTCGTCAGGCCATTGAGGTCCCATGTAGCTCAGTAGACTCTACACTGACCGGCAGCAGCTGTCTGGGATTTAGGACAGGGGTTGGATCCATTGGGAGTTGAAGCTGGGACTTTTCGCGTGCAGAGCAAGTTGGGCAGACAAAGGGACGGACTTCTTTGCACAGAGCATAGTTCATCTTTGGAACTCATTCCCACAAGAGGTAGCGATGCCTACCAATGGGGATGGCTTTAAGAGTAGACAAATCCATTGAGGACAGTACGGCTATCAAAGGCTACTACTAGCCATGACAGTCATGTTTTCCCTCCATTGCTGGAGGAAGTATGCCTCTGAATAGAGGTTACTGGGAATCACAAGTAGAGAGACCACTGTTGCCCTCTGGCCCTACTTGTGGCCTTCCCAGTGACATCGGGAACAGGATAGCCAGCCATGATGCCCACCCACTAAAAATGACCACTCAATTATCCATTCAAGAATCAGGACAGGCCACTGGGGTCGGCAAGCCAGCGCCACTTACGTAATTCGTTGTTCTTGGTTATCGCGATGGAGGCTCTGGCCCTTGGTCCTTGCTGCGTGAAGTGATAACCAAAGCGGATAATGGAAGGGCAATTTTCCAACATGGCGGCCATCTCCATCTCCACCGAGTCGCCCAGTCGCTGGCGCTGTGTGGGGAGAAGGAAGAAAGAGAAATGAGAAGTGTGAAGGAAGCGAGGAGGGGCCCCACACTACTTGTTTTTTTTGTTTTAAAAGATGACATTGGGTTTGCGAGGAGACAAGAGGATGTTGCGGGCTGAACTTTGCAAATTCATGCATGTAACCAGAGCATGGATTGAGGATGCACGAAGAAGCCACCTTGCTGGGGCAAAGCAGGTCTAGGGCTGCTCATCTGCAGGAGAGGGACAGAAGGCAAGCAGGTCTTTTCCATCGCCGCTGCAGAGAGACCAGCTGCCTTTGGTCGCCGTTTCATCCGGCTGCAGAGCAGAGGGAGAGTGCAAGGGGCTCTGACCCCAAAATGGAGGCCAGCTAACCTGGTTGTCCACCTTGAGTTCAGTCAACGTGGAGTTCTCCTTCATGGCTTTAATGACTTCCATCATCCCAGCGCTGGTGATGAAGTTAGATTCAATGTTGAGGCTCTGGAGGGTCTTGTTCTCCTTCAGCATCTCGGCCACAGCCTGAGGGCGGAGAAACAGGCAAAGTTCAGGAACTCTTGCAAGTACAGTGGTACCTTGGTTCTCAAACTTAATCCGTTCCGGGAGTCCGTTCGACTCCCAAAACCATTTGAAAACCAAGGCGCGGCTTCCAATTGGCTGCAGGAGCTTCCTGCACTCAAGCGGAAGCCGCGCCGGACATTCGGCTTCCGAAAACCGTTTGCAAACCGGAACACTTACTTCCGGGTTTGTGGTGTTCAGGAGCCAATTCGTTTCACAATTAAGCCTTTCGAGAAGCAAAGTACTACTGTATTGTTTTCAGCCACTGTCTCCAACTCCCAGCAGCTCCAGCAGCCAGCGAGGGCAACAGTCACAGAGGATGATGGGAGCTGGAGTCCAGCAAAGTCTGGAAGGTGTTGAACTACCCCAACATTTGATGTTTCCACTATCCCTTTGGAACTCACTGCCTCCTGATATCAGGTAAGTGCCTTCGCTGTACTCTTTTCGGCACCTGCTAAAAATATTTTTTGTTTAGATAAGACTATTTGGATGTGTAGAACACTGGCATGTGCTTTCACCCACTTTTTAACTTATTGTTGATTTTAATTTGCTTTGAGTGTTTTCAAATAGTTGCTTGCAACCTTTCTTTAACTGATCATTTGATTATTCCATTCTTTTCATAACAGTTTTGAGGGTTTGTTTGTTTTTACAATCATGCGGAATATAAATTTTATAGAATAAAATAAAGAAATGCCAGAGCAAAGGCCAGGCTGGCCATGACTGATGGAAGTTTTGGTTCAGCATCACCTGGAGGGCTACAGACTCTCCCATCCCTGCTTAAGTAGGACTAAATCAGGGCTCTGGTCCCGATTCTGTTTTGGTCCTGTCCACCCAGTATTTGGTTAACCACAAAGCCTACATAAGTTGTCCTAAATTGGGGCTATTCTAGCCTAGAAGGTTCCATGAGTGATCACAGGGAGTCATCCTTCTCCAACTCTGTTCTCCCTCGCCAGTTCCCTGTTAGGGTTCAGCCCTAGCCAAAGCTCCAGATCGCCTGTTAACGGGCAAGGAAGTTTTACAGAGGAGGAGCAACCTCAAAGCTTACGTGTGCCACTGGGTCATTACTCCGGGTTGCAACCAGGCTGAGCTTCTTGATGACAGTGTTTCTTTTCATGGAGTCGCAGATTTCTATCAGCGTCTGAACGGGAATGTCCTGTTGGAATGAAGAGAGGCCCATCTGCACCACCCAAAATCTCGCTTCAAACCTTACCTGTTCCTACATTTGGGGGTGAGGGACCGCATGACGTTACCCCTCTCCTGCTGACATCTCGCGTGTCCCAAAGCGAAAACCCACTTTTATCCTAATCGACAGTAGCACGAAAATGATTTAGAATATGCTTAATGACACTTTCACAGAGTGGTGTGGAAGAGCCGTAAGTCACTGCATCCTGCAGGAGAGTTTCTTCTTCAAATCCCTAAAATATCCACATTTGCTTAGAGCAGGGCTTTCAGTGTGGCTGTCTTGGTTCTGTGGGACAGCATCACAGTTTGAGACATAGCTGTTGTTTTGTATTGTTTTTAAAAGTATTTTTAGCTGCTTTTAAGGTAAAGTTTGTAAATCACCTTGAGGCACATGTAATTTCTCATTAGGGTAAAACCCTAATGAGAGTTTTACTATTTATACCCCATGCTCTGACTGGGTTTCCCCAGCCACTCTGGGAAACTTCCAACATATATTAAAACATAATAAAATATCAAACATTAGAAAAACTTCCCCATACAGGATTGCCTTCAGACGGCTTGCGGTTTGGATACCCTCCAACATTTCTCCAATGAAAACAGGGACGTCCTAAGGAAAAGCGGGACATTCCAGGATCAAATCAGAAACCGGGACAGCTTTTCTAAATCTGGGACGTCCCTGGAAAATAGGGACACTTGGAAGGTCTGCCATTGTATTTCTTAACCTTTGAAGGACCGGCCCACTCTCACACTGGTCAGACCCCTATCCTCTGACAATTAATCCTTTTAATTGTTCATAACCATGAGAACTGGAACTTTAGCTTACACTTAGAGGAAAGTGGTAGAACATCTGCTTTGCATGCAGAAGGTCCCAGGTTCAATCCCCAGGCAGGGGAGGGAAGGAACTCTCTCTGAAACACAGCTGCTGCCTGTCAGTGTGGACAATATTGAGCTAGGTGGACCAAGGATCCAGCTCCATATAAAGCAGCCTCCATGCTTGAGCCCATCGACATCTTCAAAGCATCTGCTCTTCTGACAAGTGACAGACTCCAAAACAGGGGCTGTTCCATCTGTTGCCTGCTTAAACACCCAAGTGTGTCCTCCTGGGACTCGGCACTGACCTTAATGTTATTAAGGTTCACTTCCTCAAGTTCCTTGTCGTTGCTCTGGATTTTCGTCAAGGTCTCCTCCACATTTGTGGGGTTTGGAGGCTCATCTGGGACAGGCTTGTACTTATCAGGCTGCACTACGCCTGAGAGAGAGAGAAATAAAATAAAGAGAGAGTGTGTCTTGAATAACAGAGGGCAGAACTTCAGGACCAGGGGGCAAATGTGGCTCTCCAGTCTTCCCTTTCCACCTCTCAAGACCCTTCCCAGACCATGCCCCTTCTCTTGAAGCCTGTTCTCATTTGTGAGTGTTTTGCTTAGTCTTCCTAGGATTGGGACCCTAGCCCCCAACCATGTCCACTTGAGTTTGACAGTTGCTTCTGGTTCCTGGGCAACAGTCTCTCCTAACTCCTTGGTCATTTGCCACCCTCTGTAAGATGCAGACCAAGGAATCACTCACTGTTTATGCCTTCCGTGTTTGTGATGTTGCCGCTGCAGATGGCATCATAATACTGCTTGTTGCTCATGAGGGTGTACATGCCCAGGATAGCTGCAAGGAAGCAGAGAAGGAAATAGCCAGGTTTGTATTTTCTGTAAAAAACAACAACACACCACAATATTCTGATAATTTATTTTGGATTGCCAACCATGTGCAAGGAGCTGTACAGAGCACTGAGGCCTGCCCCTCTTCTGATCACTAGCCCTAGCTCTCCCTGTAACAATGCTTTTTAAATTCCCCGCACATAGAAGTGTAGCATGTTGTAGAAATAGTTTACCTAGAATCCTTGACACACTAGTATTCTACATGCAGGCTTGTTGTTTTTTAGTGTTATTTTTACTTCCCAGAGGAGCATCTTCAGACTACAGGCAGGGACTCCCCTGTTTTAGCTATCAAGTTGATCTACAGACTGTAAACACCAAACACAGTGTCAGGTTATCCAGGCAACCACATGAAGCAGTCAATAGGATAGAGAGCTGCACATAAATGACACCTTTCAAAATTAGAGTATGACAAAATCCATAAAAAATCAGATAGTTAAAAACACCAGCCTGTGGTTGTAAATGCAGAAATGCTCCCGATGCATTTTTTTTTTTAAGCTAGTCTGTCAGGGCACTGACAGTTCCAGATTTGCAGGGGGCCTTGGACAAGATGTCTCCTGCGGGCTCCCTCCCTCAGTGAGTCCACCCACCCACTGCCATCATTGCCATCTGTTCTTGCTCCTCTGCCTCAATGTTGCTGCCACCGGCTTGCTTGCCAGTGAGTGCTTCCACCTCCTTCTTGCCACCACTAAAAGCGGTTCTCAACCTGTGGGTCCCCAGATGTTGTTGGACTACAACTCCCATCATTCCTGAGCTCTGGCCTTGCTAGCTAGGGGTGATGGGAGTTGTAGTTCAACAACATCTGGGGACCCACAGGTTGAGAAAGGTTGGATGAGCAGGTTGCAACAGTGGAGAGGAGACAGCAGCCAGAGGGGGCTCTTGTCAGTGGGACCCGCTGCCTGGGTTTGGCACCCCGACAGTTGCCTGATCAGCCCAACCTGTGCTGCCGGCCCTGTGCCTGGAAGAAGGAGGCTTCTATCTTTTTCTGTAGGCACAGACATTTCAAAAATCCTTTGTGGAAATCCATTATTTACAGGGACAGGAGCGACCTTCTTTGTCAGGATAGCAGCATAGCTAGTGGGGACATTTCTGCTCCGGTGCATCCATGCCGCGTCCAGCTCCGATTCCCAAAGCTCAGCAGCAAGCAGAGAGTAGGGCTGGCTTAGCGCCACGCAGAGGCTAAAATCAGACACTTCGGGTGCTCTCGCCCTATCGGCTTACGCCTGACAGGGAGCCATGGGGGCAATAAAAATACGTGAGGCTTTGGCAAGGAGGTGACGTCAAGGGACTTTCCCGTCCGGTGGTCACCGGCCAGCACGGGCGACCCACCTGCTTTTTATGCAATACAGGTTGTTACAATTGTCCTGGGCTGCCTGCAACAGAGTCCCCTCCTGGAAATGGGGATGTCAGAGAAATTCCAATCAATATAAAAATGGGAGCAGGAATTTACGATGTCCGCTTATTCATCCCATGTCCATAACGGAAATCAATCCAGCAAACGGGGTTAGTGTTTGCTGTTGTCATTGCTTTCCATCCACTAATGATGTGCAATTGACCAGTTCTCTTTTGCATAGACGTTGTATTTCCTTTGCCTTACGAATGTAAGAAGAGCCTGGCAGATCAGGCCAAAGGGGACCCATCCTGTTCTCACAAACACATACCCACAAGCAGGATCCGAGCACAAAAGCCTTCTCCCCTCCTAAGGTTTCCAGCAACTGGTACTGTATTCAGAAGCATTGCTGCCTCCAACATAGCCATCATGGCTAGTAGCCATCTATAGTCTCCTCCTCCTCCAAGGATTTCTCTAATCCTCTTTTAAAGGCATCTAGGTTGGTGGCCATCACTGCCCCCTGGGGGAGGGAGTTCTACCATTTAGCTATGTGCTGCATGAAAATGGACAGTGCAAGAAGCGTTCTTCATTCCTGCTAAAAAAACATTCTGGTTTAGACAAGCCTACCCAGAAGTTACAGGTTACAGATGCTTCAGGTTACAGACTCCGCTAACCCAGAAATAGTACCTCGGGTTAAGAACTTTGCTTCAGGATGAGAACAGAAATCGCGCAGCGGTGGTGGCAGCAGGAGGCCCCATTAGCTAAAGTGGTACCTCAGGTTAAGAACAGTTTCAGGTTGAGAACGGACCTCCAGAACAAATTAAGTTCTTAACCCGAGGTACCACTGTAAACAAATAAATATTACACCCCCATCCAGAGCAGCGGACTGCTCCAGATATCTAAGTCAGTGGCTTGAGAAGGGGTTAAGAGGAAGTCCATGCACAGACCCAAGCTGAGGGTTGTAGCCAGATAAGTACTACATGGAATAGACCTGTTGGAAATAACAGGTCTAAGTGAGTCACATTCATTAATGTCAGTGGGTCTACTCTAACATTGGCTACAACCCCAAGGACCTAACTGGACAGTGTACTGGGTGCATTTGTACTTCTGTGCTTCTTTTTGAGCTGATGGATAGTATTAAACGCCCTTCATTGACAGTTTGATAATAAATGCCAAGAGGTTTCTGATAAGATGAGGTTCCTTTCCCCCTATTTGGAGCTAACTTCCACTGGGATCCGATACACCTCACTGTTGTCTGTGCCCCCAACATGGAGCAGCTCTCTGCCCACCACCCTGCGGCCGGAAATACACTTTTTACCTGCAATGTCGCACATCTCCGCATCGGTGGCATTTGCTAAAGCTTCTTCCAGTTCAGGTTCCAGTGTGATCTGTTCTTCTTTGGGGATTTCCCTCTTGGGGTTTTTCGGAATAAAGGGTTTTCCTGGTGTTTGGGGTTAGGAGAGGAAATGAACTAAATTAAAAGCGGCACAACAAAAGGTCATACGATGCAGTTCATTCAAGCAATTCCCCCCCCCCCAAATTCTCCAAAACTTTCCCCATTCTGAAATCCAGCCAGATTTGGTGAAATGCCCCCAAGCTGAGCTCAAGTTTTTGTAATTAGAAGGTGTTTTAAGTCTTCATAGAATTGGTCAATTTCAGTTTCTTCAGCACCGGTAGTTGGTGCATAAACTTGAATTACTGTGAAGTTAAAAGGTCTGCTTTCCATTCGTATCGAGATCATTCTGTCATTTTTGAGATTGCATCCCAGTACAGCTTTCGCCACTCTTTTGTTGACTATGAGGGCCACTCCATTTCTTTTACGGGATTCTTGCCCACAGTAGTAGATATGATAGTCATCCGAACTGAATTCGCCCATTCCCGTCCATTTTAGTTCACTGATGCCCAGGATGTCAATATTTATTCTTGCCATCTCATTTTTGACCACAATGTTTTTATTACATTAACATTAATTGACTTTGTTCATTGTACGCTTTTTATAATTTTTACTGGCACCCCTTTGAGACTTCTGTGGTTAAGCAGCAGCGGGTTTTCCCAAATTAGTCCAACATCTGAGGATACATTATTTTTCTGACTGGAGAAAGGGAGGGGGCACTTTATTCTCTTAGCTGGAAAGACTTTCCCCAAGGATGTGTGTAATAATGATAATATTTTTTATGCACATTTCCCCCAAGAGATGCATTTCTTTTTTTGCTTAACGTTCTTTATAGCTGAAGAAATGCAGTGCAAAATCTGGAAAAGTGTACTATTCAAAGGGTAGCTGCGTTCCCCTTCTTGTATCATTTGGGGCATGTGAATTACAGTGGTGCCCCGCAAGACGAATGCCTCGCAAGACGAAAAAACCGCTAGACGAAGAGACTCGCAGAACGGATTATTTTCGTCTTGCGAGGCACCACTGTAGTTAGGTCCAGATTCCTGCATTGCAGGGGGTTGGACTAGATGACCTGCACGGTCCCTTCCAGCTCTACAATTCTATGAGTCTTTGTTAAACTGCGAGCCAAACTGAATTTCTCTTCCTTTCTGCCTGAGCTCCCATTCAGTGTGGCTTGCCCAGCTGGAAAAAGACCGGAACAGTGATTCTGTTACATCACTGTACGGGGGAGTGACTAAATGATCCATCCCAGAGAAGCAGCAGGATTGCTGATCCTTAGCAGATGCCCAGAGCAGTAACTCATCCAGAATTTCAATGTGGAGGATTCAGGGCCCTCAAATTATTCCACTTCTTCATTTCCCATGGCACACTAGCAGTTCTCTCTACACTATCTGACACGATCAGGTCTAGAAACTTGCACTGTTTGTTTTGTTGCTGGCTGGTTGCTGTTTTTTAAATCCAACATTAAAGTAGCTGGGATTCCAAAGCAGCCACACCAGACAGTTCCATTTCACGTGGCCCAGATCTAACCCCTCTCCATGCCCCCAAAACACGGTGATTTAGTTACAGAGAGGAAGCAAGGGATTTCTTAATCGCAGCCAGATGTTTAATTGCTCAGCGCTAAAAGTAGCAGCAGAAGAAGAGGTGCCATCTGTTTAAATTGTTAGAATATAAACACCAAGCCACTACGAGCTGCATTGCAGTAATTTATCTTGTGAAATTAAGAGAACAGGGGTGGGGGAGGGATAAAGAATATGAGAAATGTAGATACGGTGAAAACAGTTTTTCTAAGTATAAAAATAGCAGCAGTAATTAAATAAGGGTGGGGAGAGACGGCAATGCCTCAGATTGAAGCAAAACGACAGTGTGATGACTCGACGCTCAGGTTAGAAACATTAAGACATGTCTTGCAATTAGAAATTGCATTTCTTTTCTATTTTGTGTTGGTTTTCTAATGTTAAGAACATGAACCACAATAAGAGAGGGAGGAAAGAAGACACGGACAAGGTTTCCTTTCAGAAAATCTCTTGACACTGTGAACTTTCAGGAAATCTTTTTTTAGGCCCCAATGAGACTGGGAAAAGGGAGAATCAAAGCTGCCCTTTAGAAACGTCCCGGCTCCGGGATCTTTTCTTTGTTCCAGTGTGGAGAGAAGTAAATTAGCGTGGGAACCACAAAGTGAGAGGAGGCGCAAATAGGGTGAACCTGAGATGCCTTCACACACACACACACACACACACACACACACACACACACACATATCTTCCAATCTGCTGGCAGAGTCCACCTGTTGCTCCTTATCACCGGCTCTCGGAATCTGACTGCTGCTGCCTCTCCACGGGATTGGCCAATGCACCGGCAAGATTCAACACAAACGCCATTGGTTATGCTGCAAGATATCTGGAAAGGGTAGTGCTGCTGCTTTTGACACGCAAGGGATGTCAGAAGGCAACGGTTTCTATTCCAAACTGCATTAGTCATAATCGGTTCCGTTTCTCTTACACTGCAGTTCAGTTTCTGCCAAACACTACATTATTCATCTCACCATGACAGCTATTTAGAATCACAGAACTGTAAAGTTGGAAGGGACTCCAAGGGTCATCTAGTCCAACTCCCTGCAATGCACGAATCACAGCTAAAGGAACCATGACAGAGGAGCATCCACCCTCTGTTTTAAAACCTAAAACAAAGGAGAGTCCACCACCTTCCGAGGAAATACGTTCCACTCTCAAACAGCTCTTACTGTCAGAAAGCTCTTCTTAATGTTCAATTGGAATCTCCTTTCTTGTCATTTAAATTCATTGGTTCGGGTCCTCCCCTCCAGAGCAGCAGAAAACAAGCTTGTTCCATCTCCCATGTGACAGCTCTTCAGGCTAAATGTACAGCTGGATTGGGCCCTCAAAATGGGTGAGAGACACATTACTTCTGATGCAATGGGTCCTGATGTACCCACTGAAGGCCAAATGGATCATGAATTTAAATCCCTGATCAGCCTTGTTGTTCACTGGAGGAGCTGGCTACGGTAGTCTCTCAGATTGGCATGCTTCACAGAGTTGTTGCATGGTGACACAGAGCTCCTTGAAGAAAGGGCAGAGTACAAATGCCACAGGGAGGAATTCAACAAGTGAAGAGGTTTCCTTGTCACTCTGCCTCCATGTACCAGTAGCTAGACTGGTTGGATTTCTGCCTGTTGTACTGCTCTTAAAGGCAGAGGAGCCTGCCTGGAGTATAGGGGTGGAACATTTGTCCCCTGTCTATCTTCAGGTGAATGGCAGATAACCAGTGATCAGTTACTAAAATGCCATTTTAGGGATGTGTTTTCTGATGCACAATATAAAGTTTCTGCAAGTTTTGTGGTCAAAGGTGGAATGAAATGTATTTTAAAATGTTACCAAATAAGATGTGAGATATATGTACCTACTTTGGCTTTTTAAAAAGAATTTTTGGCAAGCAGAACCACTGGACAGCTCAAATTTATGCTCTCACAAGCTGATTATAAAACTTTGGTTCCTCTGGTTGGTGCCACACACAGAGAGGACCTCTGCAAGTAAATGACAACAACCTTTGCCTGACCTGAGCAAAGCCACTGGACAGCTGAGATCTGAGGTCTCGCAGGGGAATCTCTTTGCAATACCTCAGCTCTCAGGGTCACATGCAAAATCTGCAAATGGAAGAACATCATAAAGAAGAATATGATAAACGCCCTTAATGTACAGCAGCAGGTTGCCCTGAAAGTGCTTTTAGCATATGTGAAGGATGCAACTCTGAATGAAGGCAAGTCCTTAAAATCAATGTCCTCCTTTTCACGCCTTTCATTGTGGGGTCAAGTAGCTGCAGTTGAAGGTCAAGGATGAAGAACATGCAGCTGCAAATGCACCATCGTCTACTCAGAAGGAAGTCCCAATTCACTTTGGTGCCGACACGCATGAGAGAGAGCTACGAATTTGATTTCCCCCCCCCCCAGGTGTGTTGATGGATGATTTGAAGAGATGCCGTGAGCCTTTACCAGGAGCACTTAGGAACCTTTTGTGGGTCAGGACATCTGAGCTACACACCGGGCTATTTTGAATCCTCGGCGTGCTCCCGGCCGAGCTAAATATAACTTTTCCTCTCAATCCCATCTCAATTCTGGGACAGCACGCACAGTAGGATTCTGGCAACACTCAGGAGCAGCTTTTGCCCGGCGCCAAGCTGGGACAGAGCTGGTCTCGAAGACCTATGGAGCGTACGTGATTGTCTCTCTGCACATGCCTCCAGCACCTCTTGCCCCCAATCAAAATGGCAGCCATGGATTTGGAACCACCAATAAAACTGATGCTAGCACCCAGGGTTTTTTAAGGATATTGCAAATGGCAAATTCCAAAATCCAAAATCCATATCAGACAATGGCATTCTTAGGCCAATCAAAGTGTCACAAAGGAGTGTGGAAGCTTTCAAGGCCAGGACAGTTCAGAGACGGCACCCCGAGCATGGTTTGTGCTAATCACAGTTTATAATCAAAGTACAAGCAAACCAAGGTTTACAGCTGCTTGCCTGCTTTTGTTTCCCAATATCTCAGAGCTCAAGCTGATGCATTTACTCTCATTTTGATTGTGCAGTGGCTTCTGGAGACAGGAAACTAGTAGTCACTCTGCTCTGTCAATCTGAACATCCCATTGAATCGTACAGCACACAAACCATGGTTTCTCAGCCTTGCTCACCAGATTATCACAAAACATGGCTTGCCAATTCAAATGTCACAACCCAGCATAGTACAGGCCCATGGTTAGCAGACTTGTCAAACCATGGTTTCTGGCACCAGACGCAAACCATGGTGATGCCTAGGACAAGCCTGGTCTGGAAACATACAAACCAATGGATTCTGGGGCTGATGGCAAACCATGCTTTCTCAAATTAGTGTCATGCCTAGCTGCTGACCACAGTTTGATGTGACATTTGAATAGAATGAGTTTGTAACAGGAGAATGAGGGTACTCCGGGGCCTGAAACACAGCAGGCAGAAAATAAAATTTATTTGTCCAAAGGCAGATGCCCAGGCTTCTGCTATTTAAATCAGACCTGGCCAATCCAGATGCTCCATACGATTCACCAATCACAGAGGGTATAATCTCATGCAGGCGCAGTAGCTCAGTAGTAACTCAATAGTAACCATAAAAAAATTCCTTCCAGTAGCACCTTAAAGACCAACTAAGTTAGTTCTTGGTATGAGCTTTCGTGTGCATGCACACTTCTTCAGATACACTGAAACAGAAGTTGCCAGATCCTTCTATATAGTGAGAAGGTGGGGAGGGGTATTACTCAGAAGGGTGGTGGGAATGGGTGATTGGCAGATAGCTGAGAGAGCCTCTTGACGACTCTTAACGACTGTAATAGGTCTTACAGGAAAAGGCAAGGGGTGGGAAGGTGAGAAATGGTTTAGTTATGTATAGTGAGATAAGAATCCAATGTCTTTGTTCAGCCCAGGTCTTTTCATGGTTTTAAGTTTGGTAATGAGTTGTAAATCAGTTGTAAATCTGACATCAAGAATCACAGAACAGAGAAACCAGTAGGAGAACACTTCAATCTCCCAGGACATTCTATACAAGATCTCAAAGTAGCTGTTTTACTACAAAGGAATTTCAGAAATAGACTGGAAAGAGAAGCTGCTGAATTACAACTCATTACCAAACTTAAAACCATGAAAAGACCTGGTCTGAACAAAGACATTGGATTCTTATCTCACTATACATAACTAAACCATTTCTCACCTTCCCACCCCTTGCCTTTTCCTGTAAGACCTATTACAGTCGTTAAGAGTCGTCAAGAGGCTCTCTCAGCTATCTGCCAATCACCCATTCCCACCACCCTTCTGAGTAATACCCCTCCCCACCTTCTCACTATATAGAAGGATCTGGCAACTTCTGTTTCAGTGTATCTGAAGAAGTGTGCATGCACACGAAAGCTCATACCAAGAACTAACTTAGTTGGTCTTTAAGGTGCTACTGGAAGGAATTTTTTTATTTTGACTATGGCAGACCAACACGGCTACCTATCTACTACTGGATCAATAGTAACCATTATGGTTGTAATGGTTAGAGTGTCAGACTATGAGATCAGGGTTCAAATCTCCACTCAGCCATGAAGCTCACTGGATATCACTGTTTCTCAGCCTTACCTATCTCACAGGGTTGTTGTGGGAATAAAATGGGGAGAACCATGTACACCGCCTCGAGCTGCTTGGAGGATATAAATGCAATAAATAAATAACTCACTGAAACTGACTTTTAGGGTTGCCAGCTGACCATAAGGGTTTTTGTTTTTGGTTTAAATGGGCTGCTCCTCTGCCTTCAAGAACAGCTCAATCTGCAAAAATCTGTAGGTGGCACTTTGTGCAGCACAGTTGCACACCCTGCTGCTGCAGATGGGACGGTAGAAGGAAGCTTGGCAGTCCATCCACCCAGCCTTGGAATCACAGCATCCAGCTTGGAAATTATACAAATACCTTTTTTCTCTCCTGTGAAGGGCACCAGGTCTTCCCGCTCCTTCACTTCCATTGCCTGCTTCTCCAGGTGCTGCATGAGGGCGTCTCGATCCAGTGGACCTGTCGGGCTCTTCTTCGTCTGGTCTCGTTGCCGGAAACCCGCTGGGAGCATCACATTCTATGAGGCAGTGCAGAATGGGGGTGAGCGAGTTATACAACAGTGGCATTGTATCACCCAGTACTGTAGGATAGGGCTTCTGGCTGCATCAGAACAAGGACTTTCAACCAGGCCATCAAAATTAACTCAACAGGTGAAGCTTCGGGCTTCGTTATATTTCCCTGTTAGGTATCATCTGTTCAGTGTGCCTGCTCCCCTCTCCCACCTAACAACACTGGCAACGGGAAATTGCTTGTGTGCTAATGGGGAGTGACATGACATGGCTACTACTTTTAAGCTTTCCGTGCTCTTGTTCATCACCACAAAACTTGCCCTTGGGGCTGTGAGGGAGGGATTTGTAGGGGTGGGCAGAAACAATTCCTGGGAAAATAGTAACCTAAAGTTCCTTCCATGCCTACTGCCTAGATGTGTGACTACAGTATTTCCTAATTTGAGCGTATGACAATTATAATTGATAATATTCGGTCTCGATACCCATACCCTCTTGATTCCTGAGCAAACGTTCCTAAGCTGAATGTACATTGCAAAAATCCAAATTGGTATTCTCCTAAACTCGATTCCATCCTGCAGCCTTACCCCTTTAATGTTAGAGTTATAGGCTCAATGGCAGAGCAGAGAGATAGTGAGGAAGAAGCCACCCCAAAAAATCAGCATGGCTAATCTTTGCAAGATACTTCGCAATTGTGTATTTAAAATGGGTGCATTTGAGGACCTTTAAAAAATGCTATAATAAAAAGTTATCACCAAGACTTAAAAGTTGAAACTTTAAGCAAACTCATTCTCTGAGGGTTGATCTTTATCATCCATTAACAGGGATCAGCAGGCTTGGGAGAACCCCAAAATTTGAAGAAACACTATGCCTCTCTCTTTAGAGGAGGGAAACCTGAAGGAATCCCCCTCCCCAAAGTAGTCCAGACTATGCAGGGCATGCACAGTGGTCACAGATTGCCTCTGATGTCAGGGCACAAAAGTGGAAAGTGGAAGGTGTGAGGAATGGCGTGCCCTGGAAAGGGCTGGCAGGATCTGTCAATTTTGGTTCTTTCAGTTTCACATTTCCCCCCAATCTTAGATTCAGTTATCCACATTTTGCAGCAATTTGTAATTATGAAAAAAAAATCCTCATGAAAATTCATCATTGTTTAGTGTGAATTTCTCATAACAAACACATTTTTATAAGCCGTTTTTAATACCATACGTTTGTTGCAGTCTCACTTGTTGCCCCTAAGGAAAATTAAGTTTCACCATCTTCACATTCAAGAAGGCTGTGAATTTTAATAAAAATTATAAAGGAAGAAGGCAGCTATGAATGTTTTGATTCAGCACCAGGGGGTTTGCTTCAAAAACCATCTGGATAGGTGAATCTGCTGGTTTTGGTTGCTTTCATTTTATCAATCTTAAGTTCAGTTCTCCATATTAAACTCCTCGCAAAAATTCATCAACATTTTAGTGTGAATTTATTTCAGCATACACATTTTAAAGCATTTTTGCATTGTGTACACACTTTCGTGAGCAAATTTCTGTAATATAATGCATTTTTGTACATCAGTTTCCCTAACGTATACATTTAGAGGAACGTTTTACCCTGTCAAATGCATTTTGTTGCACACGTTACTTAGCTGGAGAACTGCATTGCAAAATTCGAAGTGAAATTTCAAACGATATTTGCAAAAAGTGCAAATTAAGTAAGCTTGTCTTTTAATTGTGAATGAGACTGAATTTCTCCCCCATCCCTAAAATCATGTCTAGGCAGTCGTATTTCCGTTTCCCTCAAAAACCTAAAATTTAATCTAGAATTTTCAAGAATCCCACCTTCTACCCCAAATTGTCACCCCCCTCAATCTCACTTCAGGGTCCATTTCCTGAAGCTCTACGTCAAGTTGAGCCAGCTCCTCCGCAGATAGTTCATTCAAGATCTTATCTTCATCAATGTCTCGATATTTCTCCAGCTCTTTCTGGTATGAAGTCGTCATGGTTGCTGCGGTTTATGCAAAGGTGTTGTCTCTCCTGTGATGTAGAATGAGGAGGATGAAGCTGGATTTAGGGGGATAGAAAGAAGTCCCAGTGAGTAACTAGGAGGCAACTCTAAAAGATCCAGTGTAAAATCAGGCACAGGGCAACATGGGACACTGTTGGGGGAAAAACCAGTGGAACTCCTTGCCTCTTGGTTTTTCTGACTGGTCAGCTAAGTTGGTTTCTGAGACCTCTTACCACTATAAATTAGTGGTAGTATTGGGGCTGGTACCTGATTAAAGAAAACATAGTCAATTAACCCAATGAGTGTCAATTGATTACTATTTAATTACTTGATTCTTCCAGATATTTCTGGAGCAGGGGCACTTGGATCTGTTTCAACATAATATGTTCCAAGTTTGAGTCTTCCTGACTTGGGGACACACACACACACCAACAAAGCTAAACCCAAATGTTAATTCAACCATGGTGCTTGTGACTTGAGTTTCTTTGAAGAACAGGGTCTCCTGGTAAGTTTATATCTTGTTCTTGAAACTCTCAGCATCCAATTTTGGTGTGTGTGCTTGTTTAATTCAAATCAGGTCACATTTCAGTCTATGGCCTTAATTGAACGGTCCAGACAAATAGATCAGTGCAGGCATTTATGGCCACACCAGAGTGTTCAACAAGCAAACAAGCTTACCCGTTCACCCAAAAGAAAATGACTGGTATTTCGCACTGTACTTTAATTTTCTGTCCTGCCTAAAGGGCAGCGCTCCATTTGCCAGAAGCTTGCGCATTGGCGGGGGGGGGGAGGTGTTGAATGAGTCCCCCAAAACAGCTGTTTTAAGCCACCCCATTCAGCTGATTGTCAGGATCTGGTTCTCAAAGGCTGAGGGTTTTAAAGCAATGCTGAGGAATCTGGTGCCAGTGGTCTGGGATAATGGCACTTATAAGTCCATCATCATATGGAGGGCCACAGGCTCCCCTTCCTTGGGTTAAAGGTATAAGCCCCACAAGGGACTGTACCACTTCAGACTGCAAATACAAGATGGAATGGGTGCCCCTGTGCCCTATCTCAAAAGTGCCACAGAAAACAAGAAGGAAGAACTTCCCTTTGAAGGTGGTGGACTCTCCTTCCTTGGAGGTTTCTAAAGAGAGGTTGGATGGTCATCTGTTGGGGGTTCTTTAGCTGTGATTCCTGCATTGCAGGGGGTTGGGCTGGATGACCCACGGATGTCCCTTTCAACTCTACCGTTTATGATTCTAAGACCAGGTTGATTCTTTAACACGGTTGGGATTTGGGGCTTGTGGGGAGAGGACATCCTGTTGTGTGCTGTCTGAAGTCGTATCCTCTCTGGAGGGCTGCGCCACGCAATGTTTTTAAATATGTAAAATCATTCACATATGTCTGTGCAATCACACTCTGTGTCTCTTAGCTATGCATTTGGACACTTCTCAAGATAGCATAACCAAATTTTGTGCGGTGGTTCCTGAGATCAACAGCACGTTTCTGTCTACGTTTGGGAACCGTTGGGTGCCATTTTGAATCAAGATGGTCAAATGAACCTTTCAAAACTATGCCGATTTTTAAACACAGGTCTCCAAATTGGTTTCCTAGAATTCCTGAGGAACCCCAAGCTAGAAACCTGCTATATCAGATTAAATGACAGATGCAGGAAGGCTCTGAAGCCTAATGATGGAGAAATCAGATTGAGCGATAAAACTGTTTCCAAACTGTCCCATTCCCAACTTACTCTGTCTGCTTATCACACTCTTACAAGGCAGGTGGGGAGTGCTCCAGGAAAATGCTCTCAGTCTGGCTCTTGCTCTCTTCCCCTCCCTCCTTCATTTCTGGTCTCAATTTCTCTATCACAAAATGGACCCAACCCACGAGACAGGGCTGTTGTATAGGACTAAATGAATGCAAAGGAACCACTCTGAAGTCTGATACACATGGTTTAAATGGTGTGTTTTTTTGAGCTGGGGTTTGTGTGTGTGTTTAATTCTGTGGTTCTCTTTTTAACCTTTTAATCTAGTTCAAGGACCCAGTGGTGCAATGGGTCAATGCGTCTGGCTGATAACCAGAAGGTTGGTGGTTCGAGCCCACCCAAGGACAGCTGTGGCCAGAATTCACGCACTGCAGGAATTTCAACACTATAATTCTGTGATTCGACGTTTCATCTTTTTAAGAACCTAGGAAGCTGCTTTATCCTGAGCCGGACCCCCAGTCCATCCAACTTGGTATTGTCAACACTGGCTGGCAGCTGCTCTCTAGGATGCCAGGCAGCTTTCTCTCCCAGCCCTACCTGTAGATGGCAGGGCTTGAACCTCAGACCTTCTGCATGCAAAGCAGGTGTTCTGACCACTGAGCTGAGGCCCTCCCTTATACCAGATGGCATCCCTGCTTTTTCTAGTACCTTTCAGATACAGTGGTACCTCAGGTTAAGTACTTAATTCGTTCCGGAGGTCCGTGCTTAACCTGAAACTGTTCTTAACCTGAAGCACCACTTTAACTAGTGGGGCCTCCTGCTGCCGCTGGAGCACGATTTCTGTTCTCATCCTGAAGCAAAGTTCTTAACTTGAAGCACTATTTTTGGGTTAGCGGAGTCTGTAACCTGAAGCGGATGTAACCTGAAGCGGATGTAACCCGAGGTACCACTGTAATGCCTTCCTGTTTTCCAACCTACTTCTTTGATTGGTCTCATCTCTCCCTTCCTCTCCTCCTCACTTTCCCCCAAAAGATAAGAAGCTTTCTGAAACAGGAGTCCTGGAATCAAAGAGTTCTTGTGTGCTCTCAGAATTCAAAGAGGAGGAGGTCTGTCTGAGCAGATATAAGGGGTGACAAACTCAGCCGGCCCTCTTCTGGAAAGATCTAAACTAAATAGGTTTGTTTGTTTCCCCCACGATGCCTTAAACTATGGTCAAACTTCCATTCTCAATTTCCTGTGCACTTTAACAACCTGCGGCGGATAGTAATTCAACCACTGTGGGATAGCTTTACCAGCGGAATTTCTGCCTGCCGCGCAAGTTGGTTGTGTTTCCAGCAAGCGATGTGATAGGCAAAGAAAAGGGGGGAGGTGGGGGTCGGCATCCTGTTTCTGGAAACACAGGTGTGGGGAGCCTTTGGCCCTCCAGATGTTCATAGAATCATAGAATGGTAGAGGTGGAAGGGATACCCAATGATCATCTAGTCCAGCGGTTCTCAACCTGTGGGTCCCCAGATGTTGTTGGACTACAACTCCCATCATCCCTGAGCTCTGGCCTTGCTAGCTAGGGGCGATGGGAGTTGTAGTTCAACAACATCTGGGAACCCACAGGTTGAGAAAGGCTGATCTAGTCCAACCACCGCAAAGCAGGAATGTTCCTGGATAATAACTACTCTCCTCCTCCCTGGCCCTTGGGAGCGCTGGGGCTGATAGGAGTTGTCATTCAGTGAAACACCTGGAGGGGAGGGCCAAATCTTCCCCACACCTGCTGTAACGGTTGCCATGCAGGTGGACATTCAGCTGGTGAAGCGTCCCACCTGTCAGAGTAAAAAGAATGCCCTGACAGCCTCTGGCAGACAGAGAAACCATAGCAGAGAAACAACAGTGGCAAGTTTAGTGAGCGTAAATCAGGCACCCCCAAACTCGGCCCTCCAGACGCTTTGGGACTACAACTCCCATCATCGCTAGCTAACAGGACCAATGGTCAGGGATGATGGGAATTGTAGTCCCAAAAACATCTGGAGGGCCGAGTTTGGGCATGCCTGGCATAAATGAACGTCCACAGGGGCACATCTTTCCATGCTGAAATATGTTGTTTGTGGCGACAGCCCACCTTTAGATGACTCCCACATTCTTATCTTGGCCAATCAAGTGTTTTGGTTCAATATCTGCATCTTTCCTGCCACCGTTTGGGAGGAGATTAAGCTCCTACTTTGCATTGCCAAAAATAAATAAATAAACGTTGGCCATGTCATATTCCCTTTGATTGACAGAAGAAAGATGAAGGAGGCTACCTTTTTTTCTTTCTCTTTTAAAGCCACACTAGACAATTTTTACCTCCTCCCACCGAGTGGTACTCTAGACATCTGCCCTAAAGTCTTACTCTGACAGCGCCACAGAGAACATGTCCATCAAGACTGCTTTGTCTCTGACAGGGGCCAAACAAATGCCGCTGGGAAGCTCCGTCTTTCCCAGATTCACCTGAGCCAACATCCCATTGCCACACGCCAGGTTTAGACAAGCTGCTTCATCTAATCCAGCCTCTTCCCTCAGCCCACCAGCACAAAGCAGGTAGGAAAGAGCCTTTTCCTTTGTTTGCTCTCCAGAATCTGGTGCTCTCTTAGGCGGACTGCCCCTGAAAGACCCATTCCAGCCATCGGGACTTGCAACCCTCAATAGGCCTCTGAATTTGTCTCATCCCGTTTTTAAGAAGAAGAAGAAGAAGAAGAAGAAGAAGAAGAAGAAGAAGAAGAAGAAGAAGAAGAAGAAGAAGAAGTTATTATTTGTACCCCGCCCATCTGGCTGGGTTTCCCCAGCCACTCTAGGCGGCTTCCATAGAAACCAAAAAACACTAAAATATCATACATTAAAAACTTTCCTGAACAGGGCTGCCTTAAGATGTCTTCTGAATGTCAGGTAGTTGTTTATCGTTTTGACATCTGATGGGAGGGCGTTCCACAGGGCGGGCGCCACTACCGAAAAGGCCCTCTGCCTGGTTCCCTGTAGCTTTGCTTCTCGCAATGAGGGAACCGCCAGAAGGCCCTCGGCGCTGGACCTCTGTGTCTGGGCTGAACAATGGGGGTGGAGACGCTCCTTCAGGTATACTGGGCCAGTTTTTAAAGCCAGTTTCAGTCAGCATCAATCCACATCTTGTGGCGGTGAGTTCCGCACATCAGTTTCACCTAGCCACCCCATATTCTAGTATTATGCAATGCTGGAAGGTGGTGGGCTCTCCTTCCTTGGAGGTTTTCAAGCGGATGTTGGAATGGCCATTTGACAGGAATTCTTTAGTTGTGGTTCCTGCATTTCAGGGGGTTGGACTGGATGACCTTTGGGAACCCCTTCCAACAGTTCTATGATTCACTGAGCAGACAGACTCTTGGTTTCCCCTGTCTCCACACTGCTCATGATTTACTAGATCTCTATCTGGACTCTTCTTTAGGGTTTTTTCTATTCCTCCTCCTCCCCTCCACCTCTAATCTAAAACGTACCCAAGGAAGGAAGATTTTACGTCCATAACAAACACAAACACACAGAAGCCCGTTCTCTTTTGACACCCTCTTGCTCCCGTCTTGGGTCTGGAGATCTGCCCTGCCAGGTGGTCTAGCATTGTGCGAGGGTTAATTAACAGGGAGGAGGGGGCTTAGCTGGACGTCCGAGTAGGAAGCAAGGACACAGCAACCCGGAGCCCTCCGGGAAAACTGCCACACCATCTCTGCATGCAGCGTGGCGCTAGAATCTCTCCCATCAGTGCCTGTGAATAATACCAGGCGCTGGGATTCACAAGCGGGGAGACTTGCTGCTGCTGTGCTCGGGTGCTGCTTGTGGGCTTACTATTCGGGGCATTTGATTGGCCACTGTGGAAACAGGATGCTGGACTAGACAGGCCCCCATTGGCCTGGTCCAGCAGCCAGGCTATTTTGATGTCCTAATAGAACCTCCAGGTCCAGAGGCAGTCTATCTAGATCCATAAGTTCATTGGGTGTTTGGCCACAGACACTGGAGTGGATGGGCCCCCCTTTCGCCCTTGGAGCCCCTTACAATTCTACGGTTCCATTATTCTGTGCATTGCCTCTAATGTGGTCCTAATGCGGACACTGAGTGTGCAGGTGTCCTTTGCAAAGTTTAAAGGACTTTCCTGAGCTACAGCCCCTTATGCTTGCAGAGATCCCTTTCCAAATCCCCAAGACTCTGCCCTTTGGCCCCAAATCTTCTGTCTTTGAAAATTGCCCTGAGTGTTTCTGAACTGGTAATGAACTTGGGGATCTGGTGATCTGGGTCACTGGGTAGGATATTAACTGGAGGGGGGAAACAGGTTAATTTAAGATTATGAATTGTTATTATATTTATTTATTTATATCCCCCCCCCACCTCTTTTTCCCAAGCCGGGGCTCAAAGCAGCTTGTGCAAGTTAAAAGAGCACAGATAAAATGCAGAAGGCTAAAAACGTATTAAAAAAAATAGTTAAAAGGTTGTTAAGCTCTAATAGAATTAAAAACAAAGTAAAAACAAAACTGTTTAAATGTAGGCAGTAAAAACAGTGCAGCTCTTTCCTTAAATGAAAACACAAAAAAACCCACAGTCACTCCCCCAAGTCTACCTGCCAGCAGAAGGACAACAAGGAGGGAGCCAGTCTGGTTTATCCAGGGAAAGAGTTCCAAAGTTGTCTGGGAGGAGCCACCACCGAGAAGGCCCTCTCTTGTGTCCCCACCAAGCGTGCCTGTGAGGGTGCTGGAACTGAGAGAAGGGCCTCTCCTGAAGATTTTAAACCCCCAGGCAGGTTTGTATGTGAGGATACAGTCCTTCATATCGCCTGGGCCTAAGCTGTATAACTTTACCTAGAGATGATTTGAGAGATTGGGGGGATTGGGGAGGAGGGCAACTGAATGGCAGTTGAATCAGCTGGGAACAGAAGTGTTGGGAGACGGCAGATGAATCTGGGGTGGGGTGTGCATTAAACGAAAAATTAATCAGTGGGGCAATTTGGAGGGGAAGTGAATGGGCTTGCAAAGTCTGTAACCTCTGAAGTCTAAATTTTAATCTATGTGTGTCGTTAGTGTGTGCAAATTTTATGCAGCTTTGGATAGGAGTGATGGGTCTCCTGCTCTAGAGATCTTTTAAGTATCTAGGAATACTCTGGCTTTATGTCTGCAACCCCCTCCCTGAAACATTGTGCAGTTTCCACCTCCACCCCTCCTTCCATTCCCCCAGTCAACCCCTGCCTTATCGCAGGTCAGACGCTTGGCTCTATCTAACGCGATGTTGTCTACACTGACTGGCAGCGACTCTCCAGGCTTTCAGAGGGAGGGCATTCCCTGTCCTATCTATTTATTTTTACTAAGTTATTTATTGCACTTCTATCCCAACTTTTCCTCCAAGGAGCTCAAGGCAGCGTACACAATTCTCCTCCTCTTCCTCATCTGATCCTCACAACAACCCTGTGAGGTGGGTTAGGCTGCGAGGCAGTGACTGGCCCAAGGTCACCCAGTGAGCTCCATAGCTGAGTGGCAGGATTTGAACCCTGGTCTCTGCCAGGTCCTAGTCTACCACTTTAACCACTACACCACCACTGGCCCTCCTACCTGAAGATGTTATTGGGGATTGAACCTGGAACCTTCTGCAGGCAAAGCAGGTATTCTGCCCCTCAAATACAACCCTTCCATTAAGATTCTAGTTGTCATAGGTAAAGGTAAAGGGACCCCTGACCATTAGGTCTAGTTGTGGCCAACTCTGGGGTTGTGGCGCTCATCTCGCTTTATTGGCCGAGGGAGCCGGCGTACAGCTTCCAGGTCATGTGGCCAGCATGACTAAGCTGCTTCTGGCGAACCAGAGCAGCGCACGGAAATGCCGTTTACCTTCCTGCCAGAGCAGTACCTATTTATCTACTTGCACTTGACGTGCTTTCGAACTGCTAGGTTGGCAGGAGCAGGGACCGAGCAACGGGAGCTCACCCCGTCGCGGGGATTCGAACCGCCGACCTTCTGATCGGCAAGTCCTAGGCTCTGTGGTTTAACCCACACTGCCACCCGCATCCCTCTAGTCGTCATAGTTCTCAATAAAGGGCCAATTTGAAATGAAACCAAGGAAGCTGCCTTATACTGAGTCTGGTCACTAGGGTCTGTCTAGCGTGGTGGTGTTTGCTCTGACTGGCAGCAGCTCCCCAGAGTTTTAGGCAGCGCTAACTGAAGATGTCGGAAATTGAACCATGGACCTTTTGCTTTCAAGGCAAGTGCTCCATGCCTGAGCTGCGTCTTTTTCCTGCGTGATCCCGACCTTCTCCGCAGCCACAACTTGGCCCTCGGCCTCATTTCCCAGGCGGACAACTGAGCTTGCCAAAAGCCCTCCCTCCTTTGCCCAGATCTCTCTCTCTCCCTTCTTGGCTTCCAGAACCTTTAAGGCTGCGAGATGCTCAGGGTGGGGCCACTATCCATAACAATTATCTTTTGCTTTTTTTTTTTTTTTTTTTTTTTTTTTTTTTTGCTATGTCACTCTGCCTAGCGCTGCCTCCATCAACGGCGTCATAAAAAGGGTAATAGCTGTCCAGTTTCACACCATTTGAGAGACAGTGGCTGTGTACAGTTAAAGCATATCCCCCCCCCCGAAGAATCCCGGGAACTGTAGTTCGCCCTGGAGCCGAGCTGCAAGTCTCAGCGCCTGCAAACTAGAGTTCCCAAAATTATTTAAATGCAGCTTGCCTTGGGGAAGGTTCCAGGATGGCTCAAATCTGTTTTGAAGATTTGATGCCACTTTTGAGTCCGAATTCAATCGCTTGGGGATCTCCTTTGACCTACCTATACAGTGGTACCTCGGGTTACGTACTTAATTTGTTCTGGAGGTCCGTTCTTAACTTGAAACTGTTCTTAACCTGAAGCACCACTTTAGCTAATGGGTCTTCCCGCTGCCACCAGAGCACGATTTCTGTTCTCATCCTGAAGCAAAGTTCTTAACCCGAGGTATTATTTCTGGGTTAGCGGAGTCTGTAACCTGAAGCGTATGTAACCCGAGGTACCACTGTACTTTCCTTCGCCTGGAGTAGAGGATCCACCTGTTTCTAACCTCACCATCAAGGCTTAAAACATGACTTAAGCTCTCCTCCACCTTCAGCCCATAGATCTGCTTCCTTGCAAGCCCAAATCTTCAGTTAGCAAGAGACAACTGCGTTTTTGTGATGCCCACGCACACCCCTCCCACCAGACATGGGGTGGGGCCTACTCTACACTTTTGCAGCAGGAGGAAGTGGTAGAGTCCTTGCAGAGCAGGCTGCGCCACTTCAGGCTGCAGGTGGAGAGTTGAAAAGACCCTTGCCTGGATCCCCTTGAAAGTGAACCAAAATCCTTTCTGAGGGATTTCAGCGACGTTCCGCCAACTCCCAGCTTGCAGCTTTTTTGTGGTACAGTCTCTTCAGGTTTGAGGGCAAGCCCAGCGGTGGGGGGGGGGGACACCCCACCCCAGGCTCTGACCCTTTCTGACTGGTCACCTAGTGAGCTACTTGCAGAGAAATTCATTTTGTCTGATTTCACAGGACACACACAGACATTTGCAGGGGGCGTTGCCTGTGCACACGGCAAAACGGTACAGTCCTCGCTGATCTCATGCCTGGATTCTACCGCCTTATCTGTTGCGTGTGCCGGCTGGGCCTGCGTGTGTCCGGGTGTATAGAAGAGCTGTTCAGTTATCCTTCAGCAACACTCTCCACCCCACAAGGACTCAGCCCAAACATAGCCGGCGACTTCCCCTGCCTTTGCCTGGCATACAATTTTCTCGCCACCCGCTTGCCGCCTCTTAAATTCCCACGAAGCCGAGGAGGGGGGAAAGGGGGGGAAAGGGACCCAGACTTACCTCCCAGGCAGGCTGTGTCGGCCTCTGCCTTTTTTCTCCCCCACCCCGAGCGGTGTGAACCTAGCAGGCAGGGCAAACGGGGAGAGAGCGAGAGAGCGGCAAGCCCAGGAACTGTGTGAGATCAGCATTTTATTATTTTAGCTTTCCAGCCGGGCAGGCGGGCGGGGTGAGGAGCGCAAGAGCGAGAGATCACATATACAGACTCCGTTATCAATCACTCCGCAGACCTGCCGAGCGGCCGAGACAAGACCTCCAGCGGCCACAGCTGAGAAGTGCCAAGCCGAAGGACCGGTTCAGCCGGGAAGATGCTGCTGGTGCTTCTATTTTGTTTCATTTCAAGCCTAGCCAGGCCTCCACTGCAGCTGTACTACTGCAGTGTGCTCTGTGTGGGGCTGCCCTTAGAGCTGGTTCAGAAGCTCCAGCTGGGTCAGAATGTGGAGTCCAGACTCATGATGGGGAAATCTGGCTGACAGCATGTGGCACCGCTGTTAAAACATCTGCACCACCTGCCATCTACTACCCAAGGTCCCCTCATATTAATTTTTGAAGCCCTGAACTGCTTAGGCATGGGTAGGCAAACTAAGGCCCAGTGGCCGGATCCGGCCCAATCGCCTTCTCAATCCAGCCCACAGACGGTCCGGGAATCAGTGTGTTTTTGCATGAGTAGAATGTGTGCTTTTATTTAAAATGCATCTCTGGGTTATTTGTAGGGCATAGGAATTCATTCATTTTTTCCCCAAAAATACAGTCCGGCCCCCACAAGGTCTGAGGGACAGTGGACCGGCCCCCTGCTGAAAAGGTTCGCTGACCCCTGTGCTTAGGTCTCAGGGACCGCCTGAACTCAGCTCGGTCACTGAGATCATCTGCAGGAGCGGCATTGGTGAAATGAGGCTGTTGACAAGAAACACTTTAGTGCCATTGGGCCCAGTCCTGTGGAACTCTCTGCCACTGGAGATTCAGCAGGTGCCTTCCCATTTTTAAACACCTGCTAGAAACTTTTATAACCTACCCTCTCTATGCAAGCAATTAAGAAGACATCCTTGCACAATTGTTAATTGTTGTTTGTTTTTAACTTTTTTAATGGTTTTTATTATATGGTTTTATTGCTGCAGACCGCTTTGATACATTGATATGTTTTATGACAAAGGTTTACAGATATTTAAGAAAAAATACGAGAAATTTGTGGTGCAGAAACGAGTAAAATAGTTATCATGCTACCTCACGGATTCAGCCCTCCACTTTCCAGGATCCTCAGAGTTGCCTCCCTCACCCCTTCTCTCTTTTTTTCTTTTTAGACGGTTGTGTGCAAACAGAAACAAAAGCTTAGCCTGCTGAGATAGTGAACTGGTTGGGGGAAACTCGTCTTCCCTCTGCAAAAGACTCAAATTCTCTGCTATCTGACCCAGAAAAGGAGGATGCAAAAGGAACCGCAGCCTTCTACACAACGGCTTCTGGTGAAGAATATCCCCAGCGCTCCTTGGAGATGTCATGGGCTGAACCTGAGACCTTCTGCATGCAGAGCAAATGTTCTCTCCACTGAGCTAAACCCCTTCCCCTAAATGCAAAGGAAAATCATCGTCCACATGGTTCTGAAAAAAGGGCTGTTTTTAAATAAGAAACCTGGGAAGCTTCTTCATACCTAGCCAGACGCTTGGGTCCATCCAGCTCAGCATTGCCTGCGCTGACTGGCAGCAGCTCTCCAGGGTTTTGCACCAGGAGCCTTTCCCAGCCCTACCCAGATGTGCCAGGAATCAGACCTGGAATCTTCTGCATGCCAAGCAAATGCTCGACCACCGAGGCACAGCTGCTCTGCGACTAAGGAAAAAAGCACTCTGCTCACGTTCAGAAGAATGAACGCTCCTTGCACATCCTGAAGGCTCCTTCGCTGGCTCGAATTAACCCACAGCTTTTATACCTCTGGAAGCTCCTCTGTGAGTATCGGGGAGAAGGGAATCCCCATGGCTGGTAAAGGTCACTCCGATAGGCATGAAAGGTTGGGTTTTGGCCTACGATAGGAATCGTGGTGGTACCCGGTGTGGTGTCGCCCCCTGGTGGACAATCAAAGCAGAGCAGATGAAGGCAGCCACTAGGGATTGTGGGTGGGTGGACACCTGTACCCCTCCAGAAGTGCATAGAATCAGAGTTGGAAGGGGCCACGAGGGTCATCTAGTCCAACCCCCTGCAATGCGGGAATCTTTTTTGCCCAACATGGAGCTTGAACCCACAACCCTGAGATTAAGAGTCTCATGCTCTACCGACTGAAATATCCCAGGCTTTAGTGTGACAAAGTGGCATGAGTCATAGGACCAAGCCAAGGACCAGCAAGACCTGGGTTCAAACTGGTCAGGGAGTTGCAGTTCGGCAACATCAGCCTTAAAATCGAGGAAGGCGAGAGACAAGGATGAAGACGTCACATTAAAGCCGTTTATTTTCAGAGAAATGTTCTACAGGCTGTTGAAACTGTTTAAAAAAAAATGATAGTATTTTTTCAGTTAATAAAAAAATCCACGACTTTGTCCCGCTAACAGCTCTCGTTCGCCGGCTGCAGACTCATGTTCCCACACGCCTGTGTCCTGCTCAGATGCTCAGCCTCGTTTGACCATCCAGTCAGACTTGAATCATTTTTCTTCAACCCAACAAAAATAGCTTTCCCTCCCCCAATTTGCAAAGGAAAACAACCTTCTGGCCCTCGTGGAAAGGCCTCCACAAAACCTTCCCCTCTCCTGCAGCAGGCGTGGGCCTCATTTGGTCTGGTGTCCAACTTTTGACCCACAAGGCACCAGAGTTCATACCTGACAACAGAGAAGGATACGGCTACAAAGGAAATACAGGCTGCTCCTCTGAAAGGGCTGTCTGATAGCAAGCCCCACTGCAATCGACTGCACTTACGAGTTTCCCAATGGGAACTCCCCAGCGAAGCTGAACAGGGACTTGACACCTGTGGCAACGCACTCTTTCAACGGCGGCCCCATTGGGACGCAGATCTGTTCCATAGCTTGCTGGATGCGTAACGCCCACCGTTTGGACAGGCAGCCAAAACAAATCAGCTAGGAATAGTGGGCGCTTTTCGACCTGTGAGCAGTCAATAGAAGTTTGGCATCGACCTTTGTGCCCAAAATGTGGGGCGATGGTGGTTGGTTTTTTTTAAAGGAGACATTGTGATTAAAATGCCTTGGTTGCCTGGTCTGAGAGCCTTGCCCAAATCCCATTGCCGGGTTTATCTTTTCAACCTGGGATGGGAAACCTGGGATGCTTCAGCTGTTGTTTGGACTCTCCTCTGCCCCGGTCAACCTGGCCAATGGTCAGGCTCCCTTCTGTGTGCTGTTCCTGAGGCAGAGACAATGGCAAGCTTTCAACACCTCCCAAAGACCCATCTTTTTAAGCAGGCATTTATATATGTTTATATTCGTTATTGATATTTAAAGGAATGTTTCATTGATGGCTTCTCCATTTTTTACTGATGCATTTCTTTGTATTTTTGGTTTTAAATGCTGTATATGCATTTTTTCTCTCTGAATTAACGTCCTGTGTAAGCTACTCAGGGACTTTGCATCTTAAGCTGTATATAAACATTACTGGTGGTAGTATGATAAGAACGGATCGCAAACACAGAGGCAATCAAATCAGGCATTTCAACACAAGGCCGTTGTGGTGAAAATGGAATTGGAGGTGGTTAGCAGCTGATTTGTGAATCTCGGGGAATATCTGGCTTGCCAAACACCGGAAACAAGACGGTCTCTTGCCGACAGACGTTCTGAAAATGATTACATTACTGGAAAAGGAATTATGACCAGAGATTATCTTTGTTCTAACGGTTTTTGAACAGAAGGGAGAGGAACAAAACTGGAACGTTTGAGAAACTCTTACAATGACCTTATAACCAGGCTCTGTTTCTCCCTTGAAGGCCAGTTCTTACTTCCATGCCTATTTATTTTCTCATGTTTGCTATGAACAGCCGTTTTGCGGAAACAGGACGTGGAGTCAGCAAGGAAGGTCCCATGCCCTACGTATTCGGAACGCTTTGCTTGATGATGATCTTCTGTCTGGTGGCTCGGACATTGGAGTCGGCCATGGGAGGCCCTGCCCCGAGGGCGGCCGCGGCAGCGTTGGGCAGGCCATGGGCTGTGATGTACTTCTTGTAGGCCTCGCGGATGATCTTGAAGGCCCGTATGTTGGAGTACGGGATGTCGGTGATGGGGTCGCGGTAGATGGCGGCCTTGTGGGTGACGGGGCAGACCTCCTTCACAGGCAGCTTGGGGGCCCGAGACTTCGGGAAGACGCGCTCGAAAGTCTCGTCGTCGCTGAAAGTGATGAAGGTCCGCGAACATTTGGCGGCCGAGGCGGAAGGTGCTGGTGGGGCCTCCAGGGGCGGGGGCTGCATGTCCTGGTCCAAACTGAAGCAGGTGGGAAAGGGGGTCCAGTGTTATTTGTAATTTCACAAAATTTACACACCACCTGAATATTGTTTTTGGAGGGGGGAGCCTCAAACAGCTTCACACAAAAAATTATCTACAAGCATTTAAGATGTACGAAAAGTTAAGATAAAAACCAATTCAAACTGGCACCAACTTTCTAAAGGCCTGATTAGGCTTGCCTGAAGAAAAACGTTTTTAGCAGGTGCCGAAAAGAGCACAGTGAAGGCACCTGCCTGACGTCAATAGGCAGGGAGTTCCGAAGTGTAGGTGCTGCTGCACTAAAAGATCAAGTTCTTGCAAATGCAGGATGGGTATTATGTGGCACCTGTTAGTCCTGCTCAGAGTAGCCCCACTGAAGTGAATGGACATGGTATTCAACTAAGTCCTAGTGAGGCAGGCTAGTAGTCCATTTATCTTAGTACAGTGGTGCCCCGCAAGACGAATGCCTCGCAAGACGAAAAACCCGCTAGACGAAAGGGTTTTCCGTTTTTGCATTGCTTCGCTAGACGAATTTCCCTATGGGCCTGCTTCGCAAGACGAAAAAGTCTTGCGAGTCTTGCCATTTTTTTTCGCTCCCCCCCCCTTTTTCTAAGCCGCTAATAGCCTTTTAGCCGCTAAGCCTTTAATAGCCGCTAAACCGCTAATAGCGCTAATCCGCTAATAGGGTTGCTTCGCAAGACGAAAAAACCGCTAGACGAAGAGACTCGCGGAACAGATTATTTTCGTCTTGCGAGACACCACTGTACAGTGGTACCTCTGGTTACAGACGCTTCAGGTTACAGACTCCACTAACCCAGAAATATTACCTTGGGTTAAGAACTTTGCTTCAGGATGAGAACAGAAATCGTGCTCTGGCGGCACGGCGGCAGCAGGAGGCCCCATTAGCTAAAGTGGTGCTTCAGGTTAAGAACAGTTTCAGGTTAAGAACAGACCTCCGGAACGAATTAAGTACTTAACCTGAGGTACCACTGTACTGTCTACACTGACTGGCAGCAGCAGTCCAGACAAGGGGCACTGGAGATGCCATGGACCGAACCTGGGACCTTTTGCATGGAAAGCAGATGCTCTACCACTGAGCTATAGCCCTTCCACTTAAAGTGTAGTAAGATTCTAGTCCTCATTGCTCCGAATGAAGGGCTGGTTTTAAATAGGAACCTAGGAAGCTGTTTCATACCCAGCCAGACCCTTGGTCCACCTAGAACCATGTTGTTTACACTGACTGGCAGAAGCTCTTGGAGGTCTCAGAGAATAGTATTTTCCATCCCTACCTGGTGATGCCAGAGATTGGACCTGGGACCTTCTGAATGCAAAGCAGACGCTCCAATTCTGAGCTAGAGCCCTTCCCTTAAATGCTTGAAGGGAAGGTATATGATCTCCCATTCTACCAGTTGTGGTCGCCCAGCGAGAAGGAAAAGAAAATTTGCACATGCTCAGAGGCACAGTAGTATTCCAGGCTTCAGTGGTGAAGGTAGATAATGGGTAGAGAGGCCCGACTGAAAATAGTAATAATCGAGCCTCTCTGTCCGTACGCTAGTTTAAGCAATGCATACCCGCTATAAAATTTAGAGTGTGTTCTTAGTTTGCGACTTGCAGAAATGCAGGTCTCTAAAGGACTGGACGTACAATTGGCCTGGATATAGAAATGGACCCAAGGCTGTGAATAACCACTCGCCTAGTCACTTTTGGTGAGTGGAATCCCCACCAGGCGACCAGGCAGTTTCTGTGCACTAGGAGACAAAGTGGGCTCTCTCATTTTCTTTTTTAGGCCGACAACGCTCCCAGATTCAAAATATGCCTGGAAAGGCAAGCCACGCCTGACAAAATTCTTAAGGACTAGGAACTTGGGCCTACTGCTTCACACATCCAGCTTGCTCCATCCCAGGGGCAAGCCGAAAACCCTTACCCCTCAACGTCCACATTCTCTTCCTTGAAGCCGAGGTCGGACACGAGGGGCATGGTCCCCGAGTAGTAGCGGATGGTGGGCCCCACACATTTCCTCTTCTTCTGCACCTGTCTCTTCTTGTCTGCTTCCAAGCGCTCGTACGTCTCTGCACAGAGGAAAGGAAGCGAAACTCCTGACAACCCCAAACTTTTGACATAAGGCGCATCCGTTCCTGGATAATTCTTATGGACTAGTAACTTTGCCGGACGCGGGTGTCGCTGTGGGTAAAACCTCAGTGCCTAGGACTTGCCGATTGCATGGTCGGCGGTTCGAATCCCCGCGGCGGGGTGCGCTCCCGTCGTTTGGTCCCAGCGCCTGCTAACCTAGCAGTTCGAAAGCACCCCTAAGTGCAAGTAGATAAATAGGTACCGCTCTGGCAGGAAGGTAAACGGCGTTCCGTGTGCTGCGCTGGCTCGCCAGATGCAGCTTGTCACGCTGGCCACGTGACCCGGAAGTGTCTGCGGACAGCGCTGGCTGCCGTCCTCTAGAGTGAGATGAGCGCACAACCCTAGAGTCTGGCAAGACTGGCCCGTACGGGCAGGGGTACCTTTACCTTTACCTTAGTAACTTTGCTAGGGGGCGCGGGGGGCGCTGTGGGCTAGCCTAGGGCTTGCCAATCAGAAGGTCGGCAGTTCGAATCCCCGCGACGGGGTGAGCTCCCGTTGCTCGGTCCCTGCTCCTGCCAACCTAGCAGTTCGAAAGCACATCAAAGTGCAAGTAGATAAATAGGTACCGCTCCGGCGGGAAGGTAAACGGTGTTTTCGTGCGCTGCTCTGGTTCGCCAGAAGCGGCTTAGTCATGCTGGCCACATGACCCGGAAGCCGTACGCCGGCTCCCTTGGCCAATAAAGTGAGATGAGCGCCACAACCCCAGAGTCGACCACGACTGGACCTAATGGTCAGGGGTCCCTTTACCTTTACTTTAGTAACTTTGCTATACCGCAGGACCTGACTCACCCAAAGAGCGCAGGTTGAGCTCCTCTGTGATCTTGGCCTCTTCCAGCAACTCCTCCTGGGTCAGGGGCCGGTCGTAGCTGGGGCCTGCCCCCTTTTTGCGTTTCGACTGCACCTGGCGCTCCTGCAGGCGTAGGAAGGTCTGCCGCGTGTGTTCGGTCGTCGACTGGCGCATGTGTTTGCGGCCTGAGCAGGCAAGGGTTAGGAGGAAGGAGTTTGAAACAAGAAGAGGGAGAGCAGAGCATTTCAAATTGGGACTTTCAAGCACGGCCCTCCAGGCCTTTCTAACTGGCCCTTGGGCCTCTCCACAAGCCACACCTCCACTCCCCAAGCCACCCCACTTCTCCCTAGGTCTAACACCTCACAGGCCCTGATTCACTCCCTTCTGGAGTGTTTCTGCCTGGTAGGAAGGCAACTATAAATCACTTAGGGATGCCTCCTAGGAAGCGATCCATAACTAAAATAATCAAGAATGACAGCATGCCTTTGAACAGCGATAAGGCCTTGCCTGAATGGAAAGGTGTGGAAGTGGATATGGAGAAAAGTTTGTCTGCCTCTCTCGTAACACGAGAATTCGTGGAGATCCAATGAAGCTGGAAGATTCAGGGCAAATAAAAGGATCTGATTTCTTTCCGCAGGGCCTGTAAGACAGAGTTGTTCCGCCTGGCCTTCGGCTTGGAATCAATTTGATTCCCCTCCCCCTTCTTTTTTCCTTTCTCCTCCTGTGACGGAACTCTTATTTGGGGACTTCCCTGGCTTTTTTCTGCCCCATGTAGGACCAGTCTGGATAGTTAGCCTTGGTGAAGACTTGACGTTTTCATCCCAAAAAAAAACTTTTTGATTTCAGTTTCCATTGAAATGAGGCTGTATTTTAATGTTTTAATGTTGTATTTTAATCTTGTTTTTGAGTTGTACAGTGGTGCCTCGCAAGATGAAATTAATCCATCCCGCGAGTCTCTTCGTCTAGCGGTTTTTTCATCTTGCGAAGCAACCCTATTAGCGGCTTAGCGGATTAGCGCTATTAGCGGTTTAGCGGCTATTAAAGCCTTAGCGGCTATTAAAGGATTAGCGGATTAGCGGCTAAAAGGCTATTAGCGGCTTAGAAAAAGGGGGGGAAGCGGAAAAAAATCGGAACACTTGCAAGACATTTTCATCTTGCAAAGCAACCCCATAGGGAAAATCGTCTTGCGAAGCAGCTCAAAAATGGAAAACCCTTTCGTCTAGCGGGTTTTCTGTCTTGCGAGGCATTCGTCTTGCGGGGCACCACTGTATTTCAATCAATTTGTTTCTATATCGGGTGTTAGCCACCCTGAGCCCAGTCTAGGCTGGGGAGGGTGGGGTATAAATAAAATTTATTATTTATTATTATTCAGGCAGTACACAGTTAAACTACAGAACTCGCTCTGGCAAGTAGCAACAGGGATCACCAACTTGGGAGGGCTTCAAAAAAGGATTGGACAAATTCATGGTGACAGCAATGGCTACTAGCCATGAGGGCTCTGCTGTGCCTCCACTGTCAGAGGTGTTTCTGAAGACTAGCTGCTTGAAACTGTAGGAGGGACAAGTGCTATTGTGCTCAGATGCTGCTTGTGGGCTTCCCATTGGCCTGATCCAGATGCCTGGCTGCTCTTACATTCGTGTGTGTGTGTGCGCGCGCATAGAAATCACTGATTTTTGTGTAGCTGTGATGTGGCCTTCCGTGCAAAGGTTGAGCATCACCTTCTTCGCTCTACCACTCTTCTTCTGGCCCTGCCCAGCACTGGCATGCAGCCCCTGGAAAGTCGCCTATGAAAGGATATGGCCTTCAGGCTGAGAAAGCATCCTCATCTCTGGTTTAAAAGGAATCCGAGACTTTTTAATTAATGCACACTCAAAATGGGCACTTACTGTCTCCAAGGTCATCCTGGAGCTCGGCTGGGGCCAGCCTTTCCTCTCTCACTTTCTGGGAGCTGCTTACGGGCGCGTCTGCCTTCTTGGGCCTCAGGCTCTTGATGGGTTCCTACGGAGGATTCAAACGACAGAAATTAGGAAGGGCGGTTTATAGATGTGATTCATCAGGAGAACAAAAAGCCACCAGGTGTTTAAAAAGCATGGAAGGTCAGAGCTTACAATTTCTTGACTTTGCGGAAACCTAAAATAACTAGAGAGCACCCTACAATTAGAGTCATGGGCCTCTACTAAAATGGCTTCAAACAAAAGAAACCAAGTTTAAGATGCATTTATTTAGAGCATTCCCCACCCCCAACTCTTCAACCAACAAAATATCCCAGAGCAACTTATGTACAATCAATCAAAAACAAGACAGTCTCTTCTAGATTCATGGTCTAAGAAAGCAGGACACAAAAGGAAAGACCTGCCAAGGAAAATGAAGAGCATATTTATGTATGCGACAACGGCAACAAGAGTTTTAATAGTACAAGGATGGAAGAATGAAGAAACCCCGACAAAAGAACAGTGGCAAGAAAAACTGATGAACTATGCGGAACCGGCAAAATTGATGCACAAACTGCACAACAAGGATGACTGTGACTTCAGAGAAGAATGGGACCTTTTACAAAGTATTTAAAGAAACAACAAAATGAATTGGACTCCCTGGCAGGTTTTGAATAAGCATACACAAATTTATTTGTTAATATAATAGATGGATAACTTAGAGATTTTTACATTTTTTATAATATGCAGAGAACAAAATGTGCTAATCAGAAAGAGGAACTGAGGGAAGTTGTAGAGGGGAGGGGGGTATGCAGGGGTGGGAGGGGGGAAACATAATTGCTGGAATAATTTGTTATGTGAAAACAGTCAATAAAATTTCAAGGTAAAAAGGAAGGGGGAGGTAAGAGGAAAAGAAAATTCAGGTCCTTAAAAAGCTAAATGGTAGTTCTTAAAATGACTTCCCACAGGGGCTCCTCGCAGGTGCTGCCCACTCTCCTCAAACCCCAGGAAGATTGCCAACTCCACCCCACCCCACGGATAATCCCACGATCCGCAGGGGACAGGAATATTGCCTCTTGCACACAAACACTTCCCACTTTCTTCTTCCGCACTCCCAGCAGTCTCCATTGCAGCAGTGGGGGCAGTTTCAATGCAGCCGGGCAAATGCTCCGCTCCGCTTTGCTTGCCTCTCAGTGGAGACACAAGAGCAGATCAGACACTGCTGCAGTTGGCGCTCAGCATTCCCACCAGCCCTGCTCTCTCCCATTAACGGATTTGGCATTTCAGGAGGGCATCCGTGTGCCCGGCTCTGCCCATCTCCTGTTACACATACCTTGTAGGCTTTGGTGACAACCCTCCGCTTCCTCTTGGGCTCGTTGTCATCCTGATCGCTGCTGGGCTCATCTCCCTCGTCAATATCAAAGTCGGAATCGACTTCGTCATCACTGTCCGACTGGTCGCCTTTGTACTCATCGTCACCAGATTCCTGCAGGGCAGCCGAGAGAAGATGGTTGGGTGAGGAGAGCTCTCTTTCTGAACAGCAATGGCAAGAGACTCAATTTGCCATGCCCTGTCGCCCCAGCCAACCCCAGCAGATCTTTGCCCACCCTGAGCCACACCTTGTACAGTGGTGCCTCGCAAGACGAAAATAATTCGTTCCGCGAGTCTTTTCGTCTTGCGATGTTTTTCGTCTTGCGAAGCACGGTCCGTCGCAACTGCGCCTCTTCAAGCGGCTTTTTAAAAAAAAGGGCAAGACGTTTTCGTCTTGCGAAGCAAGCCCATAGGGAAATTCGTCTAGCGAAGCAACGCAAAACCGAAAAACCCTTTCGTCTAGCGAGTTTTTCGTCTTGCGAGGCATTCGTCTTGCGGGGCACCACTGTATATCCTTGCTCCACCACTCTGGCTTCTGAGTCATATCTCTGCAAAAAAAAAACAACCACAGCCAGCCAGCCAGCATGGTGTAGAGATTTGGCGCTTAGTCTGAATTCTCAGCCTAAACCTTGCAGGGAGGTTTTGAAGCTAAAAATAGGGGTGAGGTGGGGGTATCACATATACCCCCCTAGGTTCTCTGGGAGAGAGGATGACTAAAAAAGGAGAAAATGGGACAGGACATACAAAGTCAGTGTGGTTAAAGTGTCATACTAGGACAGGGGTCTGCAACCCGCGGCTCCGGAGCCACATGTGGCTCTTTTACACCTTTGCCGTGGCTCCGGGGCAGATACTAGCGAGGGGAGGAGGCGCATTGTGCGCCCCGACACTCCCCACTGTGGCAGACGCTGTAATGGCTGTGACGTCGCATGGGGGCGGTGCGTGCGTTAGTCACGCACCATCCCGACGTCACCTTCCCGCCCGCTGTCAGATCGAGGCTCCGGAGATATATTTATTTATATTTTTTTTTTATAATAATTTTTATTACATTTTTTCCAGTTACACATATATTTCCAGTTACAGATATATTTATTTTAAATGTCGCAATGGTTTTGCGGCTCCCAGTTTTTTTTTCTTCGGAAACGGGTCCAAGTGGCTCTTTTTGTCTTAAAGGTTGCAGACCCCTGTACTAGGACCTAGGTGACCAGGGTTCAAATCCCCACTCAAGCCATGAAGCTGACTGGGTGACTGCCTAGCCTACTTCACAGGGTCGTTGTGGGAATTAAATGAGGGGGAAGAATTATGTAGGCTACCTGAAGGCTCCCTAGCTGTCAACGTTTCCCTTTTTTTAAGGGAAATTCCCTTATTCCAAATAGGATTCCTCGCAAGAAAAGGGAAAAGTTGACAGCTATGCCTTGAGCTCCTGGCAGAAGGAAGGTAGGATATAAATGAGATACTTCCCTCTCTCTACCAAAATGACTTATTCAGCCACCATCACTAAGAGAAACCACCCTCTCCAGGAGCAGTCTACCACCAAGCGACCTGTTGCAGAAAAGAAGATGCAGGTAGAATTGCTTATGGGCTCCCCAAGTGCAGCCTCCTTTGGAAAGAAAGTGCTGGACCTTCTTGGTTCAAAGTTTCCAGAAATTAATATTTATATTATGCGTATTGCACACACTACAAACTAAACTGGACCTATGCTTCTGTGGCCCCGCCCATCCCGCCTTCCTTCCAGCCAATCACAAGCAAGCGCCGCCTCGGCCATGAGCTCGGGGTCCCGCCCCCTCCTGGACCTACCCCGCCCCCTGCCGCTGCCCATCAACCCAAGTCCCGCCCCCTACCTCCGTGAAGCCCCCGTACGTCGTCTTATAAAACTCGTCCTCTTCCTCCGCTTCGAGCAGCCCCGAGAGCCGGTTCCCTGCCGTCCGCCGCGGCGCTCGGCCTCCAGCCAGGCCCGTCGAAGCGGACGCCGCCGCCGCCATTTTTAGTCTTTCCCCGGGGAGAGAGCGGAGTGGCGATCGATGCCGTCGGCTCGCGACCACGCGCCCTGCGTTGCGGGGCTATTCGCAACGCCTCCGCTTGAATGACTGGAGGGATGAGTCATCGAGCGCCGAGCTAACGGCGATGGTGGGTAGACACGATTAGTTGAGTGTCGACGCAGAGATTGGAAAGGGAATGGGGGAATCGAACGTCGAGAAAGTCGATGGGTGAGAAACAAGCCTAAGGATTCAGCATCTTTCCAACAAGACGCTTCCGGGGAGGATCTGAAAGCTGGGTGTTCATAAGACACCCTCCTTTTATTAATGCCCTTGCAGAAACTAGAAATTCACTTAGCAATCATGCTCCGATAGGCCTATTTTTCATGCATTTGCTTAATCCCCTGCCCTTTGCAGAGTGGTAACTATGTAGGTAAAGGGTAAAGGGACCCCTGACCATTAGTTCCAGTCATGGCCGACTCTGGGGTTGCAGCGCTCATCTCGCTTTACTGGCCGAGGGAGCCGGCGTACAGCTTCCAGGTCATGTGGCCAGCATGACTAAGCCCCTTCTGGCGAACCAGAGCAGCGCACAGAAACGCCATTTACCTTCCCACCGGAGCGGTACCTATTTATCTACTTGCACTTTGGCGTGCTTTCGAACTGCTAGGTTGGCAGGAGCAGGGACCGAGCAACGGGAGCTCACCCCGTCACGGGGATTCGAACCGCTGACCTTCTGATTGGCAAGTCCTAGGCTCTGTGGTTTAACCCACAGCGCCACCCGCGTCCCTAAGTATATAGATGGTGCTGTGTAAATAATAGCGAGGAGAGTAGCAAGAATAAAACTTGCTTGGTTGACTAAAGGCGACTTCCATTCAGCATTCTGTCTCCAAAAGCAAGCAGAGACGATGCGTTCATATAGCCTGCAAAGCAGCACCACTCCAAAGTGCACTACTTTTGCATTTGAAAGTTTCATCTACCTCTCTTTTTTACCAATTAATTTTTATTGCTCTTCAAAAATTGTAACGAATTTAACATCAAATTTAATAAAAAAATTAAAAGTTTCATCTGCCTCTTGTGGCTAGTATCTGCAGGTGGACTCTTCCAAGAATGCCAGCTCTGCTCTGCTGAATGAAGGCTAACCCACCACCCCACCCCCAACACTGGTGAAATGGATTCCTCCAGGAAGCCCACAAGTCCTGCAATTTGCCCTCTCCCTCCACCCACAACTGATATCCAGAGGTTGGCTGGCTCTTTGAATGGAGGTTCCATTCCACTGGTGACTTCATTCTCAGGGCTGAAGAACCATCTTAGCTTTTCATGTATTGGTACATAGAATCGTAACAGTGGAAAACTGGACCATCTTGTCCAATCATCATCAATCGTAACAGTGGAAAACTGGACCATCTTGTCCAATCATCATCATTCTAATCCAACCCCCTGCATGTTACTTATGGTACTGTGGAACCACTGTTGAAAGTCTGCGAATTAGATAATAGGCTTTTTTCAATTGGAATTTATTTCTGGCACCACGCAGGTGAGTGCCATTGCCATTCTAAGAGAATGAGGGAGGTGTTCATATTGAGTTCCAGGACTGGATATAGGCAATATAATTCAGATTCAAGACTGGAACAAAATAGGGGCCACTCATCCATTAAAATCAGTTTCTAGTTCTGTTTGTGAAATTTCACAGAAGTTACTTCATAGATGGTATCACACACTGCAAGAAGTGAAGTTACCAGGCAGAGAGCTTTCTCGGTAGTGGTGCCTGCCCTGTGGAACACCCTCCCTTCAGATGTCAAGGAAATAAACAACTATCTGACTTTTAGAAGGCATCTGAAGGCAGCCCTGTTTAGGGAAGTTTAAGGACTGATGTTTTAATAAAGTTTTTAGATACGTTGTAACTGGGGAGTGGCTGGGGAAACCCGGCCAGATTGGCAGGGTATAAATAATAAAATTATAATTATTAGTCAAATTATCACACGTTTTCAACATTGTCACCACTTTGTTGGTGAAGTCATGATCAATGTGGCATGTGCTTTCATTTATGGTAGACTATTTTACTTGAAAAGTTTCAGGATTTGGTTTATAATGAAATGTGTGGCATGGTGGCTTACCACTGGAGGTAAGTAAGAACTTCAAAATGTGCTTTGATGGGATCACTGAAACTTCCTCAGTATAAGATTACCGGTGATCTGTTGAGTTGTAAGGGGGCTATGGAGCCTAATTATGCAGCAAAGGTCAGAGAGTTTGAATTAAGCTTCCATTCAGGTCCATTTATGTCACTCCCCCGAGTTTATTGGTTTTTATATGTATATGTGATTCCAGGGCCTAAAAATGTGATGATGAGCAGGGAGCCTCTGGAGTTTCCCTGCTGAGCTTTCCTCCTCCTCTGGGAAGCTGGCCAAGATTTTATCTGATGTGATCTGAGCTAGCTGCCTAATGAAACTGAGCACAGCGACCTCCACTTTGTCGTTTAAGCTGCTGGTTTGGCCTTTGGATTGTTAGCCTCTTAACACCGTCTGAAATCGAAAAGGGAACCAAGCTTGCCTAAGTGATGCAAGACTTCCTGGTAAGGGTTTTCTCTCTCTTCCAGTTCCTGTTCAGAATTGTGCCTGGAGCAAAACAGGAATCTGTGCCTTCCACCGAAGAGCACCTCCTTTAAATAGATTTTGTTGTATTATTTTACTGCTGTTAGCTGCTCTGAGCCCGGCTTCAGATATAAATAAAATATTATTATTATTTTGAAAAGATTGCACAACTCAACAGAGTTAGGTCCATTTTATACAGGTGTGGTGTGAACCATTTGCAGGCCAAGGGCCACATTCTGTCAGAGGCAGCCTTTTGGGGGCCACCTGTCAATAGTGGGCAGGGCCAGAGGGGAAAGTAGGTGGAGCTAAAGATATGAGACTTTTATATAGTAAGCTACAATACAGCCACATAGAAGTCAGAATTTTCCACATACACACCCGCATACTTCTTTCAACCTGTTTGTTAAACTTCAGGTAAAACTCATCAGGGTAGAAGGAAATGGTATGGAGATATTGCTTTTTCTTGCAAAGGCTTGGGGTACAAGGCCAATTGTAAAACGGAGTGGTTTGATTTCATTAGGTGATTTTGGACTGTAAAATATCTGCCAAAGCATTGCTCTGATCTCTGGACAGCAACAGAAGGAATGGCTTTCGGATAATCTCTCTGTGCTGCTTTTAAAAAAGGGGAGAGGGCGATAATCCTTACTAATCGAGATAAAAGCAAATGCATTCTGCAGCTGAGGGGCAGTGAAGAGATATTGCATGCTTGTTCCAAAGTGAAGAGTAGTTAGATCTGGATTCCCCAGCGCCCTCTGTCACCACTAACTAAAATGGTGTTAAATAATGCTGGAGACCCAATGCGTAATGCTAATTTGCCGTGATGCTAGTGCTATTTTTTATTCACATTGCTAATGTTATTTATTTTATTGCATTTCTATCTCATCCTGACACTGGCTATGATGTGATGCCACTGGTGAGATTACATAAAGCTCTTTTGCCAGGATGCAAAAGCTAATTTTGATACAGTGGAGGGGGTTGTTATCTTTATTAGAGTTTCTGATGCTATTTTTAATAATAAATGAATAATAATAATAATAATATGTGGTGCCACATCTGATCAGGTCATCTCACTGCACAGATTGAACAAGGCCGCGTTGCCATGGCAACGGTGTGACTGCATCAGGTAGCATCCCTCAGGGGCCCGGGGTAGCGCAGCCTGGCGTTGCTATGGCAACGTCAACTAGGCCAGCGCTCGTTGAGATGCCGTGGAGCCCCGCCCACTTCCACGCGACGCATGGCCGCCTTCTCCGGAGCCTCGGCCGCCCACTTCCCTCTTGGCGCATGCGCAGTACCGGTCCCCTTACCCGCGGTCCGTTATAAACAAGGCAGAGCTTCCCGCCCCCCCCATCTCGCCCAGCCGCCGCTCTGACGCTCCACCCTCCCCTTTTACGTGCATTGGTTTGCCCCGGCGCCGTTTGGGCGGGTCCACGAGAGGAAGCGGGGGTTGCGGACGTGAAAAATCGGAGACGGGTCGGGGGAGGAGGCGTGGCAACCCCTCGGAGCGCCCGGGTGGTGCGGCCCGCAGTCGCGGCTCGAAGCGAGGCGGGCGAGACCAAGTGAAGAGGCCGGGGGGTGGTGGTGAGGATGATGATGGTGATGAAGAGCGGTGTGGAGAAAGCAACAAGAAAAAGAGGATTCCAGCCGTGAGGCAAAGCGAGGCGGCGAAAAAAATACTATTTTTTTTTAAATTGATAATAATACGGAATAATTTTTTTTAAAGAAAAGGAGGCGGAAAGGAGGGTGAAGCGGTAAAATGGCGTCGGCCGGGCCCGAGCCTGGGGGGAGCAGCGGCGTTTCCTCAGGTGAGGGGCGAGGTTGTGACTCCCTTTTCTGTGGCGAGGAGGGGGGGTGTTAAATCTCGGAGAGGAGCGTTGGTTGGGGGGGGGAATTCCCTCTCTGTGGGGGGGAGGGGGGATATTTGGGGAGGGGGTCTTAAAATGTGTTCCTCTGAGACCCCCGTGTGAGTAAGGGGGCTGCATGGAGGGGGGGAATAGAAAGATTGGGGCGGGGGGGGCCTTTGCATCTTTATGTGGGGTAAATGAACCCCACACAGGTGTCTGGGCGGGGGGGGGAGCTGTTTTATTGAAGGGTCTCAGCTCCCCCAATTTACAGGAGGAGGAGGAGGAGGAGGAGAAAGAGACCGGCTCCCCCTGTGAGTGGGGGACAGTTTAGGGGGGAGGTGAATGAGACCCCCACTCACAGTGGGGTGTCAGTCTCTCCCACCCCTTGTAGATTTGGGACACCGAATCCTCCACCCCACAATAGGAAATCTACAGCTTTCTTCTCCCCCCCCCCAGCACTCAGTGGGGAATATTTGGAAGAGGGGTACATTGTGGGCTGCTTATGGGAAGGGGTTTTGGGGGGTGAAAAGTGACTTCTGCCCCTCCTGGGGGGGGCAAATTAGAGGAAATGGGGGGGGGAGAAGGGGCAAGACAGCTGGCAGGTCTTATGTTGCTTGCGAGGGAATATATGGGGTGGGTTATGGGACTCCCTCCAAAGAGGGAGGCAGGAAGGTGGTTGTGGGTTTTATTTGGGGAGGGGGCTTCAGGTTAGGGGTGAAAAGGGTGATGGGTTTGGGGAGCCTTTATTTGGGGAGCGATCAGTGTGTGGGGTGTGGAAGGGCCTTTTTCTTATTTCTCAGCAGGGGGAGTGCTGTAGTTGGCCTTGAATGTGGGGTGTATGGGAAGGCTCCAGAGAGTTGTGGGGGGATGTATTCCACCACCCCATGGCAGATTCCATTAATTGAAAAGATACCTTCCTGCTTGTAAGTAGCACTGAGAAGGCAGAGTTCAACAACAATTTGTTTAAAACTGCAACCATATACTAAAATGGCAGATTTCAGAGAATAGGAGGTTTGGGTATAATCTTGCTGTTAAATAAAATTTAAATAAAGATGGAAGGTTAGAGATGGCAGAGTCCCTAGGATTGGCGGGTGTGTATAGGGTGATATAATGAACCAGACCCTTTCTGCTGAGCAATGAGGAGGCAGTGAATCCCCTTCTTTGGGGTGGAGCGTCCTGGGGGTCGTGTTGCATTGATGAATGAAGTGCCTCCTTCAGTGTGGGGCTCATTGCCTGAGAAAGGGGCTGTCATGGTGGTCCTTGATCTTCCAGTAACTGGGGGTGATTGCTGGGTTTTGGAGAGGGATCTCCCAAACGGGCGCAGTGGGAGCCTGACACTGAGCATATGGTGAGTGAGTGGTTGCACCTCTTGGCATAAGGAGAGAGGATTCTGGGAATGAACATATTTTTGTGTGGGATGTGGGGTCGCTTAAGGAAACAAGTCCCTGCTTTGGTGGGGGTGTTCAGGAGGGGCCATCCCCCTTTCCTGAAGGAAAGGAGTGGGACCTTCCTTATGGTGGATGTGGAGACTGTGGTATAACTTGTGTTGTAGGCAGTTCTCTGGGCAGTAGATCCCAAGGAACGGCCCTCGTGGAGAAGCAAGTGATTGGTGGTTTGAGGTTGCGGGTTGAGTCCTCAAAGTTCCTTCTGTGTATGAATGACTTTCTGTTTTCCTTTTCAGTTTAGCAAAAGCGTTATGGGGTAGCACTGTCACTCATTGGTAGGGCACCTTCTCTGCATATAGAAGGGTCCATGTTTGATCCCATCAGTCCCTGCTGGAAAGCCTGGAGATCTACCAGTTAGCATAGACAGTACTGAACTAGACAGACCCAAGCTTCTGACTATCTGTCTTAAGGGAGCATTATAGGTTCCTAGTGTTTGAGGGTGGGGAAGGTTAATGCGAGCAGGGGACACAGGGAGGTCCTTGGGGCAGTGACTTCCAGTCTATTCCCCCTAGGGGGCTTGTGTGGACACTGGGCACTCTCTAAAGGAAGGAGCTGGCTGACTGGCTTGCGGTCTGAGCTCATGCATGTGTTTGTTTTTTTCTGGAGTTGGAGGAGTATTATTTGCAGGTCAGGAGGAGTTGAGACCCTTTTGTGGGTGGTGGGAGGCGGACAAAAGCAGAATGGGAAGTGATGGGGCTCCTTCTGTGGGAATGATTGGAGCAGGGTCCAGCCCACTTCCTGAATTATGGTGAGGGGTTTTTGCTGTTGCAGTCCCGGGGTCAGTGGGAGCATGTGCATAAGTCATCCTTTCCCTTGATGTCATTAAATGAAGGGGAGGTGTGATCTGTCTTTTCGGAAGAAGGGTGGTGTAGTTGGTTGCCACAGAGTTGTGGGCAGGCTTCAGAGGCTGGGTTGCTGGACTCCTCTGGGTGGGAGTCCACCGGTCCTGAGGGAAGCTTCTTACCTTTCTTCTCCTATCAGAGAGCAGCAGGCTGCAGGGCTGAAGTGTACATCTTGGAGGGGCATGGATGAGATAACTGAAAAGGGAGATTTCTTAACCTTTGACCATCAATCACCTTATTGGACTTCAGGGGATGGTATGTTTCCCTCTTTGTATTCCATGCTTTAGGAAGGAATGAGACCTTGAATTCCCCTGAGTGATTATAGGGTGTAGATTTTATTAACATTTATATTCGCAAGAATAAGATTTTTTTTATTTTTAAACAACACTATGACATATAGAAGGCAGCAGTTTAAACCTGCAGTGTAAAAACTTTGTAAGTCAGAAAGCCTGGATATATATATAGAGAGAGTGTGGATTTAATATTTATATCCACAAGAATAATTTTTTTTTTTTATTTTTAGACAACAGTATGACATATAGAAAGAAGGCAGCAGTTTAAACCTGCAGTGTGAAAACTGTAAGTCAGAAAGCCTGGAGATAGAAGATAGATATGTCCTTCCAAACAGGACACTTTCAGACAGTAAAGAAGTTCATTTTTTCTCTCTGTCCCCACCCGCTTTCAAATGCATCTTTCCCCTACCCCATAGCAGCTGATTTCCTGGGAGCTGCTCTGAAGAGCTGGTTTGAAAAGTCTTGATTTTGTTACAATTTCTCTCTAGCTCATTCTCACACATCGTCTGGAGTCAAAGTTCTCAAGGGATGAGCAGATAATATGGTGGTAGGCCTTTGAAATGTACCACTTCAGGGCTACATCAGGCCTTCCAACACCACTCACAGCTCCTGGTGTGTTTCTTTGTTGGGTAAGATTTTTGGCAAGTGAGACTTGTCAAACAGGCCAGGGAAAGTTGTGCAGCCATCTTCTTTTATTTTTGTAGCACCAGTGCCACAAAGTTATTCTTGCTGGTCTTCTGTCAAGGGGGCTGATCAGTCCCTACACCTGTTGATTTTCAGTGCTTGGGGTCATCTTCTGAGCCCAACCCTTCTTGGTATGGCATACTAAGTAGAGCCTTTTTGGTGCTGGCTCCAGAGCAGTGGAACATCCTGCCATAAGACACTCTCCTAGCTCACATTTTGCAGGCAGCTGAAACTTGCCACTTTCTGATAGGTTTCCTTTTTCATCAGGCACTTTCTTCTGCTATTGTTCAAGTCTCATATTTTTAATTTCACCTTAATTTTGAATCTGCTCTTTCTCCCTCTCCTCCAGATGTGCTTTCAATCTCTGTTTGCTGCCTCAAGTGTTTTTTGTTTTTGTTTTAGAAAGGCAGGATGAACATGCTCAAAATGAATCAGCTGTTCAGTTTTTGGCCCCTTGGGTACAACCCTCATGGTGTCCTTTTGGTATCCTGCCCACATAGAATCCAAGGGCTGTTTCTTTGCCTATCTCTGGCTTTATAGATAAAAGTTAAAATTTGTCTGGTCTGCCCTTCTCTCTCCATTCTGCCCACTTACCAGTAAAAGCCACTCTTTGGGGATTGTCTGTGTCTAGATGTTGGGAGGGGGAGGGGGAGGATAGAGAACACCCACCAGGGCTGGACAGCCCTTTCCTTTCACTTTGAAATAGGTCATGTGCCAAAAATAACCAATTGCAATGTGTCTGTCTGTAGACGGCACTCTTAATTCAGTAAATGATATAATTCAAGCTTTCTGCAGCTCTGGACCACTGACCCCTCCACATGTTTACTTGGAAATAT